>NC_138309.1:87170000-87220000 GCF_965601325.2 Salmo salar | reverse complement strand
GTTTAGGATACTGTCCTTCACCCAGTTCAATGTAACAGTGATGGGTTTAGGATACTGTCCTTCATATTCACCCAGTTCAATGTAACAGTGATGGGTTTAGGATACTGTCCTTCACCCAGTTCAATGTAACAGTGATGGGTTTAGGTTACTGTCCTTCACCCAGTTCAATGTAACAGTGATGGGTTTAGGATACTGTCCTTCATATTCCATTAACCCAGTTCAATGTAACAGTGATGGGTTTAGGATCCTGTCATTCATATTCACCCAGTTCAATGTAACAGTGATGGGTTTAGGATACTGTCCTTCATATTCACCCAGTTCAATGTAACAGTGATGGGTTTAGGATACTGTCCTTCATATTCACCCAGTTCAATATAACAGTGATGGGTTTAGGATACTGGTCCTTCACCCAGTTCAATGTAACAGTGATGGGTTTAGGTTACTGTCCTTCATATTCACCCAGTTCAATGTAACAGTGATGGGTTTAGGATACTGTCCTTCATATTCACCCAGTTCAATATAACAGTGATGGGTTTAGGATACTGTCCTTCACCCAGTTCAATGTAACAGTGATGGGTTTAGGATACTGTCCTTCATATTCACCCAGTTCAATGTAACAGTGATGGGTTTAGGATACTGTCCTTCACCCAGTTCAATGTAACAGTGATGGGTTTAGGATACTGTCATTCATATTCACCCAGTTCAATGTAACAGTGATGGGTTTAGGATACTGTCCTTCATATTCACCCAGTTCAATGTAACAGTGATGGGTTTAGGATACTGTCATTCATATTCACCCAGTTCAATGTAACAGTGATGGGTTTAGGTTACTGTCCTTCACCCAGTTCAATGTAACAGTGATGGGTTTAGGATACTGGTCCTTCACCCAGTTCAATGTAACAGTGATGGGTTTAGGATACTGTCCTTCATATTCACCCAGTTCAATGTAACAGTGATGGGTTTAGGTTACTGTCCTTCATATTCACCCAGTTCAATGTAACAGTGATGGGTTTAGGATACTGTCATTCATATTCACCCAGTTCAATGTAACAGTGATGGGTTTAGGATACTGTCATTCATATTCACCCAGTTCAATGTAACAGTGATGGGTTTAGGATACTGTCCTTCATATTCACCCAGTTCAATGTAACAGTGATGGGTTTAGGTTACTGTCCTTCATATTCACCCAGTTCAATGTAACAGTGATGGGTTTAGGATACTGTCCTTCATATTCACCCAGTTCAATGTAACAGTGATGGGTTTAGGTTACTGTCCTTCATATTCACCCAGTTCAATGTAACAGTGATGGGTTTAGGATACTGTCCTTCATATTCACCCAGTTCAATGTAACAGGTTTAGGATACTACATGATACTCTAATGTTCCCTATACCCATCATGAGGTTGCTACAACCTAGCCTGTGAAGGAAAGTTTACAACGTAGGTGCACACAGGTTGAGAGACAAATTTGAGATGACTACAATGACCAACACATCAGCTGTATGTGTCCATGTGGAAAACCTTTCCAAGCCAAACAGCCTTTATCGTTGTCACCATCTTAGCTGAAGTAACGTCACAGTCAGCATTGCTAATAGAACTAACACGTTAATAAACCCGCTACGAACATGCAGTAACGTTACAGTGTACAGTCAGTAAGCAGTTACACCGGCAGTTACACCGGCGGCAATACATTAGTAAAACCAAAAGCCTTACCTTGACTTGGAAGAGTTCCAGTGTTGTGTTGGAAAGTCATAGCCAGCTAGCTAACGTAGCATCCCTCTGTTATAACCAGCTAGCTAACATAGCATCGCTCTGTTATAACCAGCTAGCTAACATAGCATCCCTCTGTTATAACCAGCTAGCTAACATAGCATCCCTCTGTTATAACCAGCTAGCTAACATAGCATCGCTCTGTTATAACCAGCTAGCTAACATAGCTTATATATATATATATATATATATACATAGCTTATATATATATATATATATATATATATATATATATATATATATATATATATATATATATATATATATATTTCACTCTTGCTTCTCCTTTATTTTGGAAGAAATTAATTTGTAAAAACAATTCAACTATTGTCTCTCTCTCTCTTTGAGTCAACTACTCACCACATTTTATGCACTGCACTGCTAGCTAACTGTAGTTTATGCTATCAGTACTTGATTGATTCTCTGATCTATTGATTGGGTGGACAACATGTCAGTTCGTGCTGCAAGAGCTCTGATAGGTTGGAGGACGTCTTCCCGGAAGTTGTCATATTTACTGTGTAAGTCTATGGAATGGGGTGAGAACCACAAGCCTCCTAGGTTTTGTATTGAAGTCAATGTACCCAGAGGAGGACGGAAGCTAGCTGTCCTCCGGCTACACCTTGGTGCTACCCTACAGAGTGCTGTTGAGGCTACTGTAGACCTTCATTGCAAAACAGTGTGTTTTAATCAATTATTTGGTGACGTGATTATATTTAGTATAGTTTTATCTAAAAAGGATTATATTTTTTATGTTTTACCATTTTTATTTTTATGAAATTCACTGAGGAGGATGGTCCTCCCCATCATCCTCTGAGGAGCCTCCACTGACACACAGGCCTGTTTTGAGAGTTGTGGTGTTATCAGTAGCTACATGTGCAGTAGCTAGCTAGGTGTGGAGTGCAATGCTGGTGTGCTGGTGTGGAGTACAGTGCTGCAGTAGCTAGCTAGCTGGGTGTGCAGTGCTGCAGTAGCTAGCTAGGTGTGGAGTACAGTGCTGGTGTGCTGGTGTGGAGTGCTGCAGTCGCTAGCTGGGTGTACAGTGCTGCAGTAGCTAGCTGGGTGTGCAGTGCTGCAGTAGCTAGCTGGGTGTGGAGTGCTGCGGTAGCTAGCTGGATGTGGAGTGCAGTGCTGCAGTAGCTAGCTGGGTGTGGAGTACAGTGCTGCAGTAGCTAGCTGGGTGTGCAGTGCTGCTGTAACCGATGTGAAATGGCTAGTTAGTTAGCGGTGGTGCGCACTAATAGCGTTTCAATCAGTGACGTCACTCGCTCTGAGACCTGAAGTGGTTGTTCCCCTTGCGTTGCCGCGGCTTTTGTGGCGCGATGGGTAACGATGCTTCGGTGGGTGTCAGTTGTTGATGTGTGCAAGGGTCCCTGGTTCGAGCCCGGGTTGAGGCGAAGAGAGGGACGGAACCTACACTGTTACACTGCAGTAGCTAGCTGGGTGTGGAGTGCTGCGGTAGCTAGCTGGGTGTGGAGTGCAGTGCTGCAGTAGCTAGCTGGGTGTGCAGTGCTGCAGTAGCTAGCTGGGTGTGCAGTGCAGTGCTGCAGTAGCTAGCTGGGTGTGCAGTGCAGTGCTGCAGTAGCTAGCTGGGTGTGGAGTGCTGCAGTAGCTAGCTGGGTGTGCAGTGCTGCAGTAGCTAGCTGGGTGTGCAGTGCAGTGCTGCAGTAGCTAGCTGGGTGTGGAGTGCAGTGCTGCGGTAGTGCTGATTGCGCCTGGAAACTGCATGGATGTGAGCTAGCTGTCAGCACGGCTTCTCTTTCATATTAGAACAAATCTCCTGCCACACACTCCATTCAGCCCAATTAGCCACACTCCATTCAGCCCAATTAGCCACGCTAGAGGAGAGCAGCAGCTAGGTACTAACAGCTACAGCTGTGGAGGCTACAGTATTGACCACAGCTAGGTGAAATCATCATGCTCTACCATCATTTGTTCAAGTGATTTCCCAAATGGCACCCTATTCCCTTTATACTGCACAAGATATAGGGGGAAAGGGTGCCATTTGGGATAGAGCATAAATACAACAGTGTTGTTAGAGCACTTTCCGCGTTGTCTCTGTACTGCTGTACTGTTTGCTGCTACTTGGCAACCTGCCAAACTATTTTGATTTTTTTTTAAACTATTAATAACCATTGAATTCAACGTTGTATTTAACAAGTTTACTAAGGTCTTAGTTTTGTCCTCACACTACTTATTTAATTAAACTTGTCCACCCCGGACGATTTATCTGGACATAGATCTGCAGGACCTCCTACGCTAAATAGCTAACATTTTTCCTTCTCATTGCATTCGCTGTACTCTTAATATACAAAACTATCTCCTTACGGTGAGGATAGTCGAGTTGCAAGCTCGGCTTCAGACGCAATCGCTAGGCAAGTGCAATTTAAATGTTAAAGAAAATGGATGAAACAGTGTCCCTGCCACCAGTATATGTAGAAGTAGTGTTAAACCTCTGTACAGTCCCCTGCAGCCGGATACTTTTGTCATGACTTCTGGAAAGAAATCCATTCGGCATGCTCAACCTAAACGTTCAACCGGTTAGGGTTAGGCGTCAGAGTCAGAGCCTTCTCAGGTCTCTCCTCCACCCGTTACAGGGTCCGTGAAGCTTCCCATACAACGAGTCAGAGTCAGAGCCTTCTCAGGTCTCTCCTCCACCCGTTACAGGGTCCGTGAAGCTTCCCATACAATGAGTCAGAGTCAGAGCCTTCTCAGGTCTCTCCTCCACCCGTTACAGGGTCCGTGAAGCTTCCCATACAACGAGTCAGAGTCAGAGCCTTCTCGGGTCTCTCCTCCACCCGTTACAGGGTCCGTGAAGCTTCCCATACAACGAGTCAGAGTCAGAGCCTTCTCGGGTCTCTCCTCCACCCGTTACAGGGTCAGTGAAGCTTCCCATACAACGAGTCAGAGTCAGAGCCTTCTCGGGTCTCTCCTCCACCCGTTACAGGGTCCGTGAAGCTTCCCATACAACGAGTCAGAGTCAGAGCCTTCTCGGGTCCCTCCTCCACCCGTTACAGGGTCAGTGAAGCTTCCCATACAACGAGTCAGAGTCAGAGCCTTCTCAGGTCTCTCCTCCACCCGTTACAGGGTCAGTGAAGCTTCCCATACAACGAGTCAGAGTCAGAGCCTTCTCAGGTCTCTCCTCCACCCGTTACAGGGTCAGTGAAGCTTCCCATACAACGAGTCAGAGTTAGAGCCTTCTCAGGTCTCTCCTCCACCCGTTACAATGTCAGTGAAGCTTCCCATACAACGAGTCAGAGTTAGAGCCTTCTCAGGTCTCTCCTCCACCCGTTACAGGGTCAGTGAAGCTTCCCATACAACGAGTCAGAGTTAGAGCCTTCTCAGGTCTCTCCTCCACCCGTTACAGGGTCAGTGAAGCTTCCCATACAACGAGTCAGAGTTAGAGCCTTCTCAGGTCTCTCCTCCACCCGTTACAGGGTCAGTGAAGCTTCCCATACAACGAGTCAGAGTCAGAGCCTTCTCAGGTCTCTCCTCCACCCGTTACAGGGTCAGTGAAGCTTCCCATACAACGAGTCAGAGTCAGAGCCTTCTCAGGTCTCTCCTCCACCCGTTACAGGGTCAGTGAAGCTTCCCATACAACGAGTCAGAGTCAGAGCCTTCTCAGGTCTCTCCTCCACCCGTTACAGGGTCAGTGAAGCTTCCCATACAACGAGTCAGAGTCAGAGCCTTCTCAGGTCTCTCCTCCACCCGTTACAGGGTCAGTGAAGCTTCCCATACAACGAGTCAAAAAAATAATTGTCACTTTTTGCAATGTAAGAATTCTAATAAAAGATAATAAATAAATAAATAAAATCAAAGTTCATTCGAGTTGCTTCTTCGTTAATTGCCCCGCTTTCTCATCATATGAAAAATAGATATTCTACGAGTTGATTTGGGTTGGTTCGGCCCGGGTTTATGGTTTGCGTAACGTATCCTATGTTTTGAGACCACAATTAGCCATGTCTGTGTGAGTAGAGCGTCTGTATCTCTCACAGAACCAGAATGAGATTCCCTTCCTATGATCTCGCTCCCTCTCTGCTCTGATACACACGAGCCTTCAACCAGTGGTGTAAAGTACTTAAGTATACTTTAAAGTACTACTTAAGTCGTTTTTTGGGGGGTTATCTGTACTTTACTATTTATATTTTTGACAACTTTTACTTTTACTTCACTACATTCCTAAAGACAATAATGTACTTTTTACTCCATAAATTTTCCCTTGACACCCTAAAGTACTCGTTACATTTTGAATGATTAGTAGGGCAGGAAAATTGTGAAATTCACTCACTAAACAGAGAACATCCCTGGTCATCTCTACTGCCTCTGATCTGGAGGACTCACTAAACAGAGAACATCCCTGGTCATCACTACTGCCTCTGATCTGGAGGACTCACTAAACAGAGAACATCCCTGGTCATCCCTACTGCCTCTGATCTGGAGGACTCACTAAACAGAGAACATCCCTGGTCATCCCTACTGCCTCTGATCTGGAGGACTCACTAAACAGAGAACATCCCTGGTCATCCCTAATGCCTCTGATCTGGAGGACTCACTAAACAGAGAACATCCCTGGTCATCTCTACTGCCTCTGATCTGGAGGACTAAACAGAGAACATCCCTGGTCATCCCTACTGCCTCTGATCTGGAGGACTCACTAAACAGAGAACATCCCTGGTCATCCCTACTGCCTCTGATCTGGAGGACTCACTAAACAGAGAGCATCCCTGGTCATCTCTACTGCCTCTGATCTGGAGGACTCACTAAACAGAGAACATCCCTGGTCCTCCCTACTGCCTCTGATCTGGAGGACTAAACAGAGAACATCCCTGGTCATCCCTACTGCCTCTGATCTGGAGGACTAAACAGAGAACATCCCTGGTCATCCCTACTGCCTCTGATCTGGAGGACTCACTAAACAGAGAACATCCCTGGTCATCCCTACTGCCTCTGATCTGGAGGACTCACTAAACAGAGAGCATCCCTGGTCATCTCTACTGCCTCTGATCTGGAGGACTCACTAAACAGAGAACATCCCTGGTCCTCCCTACTGCCTCTGATCTGGAGGACTCACTAAACACAAATGCTTTGTTTGTAAATGATGTCTGAGTGTTGGGAGTGTGCCCCTGGATATCAGTAAATAAATACAAATCTAGGAAATGGTGCCATATGGTTTTCTAGTATATTTTAGCAATAACATTTACTTTCGATACTTAAGTATATTTAAAACCAAATACTTTTAGATTTTTACTCAAGTAGTATTTTACTGGGTGACTTTCACTTATACTTGAGTCTTTTTCTATGAAGGTATCTAGACTTTTCCTCAAGTGTGACAAGCGGGTAATTTTTCCACCACTGTCTGCAACTCTCATCTCTCCAGCTTTCCGATTCATAACTGTTTTTCTTATAGAATCATAGCCGTGCAAAGGGTTCTAGAGGAGCTGCAGCGCCCCTGATAAATTTAAATAAATTTGCTAAAGTTATAGAATTACCACTGTCTGTTCAGAAATAAATGAAATAATTCCAAATAGCCTACTACACCACAGAGGATCAATAGCTTATTTATTTGTTTAAATGCCTAGCTGTGGATTGTGCGTAGCCCAAAAGCAAGGCATAGCCTACAGTCGGGAACGCTTGGCAAATCTGCCAGTGAACAGCATGTAGACATAACAGGCCTTTCGCAATATTACAAATACACTCACGGTGAAACAGGTCAGAAACAAAATGGCTCCTGCTGAAAATACAAGACTCTAATCTGTCTGCTCTAAGCTAACAAAATATTTAATCAACTTCCAAATATTGTTTTCCAAAGTAAAACAAGAGCAAGACATCAGCCATCACCGACGAGTGAGCTGCTCGTCATTGGGTGAGTCAGTGAAACTGGAAAGCATTTTTTTAGGACTATAATTTCCTCCTCATATTCTACTATATGTGTCTCCACACACACCTAGGCGTAGGAAATTGATGGATTTAAGGTCGTTTTTATTGATCTCAGTTTGTCAGTGTAAAAGTAGTCTGTCATTTCGATCATTTGTGCGGTATTAAAAAATATTCTGCCAAAGTCTCCAGTCATGTAGCACTGAGACTGCACTAGTGAAGGTGGTAAATGACCTTTTAATGACGTCAGACCGAGGCTCTGCATCTGTCCTCGTGCTCCTAGATCTTAGTGCCGCTTTTGATACCATCGATCACCACATTCTTTTGGAGAGATTGGAAACCCAAATTGGTCTACATGGACAAGTTCTGGCCTGGTTTAGATCTTATCTGTCGGAAAGATATCAGTTTGTCTCTGTGAATGGTTTGTCTTCTGACAAATCAATTGTAAATTTTGGTGTTCCTCAAGGTTCCGTTTTAGGACCACTATTGTTTTCACTATATATTTTACCTCTTGGGGATGTCATTCGAAAACATAATGTTAAATTTCACTGCTATGCGGACGACACACAGCTGTACATTTCAATGAAACATGGTGAATCCCCAAAATTGCCCTCGCTAGAAGCCTGTGTTTCAGACATAAAGAAGTGGATGGCTGCAAACTTTCTACTTTTAAACTCGGACAAAACAGAGATGCTTGTTCTAGGTCCCAAGAAACAAAGAGATCTTCTGTTGAATCTGACAATTAATCTGGATGGTTGTACAGTCGTCTCAAATAAAACTGTGAAGGACCTCGGCGTTACTCTGGACCCTGATCTCTCTTTTGAAGAACATATCAAGACTGTTTCAAGGACAGCTTTTTTCCATCTACGTAACATTGCAAAAATCAGAAATTTTCTGTCCAAAAATGACGCAGAAAAATTTAGCCATGCTTTTGTTACTTCTAGGCTGGACTACTGCAATGCTCTACTTTCCGGCTACCCGGATAAAGGACTAAATAAACTTCAGTTAGTGCTAAATACGGCTGCTAGAATCCTGACTAGAACCAAAGAATTTGATCATATTACTCCAGTGCTAGCCTCCCTACACTGGCTTCCTGTTAAGGCAAGGGCTGATTTCAAGGTTTTACTGCTAACCTACAAAGCATTACATGGGCTTGCTCCTACCTATCTTTCCGATTTGGTCCTGCCGTACATACCTACACGTACGCTACGGTCACAAGACGCAGGCCTCCTAATTGTCCCTAGAATTTCTAAGCAAACGGCTGGAGGTAGGGCTTTCTCCTATAGAGCTCCATTTTTATGGAATGGTCTGCCTACCAATGTGAGAGACGCAGACTCAGTCTCAACCTTTAAGTCTTTACTGAAGACTTATCTCTTCAGTACAACTTGCAGACTTGTTTACGCTGCTGTGCGTTTTTGTTGCCGATCTTACTTTGATACCTGACGGTTTTTTACTTTTTCATTACCGTATATTTTTACTTTTTCCCTCACTCAACTTTTTTCCTCACTCAACTTTTTTCATTCATCCCCGGAGGTTTTATCTGGACATGGTTCGTCAGGACTTCAAACAGCCGAAGCTAAGTAACATTAACATGATGCCTTCTAATTGCAGTCGTTGTACTTATAATATACAGGAGAACGATCGCCTTACGGCAAGGATAGCTGTGCTGCAAGCCCAGCTTCAGACGCGATCGTTAGGCAAGGGTAATTTCAGTGTAGGAAAGGATGAAACAGCGTCTGTGCCACCAGTAAGTACAGATAGTAACGTTAGTATAAACCCCCTCGCACGGTCCCCGCAGCCGGACATCTTTCTCATGGCTTCTGGAGGGAAACGCTGTAGGAATGCTCAACCGGTGTCGCTTATTCAGCCGACAGAAACTTTCAACCGGTTCTCCCCATTAAGCGAGTCGGAGTCGGAGGCCGAGACTTCTCTGGTCTCTACTCCTCCCGTTGTGGGGTCTGAGACGCCGACGGCTCCCACCATTAGCTCTGACAAATTGAAAACCCTAGTCATTGGCGACTCCATTACCCGCAGTATTAGACTTAAAACTAATCATCCAGCGATCATACACTGTTTACCAGGGGGCAGGGCTACCGACGTTAAGGCTAATCTAAAGACGGTGCTGGCTAAAGCTAAAACTGGCGAGTGTAGAGAGTATAGAGATATTGTTATCCACGTCGGCACCAACGATGTTAGGATGAAACAGTCAGAGGTCACCAAGCGCAACATAGCTTCAGCGTGTAAATCAGCTAGAAAGATGTGTCGGCATCGATTAATTGTCTCTGGCCCCCTCCCAGTTAGGGGGAGTGATGAGCTCTACAGCAGAGTCTCACAACTCAATCGCTGGTTGAAAACTGTTTTCTGCCCCTCCCAAAAGATAGAATTTGTAGATAATTGGCCCTCTTTCTGGGACTCACCCACAAACAGGACCAAGCCTGGCCTGTTGAGGAGTGACGGACTCCATCCTAGCTGGAGGGGTGCTCTCATCTTATCTACGAACATAGACAGGGCTCTAACTCCTCTAGCTCCACAATGAAATAGGGTGCAGGCCAGGCAGCAGGCTGTTAGCCAGCCTGCCAGCTTAGTGGAGTCTGCCACTAGCACAGTCAGTGTAGTCAGCTCAGCTTCCCCCATTGAGACCGTGTCTGTGCCTCGATCTAGGTTGGGCAAAATTAAAAATGGCGGTGTTCGCTTTAGCAATCTCACTAGTATAAAGACCTCCTCCATTCCTGCCATTATTGAAAGAGATTGTGATACCTCACATCTCAAAATTGGGTTACTTAATGTTAGATCCCTCACTTCCAAGGCAGTTATAGTCAATGAACTAATCACTGATAATAATCTTGATGTGATTGGCCTGACTGAAACATGGCTTAAGCCTGATGAATTTACTGTGTTAAATGAGGCCTCACCCCCAGGTTACATTAGTGACCATACCCCCCGTGCATCCGGCAAAGGCGGAGGTGTTGCTAACATTTACGATAGCAAATTTCAATTTACAAAAAAAAAAACAACAATGACGTTTTCGTCTTTTGAGCTTCTAGTCATGAAATCTATGCAGCCTACTCACTCACTTTTTATAGCTACTGTTTATAGGCCTCCTGGGCCATATGCAGTGTTCCTCACTGAGTTCCCTGAATTCCTATCGGATCTTGTAGTCATAGCAGATAATATTCTAATTTTTGGTGACTTTAACATTCACATGGAAAAGTCCACAGACCCACTCCAAAAGGCTTTCGGAGCCATCATCGACTCAGTGGGTTTTGTCCAACATGTCTCTGGACCTACTCACTGCCACAGTCATACTCTGGACCTAGTTTTGTCCCATGGAATAAATGTTGTGGATCTAAATGTTTTTCCTCATAATCCTGGACTATCGGACCACCATTTTATTACGTTTGCAATTGCAACAAATAATCTGCTCAGACCCCAACCAAGGAGCATTAAAAGTCGTGCTATAAATTCTCAGACAACCCAAAGATTCCTTGATGCCCTTCCAGACTGCCTCTGCCTACCCAAGGACGTCAGAGGACAAAAATCAGTTAACCACCTAACCGAGGAACTCAATTTAACCTTGCGCAATACCCTAGATGCAGTTGCACCCCTAAAAACTAAAAACATCTGTCATAAGAAACTAGCTCCCTGGTATACAGAAAATACACGAGCTCTGAAGCAAGCTTCCAGAAAATTGGAACGGAAATGGCGCCACACCAAACTGGAAGTCTTCCGACTAGCTTGGAAAGACAGTACCGTGCAGTATCGAAGAGCCCTTACTGCTGCTCGATCATCCTATTTTTCCAACTTAATTGAGGAAAATAAGAACAATCCGAAATTTCTTTTTGATACTGTCGCAAAGCTAACTAAAAAGCAGCCTTCGCAAATGGAGGATGGCTTTCACTTCAGCAGTAATAAATTTATGAACTTCTTTGAGGAAAAGATCATGATCATTAGAAAGCAAATTACAGACTCCTCTTTAAATCTGGGTATTCCTCCAAAGCTCCATTGTCCTGAGTCTGCACAACTCTGCCAGGACCTAGGATCAAGGGAGATACTAAAGTGTTTTAGTACTATATCTCTTGACGCAATGATGAAAATAATCATGGCCTCCAAACCCTCAAGCTGCATACTGGACCCTATTCCAACTAAACTACTGAAAGAGCTGCTTCCTGTGCTTGGCCCTCCTATGTTGAACATAATAAACGGCTCTCTATCCACCGGATGTGTACCAAGCTCACTAAAAGTGGCAGTAATAAAGCCTCTCTTGAAAAAGCCGAATCTTGATCCAGAAATTATAAAAAACTATCGGCCTATATCGAATCTTCCATTCCTCTCCAAAATTTTAGAAAAAGCTGTTGCACAGCAACTGACTGCCTTCCTGAAGACAAACAATGTATACGAAACGCTTCAGTCTGGTTTTAGACCCCATCATAGCACTGAGACTGCACTTGTGAAGGTGGTAAATGACCTTTTAATGACGTCAGACCGAGGCTCTGCATCTGTCCTCGTGCTCCTAGATCTTAGTGCCGCTTTTGATACCATCGATCACCACATTCTTTTGGAGAGATTGGAAACCCAAATTGGTCTACATGGACAAGTTCTGGCCTGGTTTAGATCTTATCTGTCGGAAAGATATCAGTTTGTCTCTGTGAATGGTTTGTCCTCTGACAAATCAATTGTAAATTTCGGTGTTCCTCAAGGTTCCGTTTTAGGACCACTATTGTTTTCACTATATATTTTACCTCTTGGGGATGTCATTCGAAAACATAATGTTAAATTTCACTGCTATGCAGACGACACACAGCTGTACATTTCAATGAAACATGGTGAAGCCCCAAAATTGCCCTCGCTAGAAGCCTGTGTTTCAGACATAAAGAAGTGGATGGCTGCAAACTTTCTACTTTTAAACTCGGACAAAACAGAGATGCTTGTTCTAGGTCCCAAGAAACAAAGAGATCTTCTGTTGAATCTGACAATTAATCTGGATGGTTGTACAGTCGTCTCAAATAAAACTGTGAAGGACCTCGGCGTTACTCTGGACCCTGATCTCTCTTTTGAAGAACATATCAAGACTGTTTCAAGGACAGCTTTTTTCCATCTACGTAACATTGCAAAAATCAGAAATTTTCTGTCCAAAAATGACGCAGAAAAATTAATCCATGCTTTTGTTACTTCTAGGCTGGACTACTGCAATGCTCTACTTTCCGGCTACCCGGATAAAGCACTAAATAAACTTCAGTTAGTGCTAAATACGGCTGCTAGAATCCTGACTAGAACCAAAAAATTTGATCATATTACTCCAGTGTTAGCCTCCCTACACTGGCTTCCTGTTAAGGCAAGGGCTGATTTCAAGGTTTTACTGCTAACCTACAAAGCATTACATGGGCTTGCTCCTACCTATCTTTCCGATTTGGTCCTGCCGTACATACCTACACGTACGCTACGGTCACAAGACGCAGGCCTCCTAATTGTCCCTAGAATTTCTAAGCAAACGGCTGGAGGTAGGGCTTTCTCCTATAGAGCTCCATTTTTATGGAATGGTCTGCCTACCAATGTGAGAGACGCAGACTCAGTCTCAACCTTTAAGTCTTTACTGAAGACTTATCTCTTCAGTAGGTCCTATGATTAAGTATAGTCTGGCCCAGGAGTGTGAAGGTGAACGGAAAGGCTGGAGCAACGAACCGCCCTTGCTGTCTCTGCCTTGCCGGTTCCCCTCTTTCCACTGGGATTCTCTGCCTCTAACCCTTTTACAGAGGCTGAGTCACTGGCCTACTGGTGTTCTTCCATGCCGTCCATGGGAGGGGTGCGTCACTTGAGTGGGTTGAGTCACTGACGTGGTCTTCCTGTCTGGGTTGGCGCCCCCCCCCCCTTGGGTTGTGCCATGGTGGAGATCGTTGTGGGCTATACTCGGCCTTGTCTTAGGACGGTAAGTTGGTGGTTGGAGACATCCCTCTAGTGGTGTGGGGGCTGTGCTTTGGCAAAGTGGGTGGGGTTATATCCTGCCTGTTTGGCCCTGTCCGGGGGTATCATCGGATGGGGCCACAGTGTCTTCTGATCCCTCCTGTCTCAGCCTCCAGTATTTATGCTGCAGTAGTTTATGTGTCGGGGGGCTAGGGTCAGTCTGTTACATCTGGAGTATTTCTCTTGTCTTATCCGGTGTCCTGTGTGTATTTAAATATGCTCTCTCTAATTCTCTCTTTCTCTCTTTCTGTCTTTCTCTCGGAGGACCTGAGCCCTAGGACCATGCCTCAGGACTACCTGGTATGATGACTCCTTGCTGTCCCCAGTCCACCTGGCCGTGCTGCTGCTCCAGTTTCAACTGTTCTGCCTGCGGCTATGGAACCCTGACCTGTTCACCGGACGTGCTTGTTGCACCCTCGACAACTACTATGATTATTATTATTTGACCATGCTGGTCATTTATGAACATTTTAACATTTTGACCATGTTCTGTTTTAATATCCACCCTGCACAGCCAGAAGAGGACTGGCCACCCCTCATAGCCTGGTTCCTCTCTAGGTTTCTTCCTAGGTTTTTGGCCTTTCTAGGGAGTTTTTCCTAGGGAGTTTTTCCTAGCCACCGTGCTTCTTTCACATGCTTTGCTTGCTGTTTGGGGTTTTAGGCTGGGTTTCTGTACAGCACTTTGAGAATATCAGCTGATGTACGAAGGGCTATATAAAAATAAATTTGATTTGATTTGATTTGAGTAGGTCCTATGATTAAGTATAGTCTGGCCCAGGAGTGTGAAGGTGAACGGAAAGGCTGGAGCAACGAACCGCCCTTGCTGTCTCTGCCTTGCCGGTTCCCCTCTTTCCACTGGGATTCTCTGCCTCTAACCCTTTTACAGGGGCTGAGTCACTGGCCTACTGGTGTTCTTCCATGCCGTCCATGGGAGGGGTGCGTCACTTGAGTGGGTTGAGTCACTGACGTGGTCTTCCTGTCTGGGTTGGCGCCCCCCCCTTGGGTTGTGCCATGGCGGAGATCGTTGTGGGCTATACTTGGCCTTGTCTTAGGACGGTAAGTTGGTGGTTGGAGACATCCCTCTAGTGGTGTGGGGGCTGTGCTTTGGCAAAGTGGGTGGGGTTATATCCTGCCTGTTTGGCCCTGTCCGGAGGTATCATCGGATGGGGCCACAGTGTCTTCTGATCCCTCCTGTCTCAGCCTCCAGTATTTATGCTGCAGTAGTTTGTGTCGGGGGGCTAGGGTCAGTCTGTTACATTTGGAGTATTTCTCTTGTCTTATCCGGTGTCCTGTGTGTATTTAAATATGCTCTCTCTAATTCTCTCTTTCTCTCTTTCTGTCTTTCTCTCGGAGGACCTGAGCCCTAGGACCATGCCTCAGGACTACCTGGTATGATGACTCCTTGCTGTCCCCAGTCCACCTGGCCGTGCTGCTGCTCCAGTTTCAACTGTTCTGCCTGCGGCTATGGAACCCTGACCTGTTCACCGGACGTGCTTGTTGCACCCTCGACAACTACTATGATTATTATTATTTGACCATGCTGGTCATTTATGAACATTTTAACATTTTAACATCTTGACTATGTTCTGTTATAATATCCACCCTGCACAGCCAGAAGAGGACTGGCCACCCCTCATAGCCTGGTTCCTCTCTAGGTTTCTTTCTAGGTTTTTGTCCTTTCTAGGGAGTTTTTCCTAGGGAGTTTTTCCTAGCCACCGTGCTTCTTTCACATGCTTTGCTTGCTGTTTGGGGTTTTAGGCTGGGTTTCTCTACAGCACTTTGAGAATATCAGCTGATGTACGAAGGGCTATATAAATACATTTGATTTGATTTTGATTTGATGTAAAACATTGTAGAATTGCATGAAATGTGTTTATAAAAGACAAAGCATTTCCCGGACCCTCGACTACTTAAATGTTCCCCATGTGTAATTGCCTCTACTCTACTTCTCTATGCCACTAGGCAAATGCAATGATATGCATGCAATGCTTTATTATAAAGGTGATTGTTTCCCCTCTGGCGTTCCGGTACCCTAGAGCTTCCCGGGTCACCCCTCTCTCGCTCTCACTTTTTGTTTCCGGCACCTCCTGATTTACAAATTAAGCGCTGTTCACATCATTAGTTCTGGCATATTTAAAACCCTAGTCATTAGCGACTCCAATAACTGTAATATTAGACAGAAAAAAAGACGCTGAAGCCTCCCACCATTAGCTCTGACAAATTGAAAACCCTAGTCATTGGCGACTCCATTACCCGCAGTATTAGACTTAAAACTAATCATCCAGCGATCATACACTGTTTACCAGGGGGCAGGGCTACCGACGTTAAGGCTAATCTAAAGACGGTGCTGGCTAAAGCTAAAACTGGCGAGTGTAGTATATTGTTATCCATGTCGGCACCAACGATGTTAGGATGAAACAGTCAGAGGTCACCAAGCGCAACATAACTTCAGCGTGTAACTTAGCTAAAAAGATGTGTGGCCATCGAGTAATTGTCCTTGGCCCCCTCTCAGTTAGGGGGAAGTAGAGCAGACTCCCACAACTCAATCTCTGGTTGAAAACTGTTTTCTTCCCCTCCCAAAATATATAATTTGTAGAACTGGCCCTTTATCTGGGACCAAGTCTAGCCTGCTGAGGAGTGACGGACTCCATCCTAGCTGGAGGGGTGCTCTCATCTTATCTATCAACATAGAGGAGTTAGAGCCCCTGTCTATCTCCACAATGAGATAGGGTGCAGGCCAGGCAGCAGGCTGTTAGCCAGCCTGCCAGTTTAGTGGAGTCTGCCGCTAGCACAGTCAGCGTAGTCAGCTCAGCTTTCCCCATTGAGACCATGTCTGTGCCTCGATCTAGGTTGGACAAAACTAAACATGACGGTGTTCGCTTTAGCAATCTCACTAGTATAAAGACCTCCTCCATTCCTGCCGTTATTGAAAGAGATTGTGATACCTCACATCTCAAAATAGGACTATTTAAGGTTAGATCACTCACTTCCAAGGCAGTAATAGTCAGCGAAACTAATCACTGATCACAACCTTGATGTTATTGGCCTGACTAAAACATGGCTCAAACCTGCTGAATTTACTGTGTTCAATGAAGCCGCCATCTCCTCCTGGTTACCCTAGTGACCATATCCCACGCACATCCCGTGTGGCTCAGTTGGTAGCGCATGGTGTTTGCAACGCCAGGGTTGTGGGTTCGATTCCCACGGGGGGGACCAGTACGGAGAGAAAAAAAATATATAATAATAATGTATGCATTCACTACTGTAAGTCACTCTGGATAAGAGTGTCTGCTAAATGACTAAAATGTAAATGCTGAATCCAGACCTTAACCCTTTCCACTCCAATATTCTCCTAGTTAATTGTAAAATGAAGACGTTCATTTCCAAAAGTTCTTCCTGGGCCCCTGTTATAGGGCCACGAAAAACGTTAGAATTAGAGAGAATATTGGAGAGAAAAGGGGTTAAGGTCTGGATTCAGCATTTAAACTCTATGAGTGAACATCTTCATGACATATCACAAATCAGTGTTCTTGATGTGATGGAGTACTAAGGACAAAACTTCCCTCTCTCTACAGATCTCTATAGGAAGCCTACGGACAGGAATACCCTCCTTAGAGGTGACAGCTTTTCATCCACGTCCACTCATTAAAAGTCTCCCTATAAGTCAATTCAGTCGTATCAGAAGAATAAGCAGCTCTGATGCTTTTTACCAGAGACAGAACACGGACCTCAACACAAAGGTTTAAGGAAAGAGGGGTACAAAGACAATTGGGTAAAACATGCCCAATGATCATTTTTGAAGGACTAACACAGTTGGAAAGCCTTCCATCAAAAGTTAAGGAAAAAGCAAAACATATCCCATCATGCTTCACCCAATACTCAACGTTGGGGAAGGCATTCAAGAATATTATGGGGAAGCACTGGTACATTATTGATACTGAGCCACAATTGAAACCCCATTTTTAAATATCCCCCACGTATGGCTCCCGAGTGGCGCAGCGGTCTAAGGCACTGCATCTCAGTGCTAGAGGCATCACTGCAGTCCCTGGTTCGATTCCAGGCTGTATCACAACCGTCTGTGATTGAGGGTCCCATAGGGTGGCGCACAATTGGCCCAGCATCATCCGGGTTTGGCCAGGGTAGGCCGCCATTGTAAATAAGAATTTGTTATGAACTGACTTACCTAGTTAAATAATAATAAAAATAAAAAAAAATACAAATGTTAAAGACCCACAAACGTGAGAGACATTGTGGTTAAATCTGATTACCCACCAGAAACAAAGGAAGCTTTCTTGGACAAGGTTCCAGAGGGTAATTACATATGTGGCCAATGTGCTCAATGCAGCTTCATGTACAAATGCAACTCCTTTACCCCACCCCCGCACAGGACAAAGATTTAAGATCAAGGGCCTGATTACCTGCATGTCCACCAGTGTTATTTACATGTTGAAATGTCCTTGCGGACTGTCTCACATAGGGAAAACCCGTTGAAGCCTTAAGACATGGGTCAGTGAGCACCACAGGAATATACAGACAGGTGTGTCACGCCCTGGCCATAGAGAGGGTTTTGTTCTCTATTTTGGTTAGGCCAGGGTGTGACTAGGGTGGGCATTCTATGTGCCATTTTCTATGTTTTGTGTATTTCTTTGTTTTGGCCGGGTATGGTTCTCAATCAGGGACAGCTGTCTATTGTTGTCTCTGATCGGGAACCATACTTAGGTATCCTTTTCCCACAGGGTTTTTGTGGGTAGTTAATTTCTGTTTAGTGTTTTGCACCTTACGGAACTGTTTCGGTTCTTCTCTTTGTTAATTTTGTTTTAGTGTTCAGTTTATTAAATAAAGCATGAACACTTACCACGCTGCGTTTTAGTCCGATGATTCTTCCTCTTCAGACAAAGAAGACTGTTACAAGGTGAGATAAAACATCTGGTTGCTGTTCATTTTGTACAAGCTGGACATTCTATTAGTTCTCTGAGGTACAGTGGCTTGCGAAAGTATTCACCGCCCCTGGCATTTTTCCTATTTTTTATTTTTTTGCCTTACAACCTGGAATTAAAATATATTTTGGGGGGGGTTTGTATCATTTGAGTTAGAAAAATAAAATAAAAATATTGTTGTGGGAATTTAGAAGGTTGTACATGTTTCAGTTGGTGTCCATTGTACATGAGAACATAACACTTTGAAGATGCTAAATATTTTTTCTTGTAAAACAATTAAGAAGTAAAAAAAAAAAATTTACAAAAAAAATTGATCGTGCATAACTATTCACCCCCCTAAAGTCAATACATTCTTCAAGGCAAAACTGCTCCAGCTCCTTCAAGTTGGATGGGTTCCGCTGGTGTACAGCAACAGTTAAGTCATACCACAGATTCTCAATTGGATTGAGGTCTGGGTTTTGACAAGGCCATTCCAAGACATTTCAATGGTTCCCCTTAAACCACTCGAGTGTTGCTTTAGCATTATGCTTAGGGTCATTGTCCTGCTGGAAGGTGAACCTCCGTCCCAGTCTCAAATCTCTGGAAGACTGAAACAGGTTTCCCTTAAGAATTACCCTGTATTTAGCGTCATCCATCATTCCTTCAATTCTGACCAGTTTCCCAGTCCCTGCCGATGAAAAACATCCCCACGGCATGATGCTGCCGCCACCATCCTTCACTGTGGGGATGGTGTTCTCGGAGTGATGAGAGGTGTTGGGTTCACTAGCGGTTCTGGGGGGGCAGATTTTTGGGCCCTTGTGGCTCCCCTAAATGTGGAGTATGAAATAATTTTTACATAACAAATTTTTTCTATCGTTCTTTTTTTACATCCGTTATTAGACAGTGGCAACGTGGAACACTAATTTAACCCACACATTTTCTAGATGGACGGCTTTAGGCGGAATACAACAGTATCGTACCACATGCAAAACGATATGACAACAATAACGTCTAATGTAACTGGCCCCTCTAACAGTACAACTGGCCCCAGCTTGGCCCCCCCAGTTGAAATGGTCTAGAACCACCACTGGTTGAGTTTGCAACAGACATAGCGTTTTCCTTGATGGCCAAAAAGCTAAATCTTAGTCTCATCTGACCAGAGTACCTTCTTCCATATGTTTGGGGAGTCTCCCACATGCCTTTTGGCATAAACACCAAGCGTGTTTGCTTATTTTTTTTTTTCTTTAAGCAATGGCTTTTTTTTCTGGACACTCTTCCATAAAGCCCAGCTCTGTGGATTATACGGCTTCAAGTGGTCTTATGGACAGATACTCCAATCTCCGCTGTGGAGCTTTGCAGCTCCTTCAGGGTAATCTTTGGTCTCTTTGTTGCCTCTCTGATTAATGCCCTCCTTGCCTGGTCTGTGAGTTTTGGTGTGCGGCCCTCTCTTGGTAGGTTTGTTGTGGTGACATATTCTTTCCATTTTTTAATAATGGATTTAATGGTGCTCCGTGGGATGTTCAAAATTTCTGATATGTTTTTATAACCCAACCCTGATCTGTACTTCTCCACAACTTTGTCCTGGACCTGTTTGGAGAGCTCCTTGGTCTTCATGGTGTCGCTTGCTTGGTGGTACCCCTTGCTTAGTGTTGTTGCAGACTCTGGGGCCTTTCAGAACAGGTGTATATATACTGAGATCATGTGACAGATCATGTGACACTTAGATTGCACACAGGTGGACTTTATTGTACTAATTATGTGACTTCTGAAGGTAATTGGTTGCACCAGATCTTATTTAGGGGCTTCATAGCAAATGGAGTGAATACATACGCACGCACCACTTTTCAGTGTTTTATTTTTTAGATTTTTTTTAAAACAAGTTATTTTTTTTTTTCACTTCACCAATTTGGACTATTTTGTGTCGGTCCATTACATGAACTCCAAATAGAAATCCATTTAAATTACTGGTTGTAATGCAACAAAATAGGAAAAACACCAAGGAGGATGAATATTTTTGCAAGGCGCTATACTTTGGAATAAAAACGGTCACGATGTCATGCAGGGGAGGGGACATTGAGAGGAAACTTTCATCAAAGTCGTTCAGGTCTGGGTTTGGCCTGGGTAGGCCGTCGTTGGTAAATAACAATTTGTTCTTAGCTGACTTGCCTAGTTAAATAAAGGTTAAATTCAAATAAAATCAAGGGAATCTTTCTGGAACCACAGGCTCAACACAATGTCTCCTCTTGGCCTTAACGAGGAGTTTAACTCGAAACCGTTTTTTATGGTTTCATTATGTCCAAATTGTGTTTTGTTTTTCCTAATTGAATATTGTATGTATATTAGTGTAAATATTGATCACATTCCTTGTGTATGATCATATATTTTGAATGTTAATATTGTGAAACTATGTCATACATTTTGTACCTCCTGTTTCAGGAAGTGATGTCACGTTTTCATTTCTTATCTTCCAGGATAGACTCTAACAATGTGAATTCCAAACCACCCGTTGTATAAACCATGATAATAGTAACATAATTCATCAGATTTGATTAATTAGTTGATGTTTGCTCACATATCTGATTCTGAATAATGAACTGGCCTTCTATAAAAAGGGTTTTCACACAGACTGACAATTTCATAAACGTTGTGATTCTTCCCTAGCGGGCACAATGCAGAGATAGAGAGAGAATAACATGACTTTTCTTTCTTGCTTTCAGAAGTAATTTTCTCTGAACACTGAGTGCTTTGTCACAATATGACGATGTTCGATCAGACCAGAGATATTTATCTAGAGTATATTACCATTCTAATTCCTAATTCTATAGATGCCGTAAAGAGGTCAATCGAACTTGACCGAAACAATGGAATTGCCCCCCCCCCCCCCCCCCCAGCAAAAAATAGCCTACATTTAGGCTATTGCTTATTTCACCCTATGTTGAGTATAAGTCTTGTATGGATGTCAACCCCCAACACATGTTCATGTCATCATCACCAATCCACTGCATTACAGTTAGAAACTACTTTGACCACCCAACCACTGATTTCTCTATGCTAGCTATGCTAACAGCTTATACGGACAGGAGTTAGCATTTAGCAGTCACTTCTTCTAGACCTGAAAATTTGACTTCTACATGTTACGCAGCCAAAACATCCAAATCTGACTTTAGTAACCACACCGTGGCTCTGTTTTAATACATAACTCATCACGGGTTTTAACCAATATCCATTTCGTTAGATCGGAATTTGTTGAACGTACGGAAAAATCTGATCTAAGCAACTGGTCTGCTTTTCTTTACCGCGTCCACGGTTGGGACGTTGGAGGTTTCTGCGTTATGATACGTGTACAGGACACGACAACGTTCAGTTACTCTGACTCACCCGAGGACAAGAGCCTTTGTTGTCTTTGTTGTCCCATATGGGGATGGGATGTTACTGTAATAGGACACAAAGACATAACAGCGGATCGTGGATCCTCTTAGCCAACACCCATATCTATGTGTATGAGTCACGTGACGTGGCAACAACACGGGAGGACAATGATATCCATGAAAACAACGGCCTTATGGAGGGAAGAGGGGAGGGAGGGAGGGATAGGAGGGAAGAGAGGGGGAATAAGAGGGGAGGGATAGGAGGGAAGAGAGGGGGAATAAGAGGGGAGGGATAGGAGGGAAGAGAGGGGGAATAAGAGGGAAGAGGGGAGGGATAGGAGGGGAGAGAGGGGGAATAGGAGGGGAGAGAGGAGGGAAGAGAGGAGGAATAGGAGGGGAGAGAGGAGGGAAGAGAGGAGGAATAGGAGGGAAGAGAGGAGGAATAAGAGGGAAGAGGGCAGGGATAGGAGGGAAGAGAGGAGGAATAGGAGGGAAGAGAGGAGGGAAGAGAGGAGGAATAGGAGGGAAGAGAGGAGGAATAGGAGGGAAGAGAGGAGGAATAAGAGGGAAGAGGGCAGGGATAGGAGGGAAGAGAGGAGGAATAGGAGGGAAGAGAGGAGGGAAGAGAGGAGGAATAGGAGGGAAGAGGGGAGGGATAGGAGGGAAGAGAGAGGGAATAAGAGGGAAGAGAGGGGGAATAAGAGGGAAGAGAGAGGGAATAAGAGGGAAGAGGGCCGGGATAGGAGGGAAGAGAGGAGGAATAGGAGGGAAGGGGGTAGGAATAGGAGGGAATAGAGGAGGAATAGGAGGGAAGAGGGCAGGGATAGGAGGGAAGAGAGGAGGAATAGGAGGGAAGAGAGGAGGAATAGGAGGGAAGAGGGCAGGGATAGGAGGGAAGAGAGGAGGAATAGGAGGGAAGGGGGTAGGAATAGGAGGGAAGAGAGGAGGAATAGGAGGGAAGAGAGGAGGGAAGAGAGGAGGAATAGGAGGGAAGAGAGGAGGAATAGGAGGGAAGAGAGGAGGAATAAGAGGGAAGAGAGGAGGAATAGGAGGGAAGAGAGGAGGAATAAGAGGGAAGAGGGCAGGGATAGGAGGGAAGAGAGGAGGAATAGGAGGGAAGGGGGTAGGAATAGGAGGGAAGAGAGGAGGAATAGGAGGGAAGAGAGGAGGGAAGAGAGGAGGAATAGGAGGGAAGAGAGGAGGAATAAGAGGGAAGAGGGCAGGGATAGGAGGGAAGAGAGGAGGAATAGGAGGGAAGAGAGGAGGAATAGGAGGGAAGAGAGAGGGAATAAGAGGGAAGAAGGGAGGAATAGGAGGGAAGAGGGCAGGGATAGGAGGGGAGAGAGGAGGGAAGAGAGGAGGAATAGGAGGGAAGAGAGGGGGAATAAGAGGGAGGAATAGGAGGGAAGAGAGGAGGAATAGGAGGGAAGAGACGAGGAATAGGAGGGAAGAGAGGAGGAATAGGAGGGAAGAAAGGAGGAATAGGAGGGAAGAGACGAGGAATAGGAGGGAAGAAAGGAGGGAAGAGAGGAGGAATAGGAGGGAAGAGAGGAGGAATAGGAGGGAAGAGAGGAGGAATAGGAGGGAAGAGAGAGGGAATAAGAGGGAAGAAGGGAGGAATAGGAGGGAAGAGGGCAGGGATAGGAGGGAAGAGAGGAGGAATAGGAGGGAAGAAAGGAGGGAAGAGAGGAGGAATAGGAGGGAAGAGAGGGGGGAAGAGAGGAGGAATAGGAGGGATAGGAGAGGAGGGAAGAAAGTAGGAATAGGAGGGAGGGTGTGGGGGCTGAGTGACAGTTGGAGCTCTTCTTCCTACAGGTAGTAACAGCTGAATGATGTCATGGAAACAGAGTGAGACCAATGAGACCTACGGACAACACACACATCTTCCTGTAACATACAGACAATACACACATCCTCCTGTAACATACGGACAACACACACATCCTCCTGCAACATACGGACAACACACACATCCTCCTGTAACATGTGGACAACACACACATCCTCCTGCAACATGTGGACAACACACACATCCTCCTGCAACATACGGACAATACACACATCCTCCTGTAACATACGGACAATACACACATCCTCCTGTAACATGTGGACAACACACACATCCTCCTGTAACATACGGACAATACACACATCCTCCTGCAACATACGGACAACACACACATCCTCCTGTAACATACGGACAATACACACATCCTCCTGTAACATGTGGACAACACACACATCCTCCTGTAACATACGGACAACACACACATCCTCCTGCAACATACGGACAACACACACATCCTCCTGTAACATACGGACAACACACACATCCTCCTGCAACATACGGACAACACACACATCCTCCTGTAACATACGGACAACACACACATCCTCCTGTAACATATCGACAATACACACATCCTCCTGTAACATACGGACAATACACACATCCTCCTGTAATATGTTGACAACACACACATCCTCCTGTAATATGTGGACAACACACACACACTCACTCATATCCTACATGGTGTTCAACCACACATTGACCTGATCTACCAGTCGTTGTGAAAGCAGACATGTCTCCCGTACACAATGGTGGTGGAGGAGAGAAATTCCTCCATTTACAATGTAAAGTGTTTTAAGGCCTCGTCAAAAGCACCTTATTATCAACCGTTTTGGGGAGTGGTGAACTACATGTGGTTCAACTAGTATTTTAACTACATTTTGTAGTAGGTTGGTGGTAGTTGAACTAAATTAAAATCTAGGCTTTGTTTTCAGTAGTCCGGTACTGTTCAGTTTATACAGGGCATTCGGAAAGTGTTCAGACCCTTGACTTTTTTTTCATATTTTGTTACGTTACAGCCTTATTCTAGAATGTATTAAATGGTTTCCCCCCTAATCAATTAACACACAATACCCCATAATGACAACACAAAAACAAAAACAAAATTGAAATTTTTGAAGATTTATTAAAACATTTAAATGGAAATATTACATTTACATAAGTATTCAGACCCTTTACTCAGTACTTTGTTTAAGGACCTTTGGCAGCGATTACAGTTTTGTGTCTTCTTGGGTATGACGATACAAGATTGGCACACCTGTATTTGGGGAGTTTCTCTGCAGATCCTCTCAAGCTCTGTCAGGTTGGATGAGGAGTGTTGCTGCACAGCTATTTTTAGGTCTCTCCAGAGATGTTCTATCGGGTTCAAGTCTGGGCTCTGGCTGGACCACTCAAGGACATTCAGAGACTTGTCCCGAAGCCACTCCTGTGTTGTCTTGGCTGTGTGCTTAGGGTCATTGTCCTGTTGGAAGGTGAACCTTCACCCCAGTCTGAGGTCCTGAGTGCTCTGGAGCAGGTTTTCATCAAGGATCTCTCTGTACTTTGCTCTGTTGATCTTTCCCTTGATCCTGACTAGTCTCCCAGTCCCTGCCGCTGAAAAACATCCCCACAGCATGATGCCGCCACCACCATGCTTCACCGTAGGGATGGTGCCAGGTTTCCTCCAGGCGTGACGCTTGGCATTCAGGCCAAAGAGTGGTTTCATCAGAGTGACCATCGGGTTCTTGGTCACCTCCCTGACCAAGGCCCTTCTCCCCTGATTGCTCAGTTTGGCCGGGCGGCCAGCTCTAGGAAGAGTCTTGGTGGTTCCACATTTCTTCCATTTAAGAATGATGGAGGCAACTGTATTCTTGGGGACCTTCAATGCTGCAGAAATGTTTTGGTACCCCTTCCCAGACCTGTGCCTCGACACAATCCTATCTCGGAGCTCTACGGACAATTCCTTTGACCTCGTGGCTTGGTGTTGCTCTGACATGCACTGTCAACAGTGGGACCTTGTATAGGCAGGTGTGTGCCTTTCCAAATCATGTCCAATCAATTGAATTTACCACAGGTGGACTCCAATTAAGTTGTAGAAACATCTCAAGGATAATCAATGGAAACAGGATGCACCTGAGCTCATTTTTGAGTCTCATAGCAAAGGGTCTGAATACTTATGTAAATAAGGCATTTCTATTTTTTATTTTTAATACATTTGCAAAAATAAATAAAAAACAGTTTTTGCTTTGTCATTATGGGGTATTGTGATGTCATTATGGGGTATTGTGACGTCATTATGGGGTATTGTGACGTCATTATGGGGTATTGTGTGTAGATTGATGAGGACCATTTAAATCATTTTAGAATAAGGCTGTAACGTAACAAAATGTGGGACAAGTAAAGTGGTCTGAATACTTTCCGAATGCACTGTATCAGCCTTTAGTTACTATGGGCCCCCAGCCTTTAGTTACTATGGGCCCCCAGCCTTTAGTTACTATGCCCCCAGCCTTTAGTTACTATGGCCCCAGCCTTTAGTTACTATGGCCCCAGCCTTTAGTTACTATGGCCCCAGCCTTTAGTTACTATGGGCCCCCAGCCTTTAGTTACTATGGGCCCCCAGCCTTTAGTTACTATGTCCCCAGCCTTTAGTTACTATGCCCCCAGCCTTTAGTTACTATGGCCTCAGCCTTTAGTTACTATGCCCCCAGCCTTTAGTTACTATGGGCCCCCAGTCTTTAGTTACTATGGGCCCTCAGCCTTTAGTTACTATGGGCCCCCAGACTTTAGTTACTATGGGCCCCAGCCTTTAGTTACTATGGGCCCCCAGCCTTTAGTTACTATGGCCCCAGCCTTTAGTTACTATGCCCCCAGCCTTTAGTTACTATGGGCCCCCAGCCTTTAGTTACTATGGGCCCCCACCTTTAGTTACTATGCCCCCAGCCTTTAGTTACTATGCCCCCAGCCTTTAGTTACTATGGGCCCCCAGCCTTTAGTTATTATGCCCCCAGCCTTTAGTTACTATGCCCCCAGCCTTTAGTTACTATGCCCCCAGGCTTTAGTTACTATGGGCCCCCAGCCTTTAGTTACTATGGGCCCCCAGCCTTTAGTTACTATGGGTCCCCAGCCTTTAGTTACTATGGGCCCCCAGCCTTTAGTTACTATGGGCCCAGCCTTTAGTTACTATGGGCCCCCAACTTTTAGTTACTATGGGCCCAGCCTTTAGTTACTATGGGCCCCCAGCCTTTAGTTACTATGCCCCCAGCCTTTAGTTACTATGGGCCCCCAGCCTTTAGTTACTATGCCCCCAGCCTTTAGTTACTATGGGCCCCCAGCCTTTAGTTACTATGGGCCCCCAGCCTTTAGTTACTATGGGCCCCCAGCCTTTAGTTACTATGCCCCCAGCCTTTAGTTACTATGGGCCCCCAGCCTTTAGTTACTATGGGCCCCCAGCCTTTAGTTACTATGGGCCCCCAGCCTTTAGTTACTATGCCCCCAGCCTTTAGTTACTATGGGCCCCCAGCCTTTAGTTACTATGGGCCCCCAGCCTTTAGTTACTATGGGCCCCCAGCCTTTAGTTACTATGCCCCCAGCCTTTAGTTACTATGCCCCCAATCTTTAGTTACTATAGGCCCCCAGGCTTTAGTTACTATGCCCCCAGCCTTTAGTTACTATGGGCCCCCAGCCTTTAGTTACTATGGGCCCCCAGCCTTTAGTTACTATGGGCCCCCAGCCTTTAGTTACTATGGGCCCCCAGCCTTTAGTTACTATGCCCCCAGCCTTTAGTTACTATGGGCCCCCAGCCTTTAGTTACTATGGGCCCCCAGCCTTTAGTTACTATGGGCCCCCAGCCTTTAGTTACTATGCCCCCAGCCTTTAGTTACTATGCCCCCAATCTTTAGTTACTATAGGCCCCCAGGCTTTAGTTACTATGCCCCCAGCCTTTAGTTACTATGGGCCCCCAGCCTTTAGTTACTATGGGCCCCCAGCCTTTAGTTACTATGGGCCCCCAGCCTTTAGTTACTATGCCCCCAGCCTTTAGTTACTATGGGCCCCCAGCCTTTAGTTACTATGGGCCCCCAGCCTTTAGTTACTATGGGCCCCCAGCCTTTAGTTACTATGCCCCCAGCCTTTAGTTACTATGCCCCCAATCTTTAGTTACTATGGGCCCCCAGCCTTTAGTTACTATGCCCCCAGCCTTTAGTTACTATGGGCCCCCAGCCTTTAGTTACTATGCCCCCAGCCTTTAGTTACTATGGGCCCCCAGCCTTTAGTTACTATGGGCCCCCAGCCTTTAGTTACTATGCCCCCAGCCTTTAGTTACTATGCCCCCAGCCTTTAGTTACTATGCCCCCAATCTTTAGTTACTATAGTCCCCCAGGCTTTAGTTACTATGCCCCCAGCCTTTAGTTACTATGGGCCCCCAGCCTTTAGTTACTATGGGCCCCCAGCCTTTAGTTACTATGGGCCCCCAGCCTTTAGTTACTATGCCCCCAGCCTTTAGTTACTATGGGCCCCCAGCCTTTAGTTACTATGGGCCCCCAGCCTTTAGTTACTATGGGCCCCCAGCCTTTAGTTACTATGCCCCCAGCCTTTAGTTACTATGCCCCCAATCTTTAGTTACTATGGGCCCCCAGCCTTTAGTTACTATGCCCCCAGCCTTTAGTTACTATGGGCCCCCAGCCTTTAGTTACTATGCCCCCAGCCTTTAGTTACTATGGGCCCCCAGCCTTTAGTTACTATGCCCCCAGCCTTTAGTTACTATGCCCCCAGCCTTTAGTTACTATGGGCCCCCAGCCTTTAGTTACTATGGGCCCCCAGCCTTTAGTTACTATGGGCCCCCAGCCTTTAGTTACTATGCCCCCAGCCTTTAGTTACTATGGGCCCCCAGCCTTTAGTTACTATGCCCCCAGCCTTTAGTTACTATGCCCCCAATCTTTAGTTACTATGGGCCCCCAGCCTTTAGTTACTATGCCCCCAGCCTTTAGTTACTATGGGCCCCCAGCCTTTAGTTACTATGCCCCCAGCCTTTAGTTACTATGGGCCCCCAGCCTTTAGTTACTATGTCCCCAGCCTTTAGTTACTATGGGCCCCCAGCCTTTAGTTACTATGGGCCCCCAGCCTTTAGTTACTATGGGCCGCCAGCCTTTAGTTACTATGGGCCCCCAGCCTTTAGTTACTATGCCCCCAGCCTTTAGTTACTATGCCCCCAGCCTTTAGTTACTATGGGCCCCCAGCCTTTAGTTACTATGGGCCCCCAGCCTTTAGTTACTATGCGCCCCCAGCCTTTAGTTACTATGGGCCCCCAGCCTTTAGTTACTATGGGCCCCCAGCCTTTAGTTACTATGGGCCCCCAGACTTTAGTTACTATGCCCCCAGCCTTTAGTTACTATGCCCCCAGCCTTTAGTTACTATGGGCCCCCAGCCTTTAGTTACTATGGGCCCCCAGCCTTTAGTTACTATGGGCCCCCAGCCTTTAGTTACTATGCCCCCAGCCTTTAGTTACTATGCCCCCAGCCTTTAGTTACTATGGGCCCCCAGCCTTTAGTTACTATGCCCCCAGCCTTTAGTTACTATGGGTCCCCAGCCTTTAGTTACTATGCCCCCAGCCTTTAGTTACTATGGGCCCCCAGCCTTTAGTTACTATGCCCCCAGCCTTTAGTTACTATGGGTCCCCAGCCTTTAGTTACTATGCCCCCAGCCTTTAGTTACTATGGGCCCCCAGCCTTTAGTTACTATGCCCCCAGCCTTTATTTACTATGGGCCCCCACTTTTAGTTACTATGGGCCCCCAGCCTTTAGTTACTATGGGCCCCCAGCCTTTAGTTACTATGGGCCCCCAGCCTTTAGTTACTATGCCCCCAGCCTTTAGTTACTATGCCCCCAGCCTTTAGTTACTATGTCCCCAGCCTTTAGTTACTATGGGCCCCCAGCCTTTAGTTACTATGCGCCCCCAGCCTTTAGTTACTATGGGCCCCCAGCCTTTAGTTACTATGGGCCCCAGCCTTTAGTTACTATGGGCCCCCAGACTTTAGTTACTATGCCCCCAGCCTTTAGTTACTATGCCCCCAGCCTTTAGTTACTATGGGCCCCCAGCCTTTAGTTACTATGGGCCCCCAGCCTTTAGTTACTATGGGCCCCCAGCCTTTAGTTACTATGCCCCCAGCCTTTAGTTACTATGCCCCCAGCCTTTAGTTACTATGGGCCCCCAGCCTTTAGTTACTATGGGCCCCCAGCCTTTAGTTACTATGGGCCCCCAGCCTTTAGTTACTATGCCCCCAGCCTTTAGTTACTATGGGCCCCCAGCCTTTAGTTACTATGGGCCCCCAGCCTTTAGTTACTATGGGCCCCCAGCCTTTAGTTACTATGCCCCCAGCCTTTAGTTACTATGCCCCCAATCTTTAGTTACTATAGGCCCCCAGGCTTTAGTTACTATGCCCCCAGCCTTTAGTTACTATGGGCCCCCAGCCTTTAGTTACTATGGGCCCCCAGCCTTTAGTTACTATGGGGCCCCAGCCTTTAGTTACTATGGGCCCCCAGCCTTTAGTTACTATGCCCCCAGCCTTTAGTTACTATGGGCCCCCAGCCTTTAGTTACTATGGGCCCCCAGCCTTTAGTTACTATGGGCCCCCAGCCTTTAGTTACTATGCCCCCAGCCTTTAGTTACTATGCCCCCAATCTTTAGTTACTATAGGCCCCCAGGCTTTAGTTACTATGCCCCCAGCCTTTAGTTACTATGGGCCCCCAGCCTTTAGTTACTATGGGCCCCCAGCCTTTAGTTACTATGGGCCCCCAGCCTTTAGTTACTATGCCCCCAGCCTTTAGTTACTATGGGCCCCCAGCCTTTAGTTACTATGGGCCCCCAGCCTTTAGTTACTATGGGCCCCCAGCCTTTAGTTACTATGCCCCCAGCCTTTAGTTACTATGCCCCCAATCTTTAGTTACTATGGGCCCCCAGCCTTTAGTTACTATGCCCCCAGCCTTTAGTTACTATGGGCCCCCAGCCTTTAGTTACTATGCCCCCAGCCTTTAGTTACTATGGGCCCCCAGCCTTTAGTTACTATGGGCCCCCAGCCTTTAGTTACTATGCCCCCAGCCTTTAGTTACTATGCCCCCAGCCTTTAGTTACTATGCCCCCAATCTTTAGTTACTATAGTCCCCCAGGCTTTAGTTACTATGCCCCCAGCCTTTAGTTACTATGGGCCCCCAGCCTTTAGTTACTATGGGCCCCCAGCCTTTAGTTACTATGGGCCCCCAGCCTTTAGTTACTATGCCCCCAGCCTTTAGTTACTATGGGCCCCCAGCCTTTAGTTACTATGGGCCCCCAGCCTTTAGTTACTATGGGCCCCCAGCCTTTAGTTACTATGCCCCCAGCCTTTAGTTACTATGCCCCCAATCTTTAGTTACTATGGGCCCCCAGCCTTTAGTTACTATGCCCCCAGCCTTTAGTTACTATGGGCCCCCAGCCTTTAGTTACTATGCCCCCAGCCTTTAGTTACTATGGGCCCCCAGCCTTTAGTTACTATGCCCCCAGCCTTTAGTTACTATGCCCCCAGCCTTTAGTTACTATGGGCCCCCAGCCTTTAGTTACTATGGGCCCCCAGCCTTTAGTTACTATGAGCCCCCAGCCTTTAGTTACTATGCCCCCAGCCTTTAGTTACTATGGGCCCCCAGCCTTTAGTTACTATGCCCCCAGCCTTTAGTTACTATGCCCCCAATCTTTAGTTACTATGGGCCCCCAGCCTTTAGTTACTATGCCCCCAGCCTTTAGTTACTATGGGCCCCCAGCCTTTAGTTACTATGCCCCCAGCCTTTAGTTACTATGGGCCCCCAGCCTTTAGTTACTATGTCCCCAGCCTTTAGTTACTATGGGCCCCCAGCCTTTAGTTACTATGGGCCCCCAGCCTTTAGTTACTATGGGCCGCCAGCCTTTAGTTACTATGGGCCCCCAGCCTTTAGTTACTATGCCCCCAGCCTTTAGTTACTATGCCCCCAGCCTTTAGTTACTATGGGCCCCCAGCCTTTAGTTACTATGGGCCCCCAGCCTTTAGTTACTATGCGCCCCCAGCCTTTAGTTACTATGGGCCCCCAGCCTTTAGTTACTATGGGCCCCCAGCCTTTAGTTACTATGGGCCCCCAGACTTTAGTTACTATGCCCCCAGCCTTTAGTTACTATGCCCCCAGCCTTTAGTTACTATGGGCCCCCAGCCTTTAGTTACTATGGGCCCCCAGCCTTTAGTTACTATGGGCCCCCAGCCTTTAGTTACTATGCCCCCAGCCTTTAGTTACTATGCCCCCAGCCTTTAGTTACTATGGGCCCCCAGCCTTTAGTTACTATGCCCCCAGCCTTTAGTTACTATGGGTCCCCAGCCTTTAGTTACTATGCCCCCAGCCTTTAGTTACTATGGGCCCCCAGCCTTTAGTTACTATGCCCCCAGCCTTTAGTTACTATGGGTCCCCAGCCTTTAGTTACTATGCCCCCAGCCTTTAGTTACTATGGGCCCCCAGCCTTTAGTTACTATGCCCCCAGCCTTTATTTACTATGGGCCCCCACTTTTAGTTACTATGGGCCCCCAGCCTTTAGTTACTATGGGCCCCCAGCCTTTAGTTACTATGGGCCCCCAGCCTTTAGTTACTATGCCCCCAGCCTTTAGTTACTATGCCCCCAGCCTTTAGTTACTATGTCCCCAGCCTTTAGTTACTATGGGCCCCCAGCCTTTAGTTACTATGCGCCCCCAGCCTTTAGTTACTATGGGCCCCCAGCCTTTAGTTACTATGGGCCCCAGCCTTTAGTTACTATGGGCCCCCAGACTTTAGTTACTATGCCCCCAGCCTTTAGTTACTATGCCCCCAGCCTTTAGTTACTATGGGCCCCCAGCCTTTAGTTACTATGGGCCCCCAGCCTTTAGTTACTATGGGCCCCCAGCCTTTAGTTACTATGCCCCCAGCCTTTAGTTACTATGCCCCCAGCCTTTAGTTACTATGGGCCCCCAGCCTTTAGTTACTATGGGCCCCCAGCCTTTAGTTACTATGGGCCCCCAGCCTTTAGTTACTATGCCCCCAGCCTTTAGTTACTATGGGCCCCCAGCCTTTAGTTACTATGGGCCCCCAGCCTTTAGTTACTATGGGCCCCCAGCCTTTAGTTACTATGCCCCCAGCCTTTAGTTACTATGGGCCCCCAGCCTTTAGTTACTATGGGCCCCCAGCCTTTAGTTACTATGGGCCCCCAGCCTTTAGTTACTATGCCCCCAGCCTTTAGTTACTATGCCCCCAATCTTTAGTTACTATGGGCCCCCAGCCTTTAGTTACTATGCCCCCAGCCTTTAGTTACTATGGGCCCCCAGCCTTTAGTTACTATGCCCCCAGCCTTTAGTTACTATGGGCCCCCAGCCTTTAGTTACTATGCCCCCAGCCTTTAGTTACTATGCCCCCAGCCTTTAGTTACTATGGGCCCCCAGCCTTTAGTTACTATGGGCCCCCAGCCTTTAGTTACTATGGGCCCCCAGCCTTTAGTTACTATGCCCCCAGCCTTTAGTTACTATGGGCCCCCAGCCTTTAGTTACTATGCCCCCAGCCTTTAGTTACTATGCCCCCAATCTTTAGTTACTATGGGCCCCCAGCCTTTAGTTACTATGCCCCCAGCCTTTAGTTACTATGGGCCCCCAGCCTTTAGTTACTATGCCCCCAGCCTTTAGTTACTATGGGCCCCCAGCCTTTAGTTACTATGTCCCCAGCCTTTAGTTACTATGGGCCCCCAGCCTTTAGTTACTATGGGCCCCCAGCCTTTAGTTACTATGGGCCGCCAGCCTTTAGTTACTATGGGCCCCCAGCCTTTAGTTACTATGCCCCCAGCCTTTAGTTACTATGCCCCCAGCCTTTAGTTACTATGGGCCCCCAGCCTTTAGTTACTATGGGCCCCCAGCCTTTAGTTACTATGCGCCCCCAGCCTTTAGTTACTATGGGCCCCCAGCCTTTAGTTACTATGGGCCCCCAGCCTTTAGTTACTATGGGCCCCCAGACTTTAGTTACTATGCCCCCAGCCTTTAGTTACTATGCCCCCAGCCTTTAGTTACTATGGGCCCCCAGCCTTTAGTTACTATGGGCCCCCAGCCTTTAGTTACTATGGGCCCCCAGCCTTTAGTTACTATGCCCCCAGCCTTTAGTTACTATGCCCCCAGCCTTTAGTTACTATGGGCCCCCAGCCTTTAGTTACTATGCCCCCAATCTTTAGTTACTATGGGTCCCCAGCCTTTAGTTACTATGCCCCCAGCCTTTAGTTACTATGGGCCCCCAGCCTTTAGTTACTATGCCCCCAGCCTTTAGTTACTATGGGTCCCCAGCCTTTAGTTACTATGCCCCCAGCCTTTAGTTACTATGGGCCCCCAGCCTTTAGTTACTATGCCCCCAGCCTTTATTTACTATGGGCCCCCACTTTTAGTTACTATGGGCCCCCAGCCTTTAGTTACTATGGGCCCCCAGCCTTTAGTTACTATGGGCCCCCAGCCTTTAGTTACTATGCCCCCAGCCTTTAGTTACTATGCCCCCAGCCTTTAGTTACTATGTCCCCAGCCTTTAGTTACTATGGGCCCCCAGCCTTTAGTTACTATGCGCCCCCAGCCTTTAGTTACTATGGGCCCCCAGCCTTTAGTTACTATGGGCCCCAGCCTTTAGTTACTATGGGCCCCCAGACTTTAGTTACTATGCCCCCAGCCTTTAGTTACTATGCCCCCAGCCTTTAGTTACTATGGGCCCCCAGCCTTTAGTTACTATGGGCCCCCAGCCTTTAGTTACTATGGGCCCCCAGCCTTTAGTTACTATGCCCCCAGCCTTTAGTTACTATGCCCCCAGCCTTTAGTTACTATGGGCCCCCAGCCTTTAGTTACTATGGGCCCCCAGCCTTTAGTTACTATGGGCCCCCAGCCTTTAGTTACTATGCCCCCAGCCTTTAGTTACTATGGGCCCCCAGCCTTTAGTTACTATGGGCCCCCAGCCTTTAGTTACTATGGGCCCCCAGCCTTTAGTTACTATGCCCCCAGCCTTTAGTTACTATGCCCCCAATCTTTAGTTACTATAGGCCCCCAGGCTTTAGTTACTATGCCCCCAGCCTTTAGTTACTATGGGCCCCCAGCCTTTAGTTACTATGGGCCCCCAGCCTTTAGTTACTATGGGCCCCCAGCCTTTAGTTACTATGGGCCCCCAGCCTTTAGTTACTATGCCCCCAGCCTTTAGTTACTATGGGCCCCCAGCCTTTAGTTACTATGGGCCCCCAGCCTTTAGTTACTATGGGCCCCCAGCCTTTAGTTACTATGCCCCCAGCCTTTAGTTACTATGCCCCCAATCTTTAGTTACTATAGGCCCCCAGGCTTTAGTTACTATGCCCCCAGCCTTTAGTTACTATGGGCCCCCAGCCTTTAGTTACTATGGGCCCCCAGCCTTTAGTTACTATGGGCCCCCAGCCTTTAGTTACTATGCCCCCAGCCTTTAGTTACTATGGGCCCCCAGCCTTTAGTTACTATGGGCCCCCAGCCTTTAGTTACTATGGGCCCCCAGCCTTTAGTTACTATGCCCCCAGCCTTTAGTTACTATGCCCCCAATCTTTAGTTACTATGGGCCCCCAGCCTTTAGTTACTATGCCCCCAGCCTTTAGTTACTATGGGCCCCCAGCCTTTAGTTACTATGCCCCCAGCCTTTAGTTACTATGGGCCCCCAGCCTTTAGTTACTATGGGCCCCCAGCCTTTAGTTACTATGCCCCCAGCCTTTAGTTACTATGCCCCCAGCCTTTAGTTACTATGCCCCCAATCTTTAGTTACTATAGTCCCCCAGGCTTTAGTTACTATGCCCCCAGCCTTTAGTTACTATGGGCCCCCAGCCTTTAGTTACTATGGGCCCCCAGCCTTTAGTTACTATGGGCCCCCAGCCTTTAGTTACTATGCCCCCAGCCTTTAGTTACTATGGGCCCCCAGCCTTTAGTTACTATGGGCCCCCAGCCTTTAGTTACTATGGGCCCCCAGCCTTTAGTTACTATGCCCCCAGCCTTTAGTTACTATGCCCCCAATCTTTAGTTACTATGGGCCCCCAGCCTTTAGTTACTATGCCCCCAGCCTTTAGTTACTATGGGCCCCCAGCCTTTAGTTACTATGCCCCCAGCCTTTAGTTACTATGGGCCCCCAGCCTTTAGTTACTATGCCCCCAGCCTTTAGTTACTATGCCCCCAGCCTTTAGTTACTATGGGCCCCCAGCCTTTAGTTACTATGGGCCCCCAGCCTTTAGTTACTATGGGCCCCCAGCCTTTAGTTACTATGCCCCCAGCCTTTAGTTACTATGGGCCCCCAGCCTTTAGTTACTATGCCCCCAGCCTTTAGTTACTATGCCCCCAATCTTTAGTTACTATGGGCCCCCAGCCTTTAGTTACTATGCCCCCAGCCTTTAGTTACTATGGGCCCCCAGCCTTTAGTTACTATGCCCCCAGCCTTTAGTTACTATGGGCCCCCAGCCTTTAGTTACTATGTCCCCAGCCTTTAGTTACTATGGGCCCCCAGCCTTTAGTTACTATGGGCCCCCAGCCTTTAGTTACTATGGGCCGCCAGCCTTTAGTTACTATGGGCCCCCAGCCTTTAGTTACTATGCCCCCAGCCTTTAGTTACTATGCCCCCAGCCTTTAGTTACTATGGGCCCCCAGCCTTTAGTTACTATGGGCCCCCAGCCTTTAGTTACTATGCGCCCCCAGCCTTTAGTTACTATGGGCCCCCAGCCTTTAGTTACTATGGGCCCCCAGCCTTTAGTTACTATGGGCCCCCAGACTTTAGTTACTATGCCCCCAGCCTTTAGTTACTATGCCCCCAGCCTTTAGTTACTATGGGCCCCCAGCCTTTAGTTACTATGGGCCCCCAGCCTTTAGTTACTATGGGCCCCCAGCCTTTAGTTACTATGCCCCCAGCCTTTAGTTACTATGCCCCCAGCCTTTAGTTACTATGGGCCCCCAGCCTTTAGTTACTATGCCCCCAGCCTTTAGTTACTATGCCCCCAATCTTTAGTTACTATAGTCCCCCAGGCTTTAGTTACTATGCCCCCAGCCTTTAGTTACTATGGGCCCCCAGCCTTTAGTTACTATGGGCCCCCAGCCTTTAGTTACTATGGGCCCCCAGCCTTTAGTTACTATGCCCCCAGCCTTTAGTTACTATGGGCCCCCAGCCTTTAGTTACTATGGGCCCCCAGCCTTTAGTTACTATGGGCCCCCAGCCTTTAGTTACTATGCCCCCAGCCTTTAGTTACTATGCCCCCAATCTTTAGTTACTATGGGCCCCCAGCCTTTAGTTACTATGCCCCCAGCCTTTAGTTACTATGGGCCCCCAGCCTTTAGTTACTATGCCCCCAGCCTTTAGTTACTATGGGCCCCCAGCCTTTAGTTACTATGCCCCCAGCCTTTAGTTACTATGCCCCCAGCCTTTAGTTACTATGGGCCCCCAGCCTTTAGTTACTATGGGCCCCCAGCCTTTAGTTACTATGCCCCCAGCCTTTAGTTACTATGGGCCCCCAGCCTTTAGTTACTATGCCCCCAGCCTTTAGTTACTATGCCCCCAATCTTTAGTTACTATGGGCCCCCAGCCTTTAGTTACTATGCCCCCAGCCTTTAGTTACTATGGGCCCCCAGCCTTTAGTTACTATGCCCCCAGCCTTTAGTTACTATGGGCCCCCAGCCTTTAGTTACTATGTCCCCAGCCTTTAGTTACTATGGGCCCCCAGCCTTTAGTTACTATGGGCCCCCAGCCTTTAGTTACTATGGGCCGCCAGCCTTTAGTTACTATGGGCCCCCAGCCTTTAGTTACTATGCCCCCAGCCTTTAGTTACTATGCCCCCAGCCTTTAGTTACTATGGGCCCCCAGCCTTTAGTTACTATGGGCCCCCAGCCTTTAGTTACTATGCGCCCCCAGCCTTTAGTTACTATGGGCCCCCAGCCTTTAGTTACTATGGGCCCCCAGCCTTTAGTTACTATGGGCCCCCAGACTTTAGTTACTATGCCCCCAGCCTTTAGTTACTATGCCCCCAGCCTTTAGTTACTATGGGCCCCCAGCCTTTAGTTACTATGGGCCCCCAGCCTTTAGTTACTATGGGCCCCCAGCCTTTAGTTACTATGCCCCCAGCCTTTAGTTACTATGCCCCCAGCCTTTAGTTACTATGGGCCCCCAGCCTTTAGTTACTATGCCCCCAGCCTTTAGTTACTATGGGTCCCCAGCCTTTAGTTACTATGCCCCCAGCCTTTAGTTACTATGGGCCCCCAGCCTTTAGTTACTATGCCCCCAGCCTTTAGTTACTATGGGTCCCCAGCCTTTAGTTACTATGCCCCCAGCCTTTAGTTACTATGGGCCCCCAGCCTTTAGTTACTATGCCCCCAGCCTTTATTTACTATGGGCCCCCACTTTTAGTTACTATGGGCCCCCAGCCTTTAGTTACTATGGGCCCCCAGCCTTTAGTTACTATGGGCCCCCAGCCTTTAGTTACTATGCCCCCAGCCTTTAGTTACTATGCCCCCAGCCTTTAGTTACTATGTCCCCCAGCCTTTAGTTACTATGGGCCCCCAGCCTTTAGTTACTATGCGCCCCCAGCCTTTAGTTACTATGGGCCCCCAGCCTTTAGTTACTATGGGCCCCAGCCTTTAGTTACTATGGGCCCCCAGACTTTAGTTACTATGCCCCCAGCCTTTAGTTACTATGCCCCCAGCCTTTAGTTACTATGGGCCCCCAGCCTTTAGTTACTATGGGCCCCCAGCCTTTAGTTACTATGGGCCCCCAGCCTTTAGTTACTATGCCCCCAGCCTTTAGTTACTATGCCCCCAGCCTTTAGTTACTATGGGCCCCCAGCCTTTAGTTACTATGGGCCCCCAGCCTTTAGTTACTATGGGCCCCCAGCCTTTAGTTACTATGCCCCCAGCCTTTAGTTACTATGGGCCCCCAGCCTTTAGTTACTATGGGCCCCCAGCCTTTAGTTACTATGGGCCCCCAGCCTTTAGTTACTATGCCCCCAGCCTTTAGTTACTATGCCCCCAATCTTTAGTTACTATAGGCCCCCAGGCTTTAGTTACTATGCCCCCAGCCTTTAGTTACTATGGGCCCCCAGCCTTTAGTTACTATGGGCCCCCAGCCTTTAGTTACTATGGGCCCCCAGCCTTTAGTTACTATGGGCCCCCAGCCTTTAGTTACTATGCCCCCAGCCTTTAGTTACTATGGGCCCCCAGCCTTTAGTTACTATGGGCCCCCAGCCTTTAGTTACTATGGGCCCCCAGCCTTTAGTTACTATGCCCCCAGCCTTTAGTTACTATGCCCCCAATCTTTAGTTACTATAGGCCCCCAGGCTTTAGTTACTATGCCCCCAGCCTTTAGTTACTATGGGCCCCCAGCCTTTAGTTACTATGGGCCCCCAGCCTTTAGTTACTATGGGCCCCCAGCCTTTAGTTACTATGCCCCCAGCCTTTAGTTACTATGGGCCCCCAGCCTTTAGTTACTATGGGCCCCCAGCCTTTAGTTACTATGGGCCCCCAGCCTTTAGTTACTATGCCCCCAGCCTTTAGTTACTATGCCCCCAATCTTTAGTTACTATGGGCCCCCAGCCTTTAGTTACTATGCCCCCAGCCTTTAGTTACTATGGGCCCCCAGCCTTTAGTTACTATGCCCCCAGCCTTTAGTTACTATGGGCCCCCAGCCTTTAGTTACTATGGGCCCCCAGCCTTTAGTTACTATGCCCCCAGCCTTTAGTTACTATGCCCCCAGCCTTTAGTTACTATGCCCCCAATCTTTAGTTACTATAGTCCCCCAGGCTTTAGTTACTATGCCCCCAGCCTTTAGTTACTATGGGCCCCCAGCCTTTAGTTACTATGGGCCCCCAGCCTTTAGTTACTATGGGCCCCCAGCCTTTAGTTACTATGCCCCCAGCCTTTAGTTACTATGGGCCCCCAGCCTTTAGTTACTATGGGCCCCCAGCCTTTAGTTACTATGGGCCCCCAGCCTTTAGTTACTATGCCCCCAGCCTTTAGTTACTATGCCCCCAATCTTTAGTTACTATGGGCCCCCAGCCTTTAGTTACTATGCCCCCAGCCTTTAGTTACTATGGGCCCCCAGCCTTTAGTTACTATGCCCCCAGCCTTTAGTTACTATGGGCCCCCAGCCTTTAGTTACTATGCCCCCAGCCTTTAGTTACTATGCCCCCAGCCTTTAGTTACTATGGGCCCCCAGCCTTTAGTTACTATGGGCCCCCAGCCTTTAGTTACTATGGGCCCCCAGCCTTTAGTTACTATGCCCCCAGCCTTTAGTTACTATGGGCCCCCAGCCTTTAGTTACTATGCCCCCAGCCTTTAGTTACTATGCCCCCAATCTTTAGTTACTATGGGCCCCCAGCCTTTAGTTACTATGCCCCCAGCCTTTAGTTACTATGGGCCCCCAGCCTTTAGTTACTATGCCCCCAGCCTTTAGTTACTATGGGCCCCCAGCCTTTAGTTACTATGTCCCCAGCCTTTAGTTACTATGGGCCCCCAGCCTTTAGTTACTATGGGCCCCCAGCCTTTAGTTACTATGGGCCGCCAGCCTTTAGTTACTATGGGCCCCCAGCCTTTAGTTACTATGCCCCCAGCCTTTAGTTACTATGCCCCCAGCCTTTAGTTACTATGGGCCCCCAGCCTTTAGTTACTATGGGCCCCCAGCCTTTAGTTACTATGCGCCCCCAGCCTTTAGTTACTATGGGCCCCCAGCCTTTAGTTACTATGGGCCCCCAGCCTTTAGTTACTATGGGCCCCCAGACTTTAGTTACTATGCCCCCAGCCTTTAGTTACTATGCCCCCAGCCTTTAGTTACTATGGGCCCCCAGCCTTTAGTGACTATGGGCCCCCAGCCTTTAGTTACTATGGGCCCCCAGCCTTTAGTTACTATGCCCCCAGCCTTTAGTTACTATGCCCCCAGCCTTTAGTTACTATGGGCCCCCAGCCTTTAGTTACTATGCCCCCAGCCTTTAGTTACTATGGGTCCCCAGCCTTTAGTTACTATGCCCCCAGCCTTTAGTTACTATGGGCCCCCAGCCTTTAGTTACTATGCCCCCAGCCTTTAGTTACTATGGGTCCCCAGCCTTTAGTTACTATGCCCCCAGCCTTTAGTTACTATGGGCCCCCAGCCTTTAGTTACTATGCCCCCAGCCTTTATTTACTATGGGCCCCCACTTTTAGTTACTATGGGCCCCCAGCCTTTAGTTACTATGGGCCCCCAGCCTTTAGTTACTATGGGCCCCCAGCCTTTAGTTACTATGCCCCCAGCCTTTAGTTACTATGCCCCCAGCCTTTAGTTACTATGTCCCCAGCCTTTAGTTACTATGGGCCCCCAGCCTTTAGTTACTATGGGCCCCCAGCCTTTAGTTACTATGGGCCCCCAGCCTTTAGTTACTATGGGCCCCAGCCTTTAGTTACTATGGGCCCCCAGCCTTTAGTTACTATGGCCCCCAGCCTTTAGTTACTATGCCCCCAGCCTTTAGTTACTATGGGCCCCCAGCCTTTAGTTACTATGGGCCCCCAGCCTTTAGTTACTATGGGCCCCCAGCCTTTAGTTACTATGCCCCCAGCCTTTAGTTACTATGCCCCCAGCCTTTAGTTACTATGGGCCCCCAGCCTTTAGTTACTATGGGCCCCCAGCCTTTAGTTACTATGGGCCCCCAGCCTTTAGTTACTATGCCCCCAGCCTTTAGTTACTATGGGCCCCCAGCCTTTAGTTACTATGGGCCCCCAGCCTTTAGTTACTATGGGCCCCCAGCCTTTAGTTACTATGCCCCCAGCCTTTATTTACTATGGGCCCCCACTTTTAGTTACTATGGGCCCCCAGCCTTTAGTTACTATGGGCCCCCAGCCTTTAGTTACTATGGGCCCCCAGCCTTTAGTTACTATGCCCCCAGCCTTTAGTTACTATGCCCCCAGCCTTTAGTTACTATGTCCCCAGCCTTTAGTTACTATGGGCCCCCAGCCTTTAGTTACTATGCGCCCCCAGCCTTTAGTTACTATGGGCCCCCAGCCTTTAGTTACTATGGGCCCCAGCCTTTAGTTACTATGGGCCCCCAGACTTTAGTTACTATGCCCCCAGCCTTTAGTTACTATGCCCCCAGCCTTTAGTTACTATGGGCCCCCAGCCTTTAGTTACTATGGGCCCCCAGCCTTTAGTTACTATGGGCCCCCAGCCTTTAGTTACTATGCCCCCAGCCTTTAGTTACTATGCCCCCAGCCTTTAGTTACTATGGGCCCCCAGCCTTTAGTTACTATGGGCCCCCAGCCTTTAGTTACTATGGGCCCCCAGCCTTTAGTTACTATGCCCCCAGCCTTTAGTTACTATGGGCCCCCAGCCTTTAGTTACTATGGGCCCCCAGCCTTTAGTTACTATGGGCCCCCAGCCTTTAGTTACTATGCCCCCAGCCTTTAGTTACTATGGGCCCCCAGCCTTTAGTTACTATGCCCCCAGCCTTTAGTTACTATGGGCCCCCAGCCTCTGGAATAGCCTGCCAGAGAACCTCAGGGAGGCCAAATCATATTTAAAATCTTAATACCGCTTTTCCTCAGGATGGTTTTTAGTCTTTCAGTTAAAAAAAAAAAAATGTTTTATCCTCTTTGTTGTGTAGTCAATATTTTCATTGTTTTAATTTAAAAAAATTCCCGTGAAGCACATTGTGTTGCATTCCATGTCTGAAATGTTTTTTTTTTTTATATATAAATACAGCTTGATTTGATTTGATTTGAATTAGATGGTAACTTTTCATGAAGTAAAGTTGTGGGGCTTGCTTCAGCTCTTAAATGTATTTTGTGGTAATAGAAGTTTAAAAAAGTTTCACTTTGCTATTTAAAGAAAAGCCGTTACATATAGTAAAAGTTAAATAATCGGTCTGATTACTTTAATATAGTATTATATCAACCTTTTTACTTTGGATTGTGGGGCAGTTAGATCACACATTTCATCAGACATAACTACACTCTGACTACTACACTTCAATACAGTCAGATAACTACACTTCAATACACTGACTTCTACACTTCAATACATGGACTGTAACACTTCAATACACTGACTGCAACACTTCAACACACTAACTACTACACTTCAATACACTGACTACTACACTTCAATACACTCTGACTACTACTCTTCAATACACTGACTACTACACTTCAATACAGTCAGACTACACTTCAATACACTGACTAATACACTTCAATACAGTCAGACAACTACACTTCAATACACTCAGACAACTGCACTTCAATACACTCTGACTACTACACTTCAATACACTGACTACTACGCTTCAATACAGTCAGACTACACTTCAATACACTGACTAATACACTTCAATACACTCTGACTACTACACTTCAATACACTCTGACAACTACACTTCAATACAGTCAGACAACTACACTTCAATACACTGATTACTACACATCAATACACTCTGACAACTACACTTCAATACACTCTGATTACTACACTTCAATACAGTCAGACTACTACACTTCAATACACTCTGATTACTACACTTCAATACAATCAGACAACTACACTTCAATACAGTCAGACTACTACACATCATTACACTCTGACAACTACACTTCAATACACTCTGATTACTACACTTTAATAGACTCAGACAACTACACTTCAATACAGTCAGACAACTACACTTCAATACACTCTGATTACTACACTTCAATACACTCTGATTACTACACTTCAATACAGTCAGACAACTACACTTCAATACAGTCAGACAACTACACTTCAATACACTCTGATTACTACACTTCAATACACTCTGACTACTACACTTCAATACAGTCAGACAACTACACTTCAATACACTCTGACTACTACACTTCAATACACTGACTACTACACTTCAATACACTCTGATTACTACACTTCAATACACTCTGACTACTACACTTCAATACAGTCAGACAACTACATTTCAATACAATCAGACAACTACACTTCAATACACTCTAACAACTACACTTCAATACACTCCTACTAGACTACCACAGTATAAGATAACTGTAATAATAGACTACAGAAGACAAGGATTGTTGAAGTTTTAAATAAATACACTTTTTTTTCACAATGTATTTGGAGGACAGCGAGATGTTCATGAAGTCGTCTCTGGGCTGGAGGGGTTTCAGTGGGAAGTTGCCGGAAAGAGGAACCCTTTCCCCCTGAGCACCTCTGTTTCCAGGGGGAACACAAATCAACAGAGCATCTGAGTCCAGCCGAAAGACAACTTACTAACGTTAGCTAACAAGCCTGATAGCCATTTCAGTGCAAACCGTATTTGATTGTATTCATTTAGAAGAAAATGGGAGGAAACTGAAACCTTGTCCAATCGAGACTGTAGTTGTATTATTTAGCTAGGAGTCACCTTGTTGTTGGCGTTAGGATGTCAGATGCAGAGTGGTGATGTGTTGTTTGTTTCTCTGCTCGAAGTCCACTCAAAAGTCTTGTAAAGATGGTTGTTTAACATTGAACAAATTTGCCACATCGCCTGTCTAGTTAAAGGGGTAGCTCTCTCATAGGCTCTCCCATGTGATAGGAGATGGGTCTGGTCCCCCCAAAAAAAGGAGGCAATCCAATTGGATCCCGGTCTGCTTACGTGTGCAACGCCCATCATTGTATGTTCAATAAACCCCTTTTTTTTTTATATCAGGAAATATTCCAAAAGAATGGAAATCAGCTCTTGTGCTGCCACTCCATAAGGACCGGGACAGCAGAGATCATAATATTTATTGCCCCATTTCAAGGCTTCCTGGTCTAACTAAGACTCTGGGTAAATGTACAACGTTGCTATTTTGTTATCTGAGAAATGTATTTTGAATGTTAACCATTCTATTCTATTATTATACCCTGAGGTAATGCTTTAATGTTCTGTTATACCCTGAGGTAATGCTTTAATGTTCTGTTATACCCTGAGGTAATGCTTTAATGTTCTGTTATACCCTGAGGTAATGATTTAATGTTCTGTTATACCCTGAGGTAATGCTTTAATGTTCTGTTATACCCTGAGGTAATGCTTTAATGTTCTGTTATACCCTGAGGTAATGCTTTAATGTTCTGTTATACCCTGAGGTAATGCTTTAATGTTCTGTTATACCCTGAGGTAATGCTTTAATGTTCTGTTATACTCTGAGGTAATGCTTTAATGTTCTGTTATACCCTGAGGTAATGCTTTAATGTTCTGTTATACTCTGAGGTAATGCTTTAATGTTCTGTTATACTCTGAGGTAATGCTTTAATGTTCTGTTATACTCTGAGGTAATGCTTTAATGTTCTGTTATACTCTGAGGTAATGCTTTAATGTTCTGTTATACCCTGAGGTAATGCTTTAATGTTCTGTTATACCCTGAGGTAATGCTTTAATGTTCTGTTATACTCTGAGGTAATGCTTTAATGTTCTGTTATACCCTGAGGTAATGATTTAATGTTCTGTTATACTCTGAGGTAATGATTTAATATTCTGTTATACTCTGAGGTAATGATTTAATGTTCTGTTATACTCTGAGGTAATGATTTAATGTTCTGTTATACTCTGAGGTAATGATTTAATGTTCTGTTATACTCTGAGGTAATGATTTAATGTTCTGTTATACTCTGAGGTAATGATTTAATGTTCTGTTATACCCTGAGGTAATGATTTAATGTTCTGTTATACTCTGAGGTAATGATTTAATGTTCTGTTATACTCTGAGGCAATGATTTAATATTCTGTTATACTCTGAGGTAATATTCTGTTATACTCTGAGGTAATGTTCTGTTATACTCTGAGGTAATGTTCTGTTATACTCTGAGATAATGATTTAATGTTCTGTTATACTCTGAGATAATGATTTAATGTTCTGTTATACTCTGAGATAATGATTTAATGTTCTGTTATACTCTGAGGTAATGATTTAATGTTCTGTTATACTCTGAGGTAATGATTTAATGTTCTGTTATACTCTGAGGTAATGATTTAATATTCTGTTATACTCTGAGGTAATGATTTAATATTCTGTAATACTCTGAGGTAATGATTTAATGTTCTGTTATACTCTGAGGTAATGATTTAATGTTCTGTTATACTCTGAGTGTCATAGTCGTGTTTGTAGGTGGCAGGGAAGTCAGGCGCAGGAGAAACCAACTTGGTTAAACTGGAGTATTTTAATTAACAAAAAAACTAACTCCAAAACCAAATAACACGGGTAAAAATAACCCGTCGCACACCGATACAAAATACACGCGTACATAACATCACAAACAATCACCGACAAGGACATGAGGGAAAACAGAGGGTTAAATACACAACATGTAATGAATGGGATTAGAAACAGGTGTGGTAGGAAGACAAGACAAAACCAATGGAAAAATAAAAAATGGATCAATGATGGCTAGAAGACTGGTGACGTCGACCGCCGAGCACCACCCGAACAAGGAGGGGCATCGACTTCGGCAGAAGTCGTGACACCGAGGTAATGATTTAATGTTCTGTTATACCCCGAGGTAAAGAATGAATTATTTCATGTTATTTTATACACTGAGATAAATAATGACATCATTTTAATGATAGACTTGTTTTTTTTTTTTTTAAGTGATCATTATTAAAAGGTAGGTAACAAGACAAACTTGAAAGATTATCGTTACTGAACACACTGTTTACTTCAGAACATCTGACTTTTTTTTGGTTTGTTTCTTGTTGTTGTCGGAAGTTCCATTTACAGTGAACGGAATGGTGGAAGTGATGTCACAATGGAGCCTTTAGAATGTTAAAGGTTCCGGACCGGTTTATTCTAGTGTATAATATCTATAATAAATAGGAAGGATATTGACGATTTAAATTGGGGACTCTTGCTTGGAAAGCCACAATTACCGTAAATTCCGGACTATAAGCCGCAACTTTTTTTCCCACGCTTTGAACCTCGCGGCTTAAACAACGACGCGGCTAATATATGGATTTTTCCCGCTTTCAATTTTTTTCTCTCCACAAAAAAACACATTCTGTGACGTGCTCAGTTTTTTTGGCGGCATGAAGCTTTCATTAGACCAATGAAATTGCCGAACGGGTTAAGGTCAAACATCTTTTTTGTTTACTGTTTAGATTAAATCGAGCGCTCTTAAATTTCCCATCATTCTGATTACGGGAGTCATTTTGTCACCCTGATTCCTGGGGGTACAACAAAGTATTTGCAGCCACTCGACATCAGTGTAAATCGTGCATTTAAGGTGGCGCTCCGTTTTCAGCGGGAGGCTTGGATGACAAGTGGGGAGAAATCCTTCACTAAAACGGGCCGCATGCGAAGAGCAACTTATGGTCAAGTCTGCCAGTGGGTCCTGACAGCGTGGAGCATTGTCAAAAAATCCACTATCATCAACGGGTTTCGAAAGGCTGGACTGCTGCATGTTGAAGAGGGCTCAGCGGGGGATTTGCCTCCGGATGAAAGTGAGGAGAGCGACAATGAAAACGATCCAATATCGGATGAAGCAATTCTGAGGCTATTCAGCTCCGACACCGAAGGAGATGGTTTCAGTGCACAGGAGGAGGAAGATAGTGACCAATGACTTTCTTGGTAGGCTACTGTTTACTGCTAATTTTTACTTTTTTGTTACAAGCCGTGTTTCGTTAAAGCCAATTTATTTTTTGTTACAAGCCGTGTTTCGTTAAAGCCAATTTATTTTTTGTTACAAGCCGTGTTTCGTTAAAGCCTGTGTAAAGTTCATTTGTTTCAATGTACCGGTAGGCACCTGCGGCTTATAGACATGTGCGGCTTATTTATGTTCAAAATAATAATTTTGTAAAAATTCAGTGGGTGCGGCTTATATTCAGGTGCGCTTAATAGTCCGGGAATTACGGTCATTTTTTTTTGTTGCCATCTAGTAGTGTAGCTAACTACTGGAATTACACGCTACTTTTTTATCCCCCCCCCAAAAAAAAAATCTTACTTGAAACATAGTTTGTGTGTTTAACAGGCTAAATTATTATACATTCTGTTAACATATGACCCAAAAAGGGATCTCTCTTGTAATTTGTAGTGTATGACAGATTTACAGATCATTTTAAGTAGTTTGGATGAACTACTTTTTCAAAGTAATTGATAGTTTGGTAAACTATCTTTTCAGAGTAGCTTTCCCCAACAGCGGTTATCAATATCATATCATAGACTTGCTGTGACTATAATGGGGTTTACTATAGAATGGTGTTTACTGTCAAAGTCTAACTAAGGCCGGGATTCAATTTGATCAGGCTATGGTCGGCGAAGCTCTTTTAAAGACAACGTCCTCTCCCCCAGCACTTGCCGAGACCACCTTCATGTTTAACACCGCTTACGTCGGCTCAATCAACAAAAACAAACTTTAAATATCAAGTGCTCTTTAAATCTACTGTTGATTGGATTGAATCACGGTTTAAAATCGTACTAAGAAATCAGTTCAGCTTAGATTAAAATGAGTCAAAAGGAAACATACACACTGCATAATAATCTAAAATCACTTTATTAATTTAAGTTAGGTTACAGACACTAAACATAGGAACCACATCTGCTTGACTAAAGAGCAGTCTTTCAGAAAGAATTACAACAACAAAAGAAGAGGATGATGTCATAGTGTCAACGAATGGCAAATGAAGAGGTAGAGAATTTAGCCTCATTACCGTAGCTGGAGGAATGAGGCCTATTGGAATGTAGTTGTAATACAATAGATAACTCCGCAGTTGTGTTCTTCCCTAATGTAGATCAAATATATAAACAAATATCAAATACAGTGGAGACTAGGGTTGCAAAATTACAGTCAATTTCCCCCAAATTCACAGAAATCGTGGTTGGAGGATTTCCTGCTTTTTGTCCCCCCCCCCCCCCCCCCCCCATCTTGATTCCTTGAACCTTTTAACCAACGTTTGTAGAAAAATCAGGGAATTTTAGGAAAGTTAATAGAAATGTGCACAACCCTAGTGAAAAATAATTTCCATGGAGGGAATTGTGGGTAATGTAGTACTGTACTCAAAACAGCTCAACCAACGTTTACATTTTCACCTTCACTGGACGACGATGGAGAGAGAGAGAGAGAGAGACAGAGAGAGAGAGAGAGAGAGAGAGAGAGAGAGAGAGAGAGAGAGACTACTGGATGTAGTGGAGGATGATAGAGAGAGAGAGAGACAGAGACAGAGAGAGAGAGAGAGAGAGAGAGAGAGAGAGAGAGAGAGAGAGAGAGAGACTACTGGATGTAGTGGAGGATGATAGAGAGAGAGAGAGAGAGAGAGAGAGAGAGAGAGAGAGAGAGAGAGACTACTGGATGTAGTGGAGGATGATAGAGAGAGAGAGAGAGAGAGAGAGAGAGAGAGAGAGAGAGAGAGAGAGAGAGAGAGAGACTACTGGATGTAGTGGAGGATGATAGAGAGAGAGAGAGAGAGAGAGAGAGAGAGCTACTGGATGTAGTGGAGGATGATAGAGAGAGAGAGAGAGAGAGAGAGAGAGAGAGACTACTGGATGTCTGAACTAAGATGTGAAAACAGACAGTACAGTTTCTAGATCAGCTAGCTACACAGTTCCTCCGCTCACAGATCATTATTCACTGGTAGATAAAGGGCTGGTCATTGGTTGGATTGGAAGTACGTCTTATGGAGAAAATGATAGAAGGCAGTCGTAATCAGTATTTTCCAATCAATCAATCAATACTCATATCAGAGTTCAGAAGGTTATTGAGCCTCCAGGCTGATTGACCCCATCAGTTCAACCAGAGGAACGAGGGTTGCAAAATTCCAGTACCTTTCCGCAGGTTGAAGTTTGTCATGAATCTTGCCTTGGAGGCAGAACAGGGCCATTTCTGTTAGATGGGGGAAGGTTAGCGTTTTTCACCATGAATCTTGCCCTGGAGGTAGATCTGCACAGTGGTCACTATCTAGCATATCCACAAAATCTGATTTTAACCCTAACTTCAAATTAAGACCCCAAAAAAAGCACATTTGTTTTTATGAATGTAGCCAATTTTGACTTTGCAGCTGGCCCATCTCGCGGAAATTGCTCAGTTCTGCCTCAAGGATAAGACTCATCCCAATAAACGTCAACTTGCATAGATGGTCAAGCTGCAAAGTCAAAATCTGCTATCGTAAAAATTCTTGAAAACAACAAAAAAGTGCTTTTTGATCTAATTTAAGGTTAGGCATTAGGGTTATCAATGTGGTTAAGGTATAATTTAAAAACAAATTGACTAGATTTTATGATTTTGTGACAGATTCATGACATAAAAACCTGTGATTCCAGGAAT
>NC_138309.1:87155000-87165000 GCF_965601325.2 Salmo salar | reverse complement strand
AACACGTAACAGAGTGACAGGACAGATGACCACAGAAAATCCTTTTAACATTGACTCAGATAACACACAAGAAGAAAACGGTGAGGGGCGTGGATGAAAGAGGACCAGAATTATTTTATAAAAATATATATATATATTACTGAGAGAGCTGCGGTGGCTGAGAGAGCTGCGATGGCTGAGAGAGCTGCGATGGCTGAGAGAGCTGCGGGGCTGGAGAGCTGCGATGGCTGAGAGCTGCGGTGGCTGAGAGAGCTGCGGTGGCTGAGAGAGCTGCGGTGGCTGAGAGAGCTGCGGTGGCTGAGAGAGCTGCGATGGCTGAGAGAGCTGCGATGGCTGAGAGAGCTGCGATGGCTGAGAGAGCTGCGGTGGCTGAGAGAGCTGCGATGGTTTCACAAATAGCCCGATGAAGATGTTTCTCTCCCGCAGAGACCTGTCAGCCTGTTCTTCACTTAGAGCCAAGGGCCCTCTACCCCCCTCCCCTCCCCAGCTACAGACAGAGGGCCCTGTAACAGGCCCCCCAAGCTCATTTGGGGGGAGGGGGGGGGTGCTACGAGAAAGGCAAATCACCCTGTGTGAGGGTCAGTGTGTCAGCATTTGCGCATGTAATTGAATCCGCCAGACTGTGCTAGCTCGGATACGTGTGTGTGTGTTTTCCACCTGGGTCCCTGGTTGTGTGGACTAGAGCGATACTGTAGATGCAACTGGCACGCTCTGCAGCGGTCCGGGGGAACAATACTCAGAGCGATAGAGGACAGAGAACGGACAGACTATTGCCACGTCAAGGTCTCAGTAGATACAGAAGCTAATTCAATGACAAGTCAGTGAGTTGCTGAGATGAAGGATGAAGATGCCCCCTAAAAGCTGATCTCGGGTCAGTTTTCGAGACTTCCCTCTAACGTCTAAGGTTATAGGATTTAAAGATTACTGATCCTAGATATTTGCCTTAGTGGAACTTCTATCTGGAGCGGTGAGAAACACTAGAGGAGACTGGGAGGCCGAGTCTCAAATAGCATCCTATTCCTGTCGTAGCCCAACGGGTCCTGGTCAACAGTAGTGCACTACACATAGGTTAGTAGGGTGCTATTTGGGATCCAGCCTGAGATGACTAACATTTGACGGAGAGTGAAAACTAACAGCGTTGGAGGGACATTGAACAGTGCAGTGAGAGATTGAAGAAGGGTTTTCAGAGTGATATCCATGTCTCGCCTAACCTATCGGGTCGGTACCACTTTGGATCGGTACCACTGTGAGTCAATCAGCAGGCATGACAACAGCACCGATTGGGTCTCATCCAATTCAATACAGTTGAATGGCCTGAATGACAAGGTCGGTGTTGCCAGGGTGAAGGGGTCTCCTCCACCACTATGAAGATCGGTAGCTGAGGTAGAACCATCATGGTTTCCTCAGTCGGCCATTTAAAAAAATGTTTTTGCCACAGCGAGGGCCTAAATGCTTCCCACACGCTTCAGTTCGGCTGGCGCCTAGCTGAACCAGGCTGGCTGAACCAGGCTGGCTGCCTCGCCTCCACTCAGCTCTAGGCCCCGCCTCCACTCAGCTCTAGTCCCCGCCTCCACTCAGCTCTGGGCCCCGCCTCCAGTCAGCTCTGGGCCACGCCTACACTCAGCTCTGGGCCCCGCCTACACTCAGCTCTGGGCCCCGCCTACACTCAGCTCTGGGCCCCGCCTCCACTCAGCTCTAGGCCCCCGCCTCCACTCAGCTCTAGGCCCCCGCCTCCACTCAGCTCTAGGCCCCGCCTCCACTCAGCTCTGGGTCCCGCCTCCACTCAGCTCTAGGCCCCGCCTCCACTCATTACCATCTCTACCATTACTGGTGACATAAATGGGCGTATAACTCAAATCACTGAGAGAAAAAAAATACTATTATATTTTGCTTTTAACACATACTAGAAAGAGAATGTATTACGGTATAATATTGATTGCTGATCATTCAACGTTTCAAATTGCAACAATCCCCATTACCCTCAAATACAATTTTTATTTTAAAATCACTAAGAACCTTGTTGGTTGAATATTCCCCATGATGCATCACTTGGTGACCACAGCCTGGAAAGAAGAAGCCAAGAGAAACACAGTTCTAGATTCATTACTGAGTTCTAAACGTGCCCTGATGGAACACAGTTCTAGATGACATTACTGAGTTCTAAACGTGCCCTGATGGAACACAGTTCTAGATGACATTACTGAGTTCTAAACGTGCCCTGATGGAACACAGTTCTAGATGACATTACTGAGTTCTAAACGTGCCCTGATGGAACACAGTTCTAGATGACATTACTGAGTTCTAAACGTGCCCTGATGGAACACAGTTCTAGATGACATTACTGAGTTCTAAACGTGCCCTGATGGAACACAGTTCTAGATGACATTACTGAGTTCTAAACGTGCCCTGATGGAACACAGTTCTAGATGACATTACTGAGTTCTAAACGTGCCCTGATGGAACACAGTTCTAGATGACATTACTGAGTTCTAAACGTGCCCTGATGGAACACAGTTCTAGATGACATTACTGAGTTCTAAACGTGCCCTGATGGAACACAGTTCTAGATGACATTACTGAGTTCTAAACGTGCCCTGATGGAACACAGTTCTAGATGACATTACTGAGTTCTAAACGTGCCCTGATGGAACACAGTTCTAGATGACATTACTGAGTTCTAAACGTGCCCTGATGGAACACAGTTCTAGATGACATTACTGAGTTCTAAACGTGCCCTGATGGAACACAGTTCCCAGAGTCAGAGAGAGAACGAGAGACGGAGAGAGAGAGAACGAGAGTAAGGGAGAGAGAGATAACGAGAGACGGAGAGAGAGAGAACGAGAGCAAGGGAGAGAGAGATAACGAGAGACGGAGAGAGAGAGAACGAGAGCAAGGGAGAGAGAGAGAACGAGAGAGAGAGAGATAACCTGTCTGATAACCAGACTGGTGTAGATGTCTCTCCTCTCTCTCTGTCTGATAACCAGACTGGTATAGATGTCTCTCCTCTCTCTCTCTGTCTGATAACCAGACTGGTGTAGATGTCTCTCCTCTCTCTCTGTCTGATAACCAGACTGGTTTAGATGTCTCTCCTCTCTCTGTCTGATAACCAGACTGGTGTAGATGTCTCTCCTCTCTGTCTGATAACCAGACTGGTGTAGATGTCTCTCCTCTCTCTCTCTGTCTGATAACCAGACTGGTATAGATGTCTCCTCTCTCTCTGTCTGATAACCAGACTGGTATAGATGTCTCCTCTCTCTCTGTCTGATAACCAGACTGGTGTAGATGTCTCTCCTCTCTCTCTGTCTGATAACCAGACTGGTATAGATGTCTCTCCTCTCTCTCTGTCTGATAACCAGACTGGTTTAGATGTCTCTCCTCTCTCTGTCTGATAACCAGACTGGTGTAGATGTCTCTCCTCTCTGTCTGATAACCAGACTGGTGTAGATGTCTCTCCTCTCTCTCTCTGTCTGATAACCAGACTGGTATAGATGTCTCCTCTCTCTCTGTCTGATAACCAGACTGGTATAGATGTCTCTCCTCTCTCTCTGTCTGATAACCAGACTGGTGTAGATGTCTCTCCTCTCTCTCTCTCTGATAACCAGACTGGTGTAGATGTCTCTCCTCTCTCTCTGTCTGATAACCAGACTGGTGTAGATGTCTCTCCTCTCTCTCTCTCTGTCTGATAACCAGACTGGTGTAGATGTCTCTCCTCTCTCTCTCTCTGTCTGATAACCAGACTGGTGTAGATGTCTCTCCTCTTTCTCTCTCTGTCTGATAACCAGACTGGTGTAGATGTCTCTCCTCTCTCTCTCTCTGTCTGATAACCAGACTGGTGTAGATGTCTCTCCTCTCTCTCTGTCTGATAACCAGACTGGTGTAGATGTCTCTCCTCTCTCTCTCTCTGTCTGATAACCAGACTGGTGTAGATGTCTCTCCTCTCTCTCTCTGTCTGATAACCAGACTGGTGTAGATGTCTCTCCTCTCTCTCTCTGTCTGATAACCAGACTGGTGTAGATGTCTCTCCTCTCTCTCTGTCTGATAACCAGACTGGTGTAGATGTCTCTCCTCTCTCTCTCTCTGATAACCAGACTGGTGTAGATGTCTCTCCTCTCTCTCTCTCTGTCTGATAACCAGACTGGTGTAGATGTCTCTCCTCTCTCTCTCTCTGTCTGATAACCAGACTGGTATAGATGTCTCTCCTCTCTCTCTCTGTCTGATAACCAGACTGGTATAGATGTCTCCTCTCTCTCTGTCTGATAACCAGACTGGTATAGATGTCTCTCCTCTCTCTCTGTCTGATAACCAGACTGGTGTAGATGTCTCTCCTCTCTCTCTGTCTGATAACCAGACTGGTGTAGATGTCTCTCCTCTCTCTCTGTCTGATAACCAGACTGGTGTAGATGTCTCTCCTCTCTCTCTCTGTCTGATAACCAGACTGGTATAGATGTCTCCTCTCTCTCTGTCTGATAACCAGACTGGTATAGATGTCTCTCCTCTCTCTCTCTCTGATAACCAGACTGGTGTAGATGTCTCTCTCTCTCTCTCTCTGTCTGATAACCAGACTGGTGTAGATGTCTCTCCTCTCTCTCTCTGTCTGATAACCAGACTGGTGTAGATGTCTCTCCTCTCTCTCTCTCTGTCTGATAACCAGACTGGTGTAGATGTCTCTCCTCTCTCTCTCTGTCTGATAACCAGACTGGTGTAGATGTCTCTCCTCTCTCTCTCTCTGTCTGATAACCAGACTGGTGTAGATGTCTCTCCTCTCTCTCTCTCTGTCTGATAACCAGACTGGTGTAGATGTCTCTCCTCTCTCTCTCTGTCTGATAACCAGACTGGTGTAGATGTCTCTCCTCTCTCTCTGTCTGATAACCAGACTGGTGTAGATGTCTCTCCTCTCTCTCTCTGTCTGATAACCAGACTGGTGTAGATGTCTCTCCTCTCTCTCTCTCTGTCTGATAACCAGACTGGTGTAGATGTCTCTCCTCTCTCTCTCTCTCTGATAACCAGACTGGTGTAGATGTCTCTCCTCTCTCTCTCTGTCTGATAACCAGACTGGTGTAGATGTCTCTCCTCTCTCTCTGTCTGATAACCAGACTGGTGTAGATGTCTCTCCTCTCTTCTCTGTCTGATAACCAGACTGGTGTAGATTGTCTCTCCTCTCTCTCTCTGTCTGATAACCAGACTGGTATAGATGTCTCCTCTCTCTCTGTCTGATAACCAGACTGGTATAGATGTCTCTCCTCTCTCTCTCTCTGATAACCAGACTGGTGTAGATGTCTCTCCTCTCTCTCTCTCTGTCTGATAACCAGACTGGTGTAGATGTCTCTCCTCTCTCTCTCTCTGTCTGATAACCAGACTGGTGTAGATGTCTCTCCTCTCTCTCTCTCTGTCTGATAACCAGACTGGTGTAGATGTCTCTCCTCTCTCTCTCTGTCTGATAACCAGACTGGTGTAGATGTCTCTCCTCTCTCTCTCTCTCTGTCTGATAACCAGACTGGTGTAGATGTCTCTCCTCTCTCTCTCTCTCTGTCTGATAACCAGACTGGTGTAGATGTCTCTCCTCTCTCTCTCTGTCTGATAACCAGACTGGTGTAGATGTCTCTCCTCTCTCTCTGTCTGATAACCAGACTGGTGTAGATGTCTCTCCTCTCTCTCTCTGTCTGATAACCAGACTGGTGTAGATGTCTCTCCTCTCTCTCTCTCTGTCTGATAACCAGACTGGTGTAGATGTCTCTCCTCTCTCTCTCTCTCTGATAACCAGGACTGGTGTAGATGTCTCTCCTCTCTCTCTCTGTCTGATAACCAGACTGGTGTAGATGTCTCTCCTCTCTCTCTGTCTGATAACCAGACTGGTGTAGATGTCTCTCCTCTCTCTCTGTCTGATAACCAGACTGGTGTAGATGTCTCTCCTCTCTCTCTCTGTCTGATAACCAGACTGGTATAGATGTCTCCTCTCTCCTCTGTCTGATAACCAGACTGGTATAGATGTCTCTCCTCTCTCTCTCTCTCTGATAACCAGACTGGTGTAGATGTCTCTCCTCTCTCTCTCTCTGTCTGATAACCAGACTGGTGTAGATGTCTCTCCTCTCTCTCTCTCTGTCTGATAACCAGACTGGTGTAGATGTCTCTCCTCTCTCTCTCTCTGTCTAATAACCAGACTGGTGTAGATGTCTCTCCTCTCTCTCTGTCTGATAACCAGACTGGTATAGATGTCTCTCCTCTCTCTCTGTCTGATAACCAGACTGGTGTAGATGTCTCTCCTCTCTCTCTCTCTGTCTGATAACCAGACTGGTGTAGATGTCTCTCCTCTCTCTCTCTGTCTGATAACCAGACTGGTGTAGATGTCTCTCTCTCTCTCTCTCTGTCTGATAACCAGACTGGTGTAGATGTCTCTCCTCTCTCTCTCTCTGTCTGATAACCAGACTGGTGTAGATGTCTCTCCTCTCTCCTCTTCTCTCTCTGTCTGATAACCAGACTGGTGTAGATGTCTCTCCTCTCTCTCTCTCTGTCTGATAACCAGACTGGTATAGATGTCTCTCCTCTCTCTCTCTCTGTCTGATAACCAGACTGGTGTAGATGTCTCTTTATGTGAGAAGCAAGAGAGAGCATGAATCACTTCCAGACAATCTTTGGATGGAAGAGATATTGAAACAACTGGCAGGCAGAGGTAATGTAGGAGGTCTGCTTTGTTCCGCTGTTGGGTTACTGGAAGAAGATCTGATACAGGCGCAGACAAACAGCTGCACTTTTCCAGGACATTAAAAATCAGAAATTGCTGCAATATTCACATTGAGTGATGGTGGTGGTGGACTCAAGGAATATCAGGACTAGGTAAGGAAGGAGTGGAGACGGGCTTCTCGGTGCCAAGATGGCGGTGGGTGAGTAGGGCTACGCGTGCAAACGGAGCATTAAGCTGGTCCAGTCAACTCAACCCAGAACCCACTCCCACGTCCACAGTGGGAAGGGAGGAGTCCTTTTGATTTGGTCCAGCAGTACAATGACTGGACCTACCTGTCATCAGGTCAGGAATATAAGACATGACCGGTTAAACTAATATTGAAAAAGATCTGTAACAGAGATGTAAGTTAGACTAGCTAGCTAAATTGACTGTCATTGATAATTCCAAGACTTGTGATTCTATATCTAGTTTAGGTTAAATGAGGTATGAAGGAAAACCTCCTGGTTCTACGTATTAACGGGCAAAACAGTGACCACTCCACTCTCCGCCCAAAAAAAACTCCCAGCCCTCCCAAGTATGCCCTGCTTCTCAGGAGTGTCGGCCTCGACCTCCATCGACCTCTGACACGAAACGTGTGAAAGCGACCAGGGGCTCATGTCTTACATCAGAGAGGTCCGTAATTGGGCCTCAACGCTCTCAGTTCCGCTTAATTACCCACACCAACAGAGCCACTCGGCCACCCCCCCCCCCCCCTCCTCCATCTCTAATTGCTGCATACCCCTAAGACAATCTTGCCCACACAAAGCTGCTCGCAGCTGGGGTGTCACAGTGTATTAGTGCTAGCGTCTGACCAACAGGAATACGGACGAATCCAAGAGAAAGGCCAGATGGATCATTTAATTACAAGGACCAAGAACCACAATGTCCTTTGGTCAACAACAACAACAACAACAACACACCCATAAGGACTTTTTTTTTTTTTTTTTGATTGCTGTATTGATTGAGGCTTGAGAAAGTGGAGGGTTTGTGTAGTCATAGCGACAGAAGTGTTTTCTTGAAGAGGTTGCGAGGAGAAGGACACAGTCAGGTGTGTCTGTATAGTGTGAGATCATGGGATGAGAATTATTAAAAACGGTCATTCAAAAAGGGAATCATTCTTCATGTGCTTCAGTATGAAATCATTTATGCATAGAAAACTCAGCCTAGCCAGCGTAGCGTAGCGTAGCCTTAGCCCAGCCTAGCCTAGACAGCGTAGCCTAGCCTAGCCCAGTCTAGACAGCGTAGCCTAGCCTAGCCCAGCCTAGCCAGCGTAGCCTAGCCTAGCCCAGCCTAGCCCAGACTAGCCCAGCCAGCGTAGCGTAGCCTAGCCCAGCCAGCGTAGCCTAGCCTAGCCCAGCCTACAGGTGCCCTGAGCCCAGGGAGGGCTCATATAAAAGCAGTCAAGTACGGCCCTTCTGCCTGGCTGCCTCCTTTCTCTGGGCCGGGCAGGAATGCAGGGAGGGGGAACTTGGCTCCTGTCGCTTGGCATCACGTCAAGCCCATTATCCTTAGACAATAAACCAATTGTCACATTAAGTGGTTCAGACAGCAGCTGACCGTTAGCCTCTCGTCTAATCTAGCCTGGAGGAAGTGATGGCCTTCCTTTTCCCTATCCTACTCCTTTTGGTTTCCCACCATGCCATTCTCCATGGAGCGTCCCACGACATGGGTACTGAGATAGGAGGGACACTGCATCACACACACACACACACACACACACACACACACACACACACACACACACACACACACACACACGCCTGTTGAATACCCTGATTAAGATAGTGTCGGTGACACTATCTAGAGTTATTTTCACTACTTAAACTTTATTCACATGAAAAATGATTAAAGGCGGAAAACTCTGTACCTCCTCACTGTACTCCAGCCAGAACATTCCATATCCACTTACTCTGTCTGTGTGTGTGTGTCCATTTACTCCCATTTTCTTAACACTACCAGGCCAGCTGTTGAATTATCAGGCATCATCAAGTCAACAAAGAAGTTCCCCTCCTCCACCTCCTCTCCCTTCAACACAGGAAAGTGAAAAGCGCCAGGGATCTGAGTCAGCGCCGGCTGATCCGTGACCGAATGGTCAGAGCTGGACCCGGTGACTCCCATCCTGGGCCGGGCCCTCTGAATCAGGCCTTGGGGGATCACAAGAGCCACCAGGGGCCCAAGGAAGAGAGCACAGCGTGTTAACAATCTGGCAGACTCATGCTTAGATAACCACCCCACTTCCTGCTCACGTCACTATCGGAGCTACATTCCCACAACACACGCAGGCAAACCCTCCTGCTCATGAAACACTTTAAAACAAATATCCTCTCTATACACTCGGAGCGTTTTAGATGGAGTCAGAGCAGTGAACCACCTGTCAGGTCGCGTTGGATCAGAGAGGGGAGGAAGAGACGAGAGGTCAGTGCTGGTTGAGAGGCCAATGAGGGAGAAGAAGACTTCGAACTTCACTCTAAGGACCAGACTTGAGCGTCATTCAGAGATGCAGAGATGTGATAGTCTGGCCTCTCCTTTGTGAAAGCTATGTGCTTTCAGGGGCAGCAGTTCTCAGAAAATCATTCAAAACTGTTACCCTGGGTGGGCCAAGCTATTGCCAACCTGCAGGATATTAGTTGGTTTAATAATAAGCAAAATGCCGTTAAAAAGAAAATAAACAAAATGGAAGCTTCTGGAGAATTTCTTTATTATTTTCCTCTTCAGAAAACATCAATTTAGAATAGACAACAACCGGTTTATGACCAAGCAGAGAGATGACAAGCTTGAGAAAGCAACAGAAGATCAAACTCCCAGCATCCTCCTCTGTAAACTAAAACTGACACAACAACTGGACCACTTTCCCTGATTTTAATCTGTTCCTTCTGGAAAACACTCGAAGAACCACTGAGTTTAAAGTTTTAAAAGCAACAAACTAGTTTTAACGTCCTACTCGACTAATATATATATATATATGACTAGCCCGAAATCACATTAGTGGTTAGTTGTTGTCTCATGGTATGGATGACAACAGTATACCTGTACCCTACCAACCCAACACACAGGAAGATCTGTACCCTACTAACCCAACACACAGATCTGTACCCTACCAACCCAACACACAGGAAGATCTGTACCCTACTAACCCAACACACAGATCTGTACCCTACCAACCCAACACACAGATCTGTACCCTACCAACCCAACACACAGGAAGATCTGTACCCTACTAACCCAACACACAGATCTGTACCCTACCAACCCAACACACAGATCTGTACCCTACTAACCCAA
>NC_138309.1:86992500-87147500 GCF_965601325.2 Salmo salar | reverse complement strand
GTTGATGAAACAAAACGGTCAGAATACTGTCAATTCAAAAACGCCTTAAATACAAGGTCAATTAGACTACTTTTTCTAAAAAAAATTATTATCCCAAGACTGCAAAAGAAAATCAACTAATAATTGAATCAATAAACGCTTTTCTAAAGTTGCTTGTCGATGGCGCAGAGTCCCCAGCTTTCACAAGTCCGCAGTGAGGACGGAGTCTTCCCTCTGTTGCAGTGACAGTCCTTCACCTCTCTCATAACACAACAGTGGCTGAAGCGCGTTTGAATCAGTCTGTCCATCTAATGGGCCCTTATAGGACCGGGTCCCGGAGGGCCTGACAGAAACACAGCCGCGTCACAACGCGTCAGATCATCAGGGAGATTAAAGCATCAAGTCGCGTCGTGGAAACTGGAGGATGACTGGTGCTCTTGTGCCACCTGTGGGATATTTTGCATAAGTGTTGTCAGATGAATGAAAGTAGAGGGAAAACGTTGTAACAAAATGTCTTATTCAACAGTTAGCCATTGTTTTAGATTTTCTTTTTCTCATTTTGTTTTTCTTTTTTTAATAAAATAACATTCAGACTTTTTTGGGGCAGCAGGTAGACTAGTGGTTAGAGTGTAGAGGTGGCAGGTAGTCTAGTGGTTAGAGTGTAGAGTTGGCAGGTAGTCTAGTGGTTAGAGTGTAGAGGTGGCAGGTAGCCTAGTGGTTAGAGTGTAGAGGTGGCAGGTAGTCTAGTGGTTAGAGTGTAGAGGTGGCAGGTAGACTAGTGGTTAGAGTGTAGAGGTGGCAGGTAGTCTAGTGGTTAGAGTGTAGAGGTGGCAGGTAGTCTAGTGGTTAGAGTGTAGAGGTGGCAGGTAGTCTAGTGGTTAGAGTGTAGAGGTGGCAGGTAGCCTAGTGGTTAGAGTGTAGAGGTGGCAGGTAGTCTAGTGGTTAGAGTGTAGAGGTGGCAGGTAGTCTAGTGGTTAGAGTGTAGAGGTGGCAGGTAGCCTAGTGGTTAGAGTGTAGAGGTGGCAGGTAGTCTAGTGGTTAGAGTGTAGAGGTGGCAGGTAGACTAGTGGTTAGAGTGTAGAGGTGGCAGGTAGTCTAGTGGTTAGAGTGTAGAGGTGGCAGGTAGTCTAGTGGTTAGAGTGTAGAGGTGGCAGGTAGTCTAGTGGTTAGAGTGTAGAGGTGGCAGGTAGCCTAGTGGTTAGAGTGTAGAGGTGGCAGGTAGTCTAGTGGTTAGAGTGTAGAGGTGGCAGGTAGACTAGTGGTTAGAGTGTAGAGGTGGCAGGTAGACTAGTGGTTAGAGTGTAGAGGTGGCAGGTAGTCTAGTGGTTAGAGTGTAGAGGTGGCAGGTAGACTAGTGGTTAGAGTGTAGAGGTGGCAGGTAGTCTAGTGGTTAGAGTGTAGAGGTGGCAGGTAGTCTAGTGGTTAGAGTGTAGAGGTGGCAGGGTAGCCTAGTGGTTAGAGTGTAGAGGTGGCAGGTAGACTAGTGGTTAGAGTGTAGAGGTGGCAGGTAGACTAGTGGTTAGAGTGTAGAGGTGGCAGGTAGTCTAGTGGTTAGAGTGTAGAGGTGGCAGGTAGTCTAGTGGTTAGAGTGTAGAGGTGGCAGGTAGCCTAGTGGTTAGAGTGTAGAGGTGGCAGGTAGCCTAGTGGTTAGAGTGTAGAGGTGGCAGGTAGTCTAGTGGTTAGAGTGTAGAGGTGGCAGGTAGCCTAGTGGTTAGAGTGTAGAGGTGGCAGGTAGACTAGTGGTTAGAGTGTAGAGGTGGCAGGTAGACTAGTGGTTAGAGTGTAGAGGTGGCAGGTAGACTAGTGGTTAGAGTGTAGAGGTGGCAGGTAGTCTAGTGGTTAGAGTGTAGAGGTGGCAGGTAGTCTAGTGGTTAGAGTGTAGAGGTGGCAGGTAGTCTAGTGGTTAGAGTGTAGAGGTGGCAGGTAGACTAGTGGTTAGAGTGTAGAGGTGGCAGGTAGTCTAGTGTTTAGAGTGTAGAGATGGCAGGTAGTCTAGTGGTTAGAGTGTAGGGGTGGCAGGTAGTCTAGTGGTTAGAGTGTAGGGGTGGCAGGTAGCCTAGTGGTTAGAGTGTAGGGGTGGCAGGTAGTCTAGTGGTTAGAGTGTAGGGGTGGCAGGTAGACTAGTTATTTCACCTTTATTTAACCAGGTAGGCTAGTTGAGAACAAGTTCTCATTTACAACTGCGACCTGGCCAAGATAAAGCAAAGCAAATTCGACACATATAACAACACAGAGTTACACATGGAATAAACAAAACATACAGTCAATAATACAGTAGAACAAAAGAAAACAAAAAGTCTATATACAGTGAGTGGAAATGAGGTGAGATAAGGGAGTTAAGGCAATAAATAGGCCATGGTGGCGAAGTAATTACAATATAGCAATTAAACACTGGAATGGTAGATGTGCAGAAGATGAATGTGCAAGTAGAGATACTGGGGTGTAAAGGAGCAAGATAAATAAATAAATACAGTATGGGGATGAGGTAGGTAGATAGATGGGCTGTTTAACGATGGGCTATGTACAGGTGCAGTGATCTGTGAGCTGCTCTGACAGCTGGTGCTTAAAGTTAGTGAGGGAGAGATGAGTCTCCAGCTTCAGAGATTTTTGCAGTTCGTTCCAGTCATTGGCAGCAGAGAACTGGAAGGAAAGACGACCAAAGGAGGAATTGGCTTTGGGGGTGACCAGTGAGATATACCTGCTGGAGCGCGTGCTACGAGCCTAGGTAGCCTAATGGTTAGAGCATTTGGCCAGTAACCGAAAGGGTGCTTGTTTGAATCCCCGAGTGGACAATGTAAAAATCTGTCATTCTGCCTTTGAACAAGGCAGTTAAACCCACTGTTCCTAGGCCGTCATTATTTACATTTACATTTACGTCATTTAGCAGACGCTCTTATCCAGAGCGACTTACAAATTGGTGCATTCACCTTATGATATCCAGTGGAACAACCACTTTACAATAGTACATCTATATCTTTTTGGGGGGGAGGGTAGGGGGGTGGTTAGAAGGATTACTTAATCCTATTCCAGGTATTCCTTAAAGAGGTGGGGTTTCAGGTGTCTCCGGAAGGTGGTGATTGACTCCGCTGTCCTGGCGTCGTGAGGGAGCTTGTTCCACCATTGGGGTGCCAGAGCAGCGAACAGTTTTGACTGGGCTGAGCGTGAACTGTGCTTCCTCAGAGGTAGGGAGGCGAGCAGGCCAGAGGTGGATGAACGCAGTGCCCTTGTTTGGGTGTAGGGCCTGATCAGAGCCTGAAGGTACGGAGGTGCCGTTCCCCTCACAGCTCCGTAGGCAAGCACCATGGTCTTGTAGCGGATGCGAGCTTCAACTGGGAAGCCAGTGGAGTGTGCGGAGGAGCGGGGTATAGAAGAATTTGTTCTTAACTGACTTGCCTAGTTAAATAAAAAATTGTTAAGATAACTTAGCTGTAAACGTGGTACCTGTACAAGAGCTGATGAAGATTGTACTGTTTTGGTTTATTACTTCAACAAAATGCCAGTTTGTTTTAAAGTTATGAAACTAAAGTGAATTAATCCAAAATCTTATAAAACCAAGTACACATCATGTCAACATCAGTTATAATTACATTCAATAAATATATATTTCTGTTAAATGAATATTGTTGAAAAAAAGTTATTTCTTTATTGTAAAATACAACAACATTTATACATTTAAAAAAATATATATTTTTGAATGCACTGTCAAATCTCAGAAGTACAGCGCATCACCAAATATACTGGAAGATGTATTGAAATATATGTTTGAACTAATCCTTCTGTCTGTGATATAGTGGATACAGTCTTTTGTTAAATCAATGGCAGGAACGAATCTGTTCAGGCAGTTTAATAGACAACTACTACCGGGGTCCTTCAACCTTTATCTCACGCATGCGCATCAGAGCGAGTCTCTTTCTCGGCGGACATAATGGCGGACGCAGAGTGAGTGATTTGTGCTCTGCAAGAATCTAAATCCATCAACCGATTTAATGAATATCATAAAGTTATTTGACATTAAAAAATGGTGTATCTATCGTTAACTAACATGTTGTTCGTATCAGTTGTGTTGAGAATGTCGTTTTTCTATGCTCTACGATATTTGTGTTCATTTGGTTGATTGGATGTGGGTAGAAAAAAAAAAAACTACGTCCGTCTTGTGAATTCATCTGCTCGTTTCACGATAATGTTTTATGTTTAGCTTTTAATGTTACGGATATATTGTCTATGGGTGTAGCGAATGTTTTCTGACTATTTTTATTGCTGTTTTAGTCCACCACAATACCACAAAATGCATTTGTTTCCGTCCGTTGTGTGATTTTTACGTAAATAACTAAACGTTACCAAGTCAGACTCGCGTTTCGGGAAATGGCTAGGTAACATTAGCGGGGATGTTGCTAACAGTGTTGATATATCAGTTTTTCTCCTCTTTAAAAAAAAAAAAAAAAGTTAATTAAAACTATTTCACAGCCAGTCGCTACCATTATTAAAAACGTTCCTGTTGTGAATCTGTGTTGCAGAAAGAAGCTCCCCGCGGTCCCGGAGAGCCTTTTAAAAAGGCGAAAGGCCTTCGCCACCATGAAGGCCATGCGTATCAAGAAGATGCTTGCCGAAAAAAAAGTACGTTTTTGTTTTGTTTGTTTGTTAACTAGCAGGTTTCCACGTTGACTATGTTTTAGAATATGTAGTTGATGTACTGGCATTGTCCTACTGCAAGTTGTTGGGAAAATATCTTAACCTTACTGATTTTTATGGATGCCCTGTAATTTAAACTTTCTATACAATGTGGTTAATGATGCTCAACTTTTTTCCCCATCTTATCGACTCTGGTGAAACCAGTCTGAAAAAATAAGCCAATTTTTGTCTGAAATCACATTGAAAGAAATTACAGGCAATGTCCTAAATAAGCATCCCCCCCCCCCCCCCCCACCAGTTTTCATGCTCTGACTCATACCTGATGCTTTGTATCCCCAGACTCGTAAGGTGACCAGGCACCTGATCTACAAGAGGGCTGAGAAGTACCACAAGGAGTACAGGGAGATGTACAGGCGTGAGATCCGCATGGGGCGGACAGCCCGCAAGGTTGGAAACTTCTACGTCCCAGCTGAGCCCAAACTGGCCTTCGTCATCAGGATCAGAGGGTACGTTTCTTATTTTTTCCCCCCGGATGAAAGTGTCTGTTAAATTACATGTATTGTCAGAATCGCCTTCCCTGTTGGCTCAGTTGGTAGAGCATCGTGTGTGCAACGCCAGGGTTGTGGGTTCGATTCCCACGGGGTACAGAGGGGGGGAAAAGAATACAAAAAAAATGTATGAAATGTTATGCATTCACTACTGTAAGTCGCTCTGGATAAGAGCGTCTGCAAAAAGGAACAAAAAATTGCCTCGTATCACAGTGGCTTGTTCACCATTTTCACTCAGGTGCTGGGTAAAAAAGATGCATGTAATATTAAATCTACAGTCACATAGATTTTTTTAATTTTATTTGTGTTGTCACTTGGGATAGACGGTGAATGTCACTTTCCTGTCTTGGTAAAGTATACACCCCTAAAACTCAACTCTGGATCTCTAAGCCAGTTCCACTGTGTTCCCCTCTGATCAGGGACCAGCTTTTAGATCTAGTACACAAGGATATGCAATTAATTATCAGGTAGAACAGAAAACCAGCAGGCTCAGGACCTCGTAGGGTAAGAGTACCTCATGTTTTACACAATGTGGTTAATGATGCTCAACTTTTTTCCCCATCTTATCGACTCTGGTGAAACCAGTCTGAAAAATAAGCCAATTTTGTCTGAAACCACATTGAGTGTAAACTTAAGCTGACTGGGGGGGGGGAAAAACGATTTAATGACACTGTTCTGAAAACACAAGTGTAACTACCTTTCCCCCGTGTCTCCCTCCCCCAGTATCAACGGTGTCAGCCCCAAGGTGCGCAAGGTCCTCCAGCTTTTGCGTCTGCGTCAGATCTTCAACGGCGTGTTCGTCAAACTGAACAAGGCTTCCATCAACATGCTGAGGATCGCTGAGCCCTACATCGCTTGGGGGTAAGGCTGCCTAGACCATCTGCTTGAATGTGAACCCCCCAGTTCCAGGGGTATCAAGGCCAGTGCCACTAATTTTCATTCCCCCCCCCCCCCCCCCCCCCCCTCTAATCAGGGACTGATTTAGACCTGGGACACATAGTGGAAACGCATATCTCCCTCACTAGCTTTAAGCACCAGTTGTCAGAGCAGCTCACAGATCACTGCACCTGTACATAGCCCATCTATAATTTAGCCCAAACAACTACCCTCTTCCCCTACTGTATTTATTTATTTATTTATTTTGCTCCTTTGCACCCCATTATTTCTATTTCTACTTTGCACTTTCTTCCACTACAAATCTACCATTCCAGTGTTTTACTTGCTATATTGTATTTACTTCGCCACCATGGCCATTTTTTGCCTTTACCTCCCTTATCTCACCTCATTTGCTCACTTTGTATATAAACTTATTTTTCTACTATGTTTGTTTTACTCCATGTGTAACTCTGTGTTGTTGTATGTTGTCGAACTGCTATGCTTTATCTTGGCCAGGTCGCAAATGTAAATGAGAACTTGTTCTCAACTAGCCTACCTGGTTAAATAAAGGTGAATAAAATAGTGGGTGCAATTAATTCAGGTGGAACAGAATCAGCAGTCCTCTGGACCTCCAGGTGTAGATTTAAAATAATAATACAATTTAAAAAAAAAAAATATATATATATATATATATATTTGGCAGTGATTAGGGTGAGATAGAAGTTACAAATTGTACTGTCATTGTCCCAGAAGTTTTTACACAATGTGGTTAATGATGCTCAACTTTTTTTCCCCATCTTATCGACTCTGGTGAAAACCAGTCTGACAAAATAAATAAGCCAATTTGTCTGAAACCACATTGAGATATTACTAATGGCACTCTTTTTTTTTTAAATTGCAGTAAACCAGTCACACACTTGTGTGGCGGCGTGTCCGGTATAAGTAACCCATTGACGTTTTGATTGGCTGCAGGAATTTGTCACTGGTTTAATGAGACTACACAACCTACTTGTTGGCTAATACATGACATTTGTTTAATGCTTTTCAATAGTTATCTGAAAGCTCCATTTGTGTGTGTATGTGTATATATATATATATATATACACACTTTGAATGGAGGTGGGTAAAATGGCAACGATAAGCTAGGTGTTTAAGTACATCACTGATAGTGTTTCTCTTGTCTCCCAGGTACCCCAACCTAAAGTCTGTGCGTGAGCTGATTTACAAGCGTGGCCATGGCAGGATGACCAAGCAGCGCATCGCTCTCACAGACAACGCCCTGATCGAGAAGGCCCTGGGTACGCTTTTACGATGCTTCTTGTACGGTTGTGTTTTACACAGGCAGCCCAGTTATTGGCAAAAGCTCACCTGGTTGGTTGAAAGGTCAACTGGAGGATAATGATCTGAATTGGGCTGCCGGTCCAATATGGGACTGGATGGATCTATCTCTGAGAAGTGAAAGCTAGTTTCATATAGTAAGCTAGGGCAGGATGCCCCATTTACCCCTGTCTTATAAACTTCTATACAATGTGGTTAATGATGCTCAACTTTTTTCCCCATCTTATCGACTCTGGTGAAACCAGTCTGAAAAAATAATTAGCCAATTTTGTCTGAAACCACATTGAGAAACCGACTGTTACTTCAATCTGATATGTTTAGAATAGGAAACTGCATTTACATAATGCTTAATTTAATGGACCTAGATATCCCATTACTATACACCGACCGTTATCCATTAAAGGGGTTGTCTGCACAGACCTTTATCCATTAAAGGGGTTGTCTGCACAGACCGTTGTCCATTAAAGGGGTAGTCTGCACAGACCGTTGTCCATTAAAGGGGTAGTCTGCACAGACCGTTGTCCATTAAAGGGGTTGTCTGCACAGACCGTTGTCCATTAAAGGGGTAGTCTGCACAGACCGTTGTCCATTAAAGGGGTTGTCTGCACAGACCGTTGTCCATTAAAGGGGTAGTCTGCACAGACCGTTGTCCATTAAAGGGGTAGTCTGCACAGACCGTTGTCCATTAAAGGGGTAGTCTGCACAGACCGTTGTCCATTAAAGGGGTAATTTGAGTCGTTACATTTCTCCATCCCTCAGCTGTTTACTAAAACAGTGGCTGGGTGAGGGCTTAGTAGTTTGAGCTACAGATTGCCTCTTTGAAGAATCGTGCAGTTTCCTCACTCTGGCTTTGTCGTCATCTCCCTCTCTCCCTCTCCCAGGTAAATACAGCATCATCTGTGTGGAGGACCTGATCCATGAGATCTACACAGTCGGGAAGAACTTCAAGCCTGCCAACAACTTCCTGTGGCCCTTCAAACTGTCCACGCCCCGCGGCGGCATGAACAAGAAGACGACTCACTTTGTGGAGGGAGGAGATGCTGGAAACAGGGAAGACCAGATCAATAGACTCGTCAGGAGGATGAACTAGGGAATCTATGGTGAGACTATTGTCCCATGGGCTCTCAACTCCGTTCCTGGGGATCGACCCACCTGTATGTGTTGCTCCAACCAGCTAATTATTAAAATGATGTAGTATTGGGATGCAACCCCTTCATGCCAGTAAACGCAGGTTCCTGGAGATGAGTAGTAGGCGAGACAATTTCCACCTTAAATTTTTTTTTAATATGGAATCGTCAAGATCTCGATTAGCTGAATTGGGTTTTTCAGTGGTGTAGCTCCAGCATTACGACTGTCTTCTGGGCCGGTTTCTCAGCTTGATCCAATTCAACCCCCCCCAAAAAAATCATTTGAAAAATTTCATTTGAAATGTCATTGTTTCTACTTAAGTGTTCAGTTTCTAGTTTTACACAATGTGGTTAATGATGCTCAACTTTTTTCCCCATCTTATCGACTCTGGTGAAAACCAGTCTGAAAAAATAAGCCAATTTTTTTCTGAAACCACAAGTTTAAAAAAGTAAAAAAATAAAATAACTGTCATTCCTAATATGAAGTGAACTGAAAATGGTGTTTATTTTACAGTACACCGTCTCAAAACCGGATAATTCTGGACCAGGTTGTATTCCACTGAGATTCCATTTCCTATTTCGATGGGGAACAGTTATGAATTCGCTGGATTAAACGGCCAGGCTCAAGTGTTAAAATCATACACACAAATAACTAAAAGTCCATTAAATTTGTCAACTGCATTTCTTTTTATTTTTTATTGTAGAGCAGCTTGTTACGTTATTTTCCCAACATCCCAGGCCGTGTCCCCTATGGACTCCCTATTTGGCGCCCTATATAGGGCATGATGTGCCCTTTGGGACGTTAACTTGGTTAAAGTCCCACTAAAAGCAGCTTGTTGTGTTTGGATATACGGCACACTAGTTTAAACATGTCGTTACTAAAGATGAAGCAATGTCCTGAAAGTGAAACTTGGATTACAATGTTTGTTTGTTATTGTGTGGCATCAAGGAAACCCTTGACTAGATTTCTGGAGTCTATAGTATTTTTATGGGTGTAAATCGTTACTACACAAACTATTGGAAATGTTTATTTGCTGTAGAAACTGATTTGGTTTTCTGGTATTAATGTTGTGAATTTCTTTATTTTTCCAGGTTTTTCATGGGATTCTGAGCTCTGTACAATAAAAACATTAGAAGAAGTGTATTTGTTGAACTCTGGTCTGAAGTCATTATTTTGTGGTGCTGCTGCCATCTAGTGTAGAAAGTTGGAGCATCCGACATCGATTATGTTCTACATTATTTTATCAATATTAATTTTGCAATTATATTTAAATTTGTAGATGGTTATGGAATTCAAGTAACTTTGACGCTGTACAGTTAAATCAAATTTTATTGGTCACATACATTTTAGTCATTTAGCAGACGCTCTTACCCAGAGCGACTTACAGTAGTGAATGCATAACATTTTTTTTTCTCCGTACTGGTCCCCAGTGGGAATCGAACCCACAACCCTGGTGTTGCAAACACCATGCTCTACCAACTGAGCCACACGGGATATACACATGGTTAGCAGGTGTTAATGCGAGTGTAGCGAAATGCATGTGTTTCTAGTTTTGATCGTCCGGTAATATCTAACAATTCCACAACTACCTTATACACACAAGTGTAAAGGAATGATTAAGAATATGTACATATAAATATATAAATGAGCGATGGCTGAACGGCATAGGCAAGATGCAGTAGATGGTATAGAGTACAGTGTATATACATATGAGATGAGTAATGTAAACATTATATAAACAGGCATTGTGTAAGTGACTAGTGGTACATTTATTACAGCCAAATGCTAATTATAAAAGTGTATTCAAATGTATTTTACAGTACATTTTGGGGGGGTAATTTGAGTTATTTTAGCATGAGGTGTGTTAAGACTGACAATATAAATGCAACATGTAAAGTGTTGGGTTTCATGAGCTGAAACAAAAAATCCCAGACATTTTTCCATATGCACTAAAATCGTATTACTCAAATGTAGTGTGTTTACATTCCTGTAAGTGAGCATTTCTCCTTTGCCAATATAATCCATCCACCTGAAAGGTGTTGCATATCAAGAAGCTGGATGGCTGTTTTACGGGCTCCTAACCAATTGGCTGCTTCAAAAGCTTCTGGACATTTCTTTTCTTTAGTGAGTCAAGACGGGAAGGATGTAATGTTGCACCCAGACCAGGCCCAAATCCCCATCATTCACATGAAGGAAATACAGGGGGTGGAGATCAGGGTGCCTTGTGAGAGTTCGTCGGGTGGATAACCTGCCTCTACCATCTGTTCTTTTAGCCGACGTGCGATCACTGACTGTTCTAAAGGGACATTAAAAACTAATATCTTAACGTTTCACTGAGTCGTGGCTAAACGACTGATAATATACAGTTGGCTGTGTTTTCCGGGTATCGGCAGGACAGAGTAGCTACGCCTGCTAAGACGAGGGGGGGGGGGGGGGGGGTCAATTTGTCAATAACAGCTGGTGCTCGATGTCTAAGGTAGTCAAGGTTTTGCTAGCCTGAGGTAGAGTACCTCATGATAAGCTGTATGTAACAGTGTAGGTTCCGTCCCTCTCTTCGCCCCAACCTGGGCTCGAACCAGGGACCCTTGCACACATCAACAACTGACACCCACGAAGCATCGTTACCCATCGCGCCACAAAAGCCGCGGCCCTGTGGACGTCGGGCCCTCATACCACCCTCATGGAGTCTGTTTCTGACCGTTTGAGCAGACACATGCACATTTGTGGCCTGCTGGAGGTCATTTTGCAGGGCTCTGGCAGTGCTTCTCCTGCTCCTCCTTGCACAAAGGCGGAGGTAGCGGTCCTGCTGCTGGGTTGTTGCCCTCCTACGGCCTTCTCCACGTCTCCTGATGTACTGGCCTGTCTCCTGGTAGCACCTCCATGCTCTGGACACTACGCTGACAGACACAGCAAACCTTCTTGCCACATCTCGCATTGATGTGCCATCCTGGATGAGCTGCACTACCTGAGCCACTTGTGTGAGTTGTAGACTCCGTCTCATGCTACCACTAGAGTGAAAGCACCGCCAGCATTCAAAAGTGACCAAAACATTAGCCAGGAAGCATAGGAACTGAGAAGTGGTCTGTGGTCCCCACCTGCAGAACCACTCCTTTATTGGGGGTGTCTTGCTAATTGCCTATAATTTCCACCTGTTGTCTATTCCATTTGCACAACAGCATGTGAAATTTATTGTCAATCGGTGTTGCTTCCTAAGTGGACAGTTTGATTTCACAGAAGTGTGATTGACTTGGAGTTACATTGTGTTGTTTAAGTGTTCCCTTTATTTTTTTGAGCAGTGTATATATATATCGGTCAGAAACGGTCAGAAACAGACTCCATGAGGGTGGTATGAGGGCCCGACGTCCACAGGTGGGGGTTGTGCTTACAGCCCAACACCGTGCAGGACGTTTGGCATTTGCCAGAGAACACCAAGATTGGCAAATTCGCCACTGGCTCTTCACAGATGAAAGCAGGTTCACACTGAGCACGTGACAGACGTGACAGAGTCTGGAGATGCCGTGGAGAACGTTCTGCTGCCTGCAACATCCTCCAGCATGACCGGTTTGGCGGTGTGTCAGTCATGGTGTGGGGTGGCATTTCTTTGGGGGGCCGCACAGCCCTCCATGTGCTCGCCAGAGGTAGCCTGACTGTCATTAGGTACCGAGATGAGATCCTCAGACCCCTTATGAGACCATATGCTGGTGCGGTTGGCCCTGGGTTACTCCTAATGCAAGACAATGCTAGACCTCATGTGGCTGGAGTGTGTCAGCAGTTCCTGCAAGAGGAAGGCATTGATGCTATGGACTGGCCCGCCCGTTCCCCAGACCTGAATCCAATTGAGCACATCTGGGACATCATGTCTCGCTCCATTCACCAACGCCACGTTGCACCACAGACTGTCCAGTAGTTGGCGGATGCTCTAGTCCAGGTCTGGGAGGAGATCCCTCAGGAGACCATCCGCCACCTCATCAGGAGCATGCCCAGGCGTTGTAGGGAGGTCATACAGGCACGTGGAGGCCACACACACTACTGAGCCTCATTTTGACTTGTTTTAAGGACATTACATCGAAGTTGGATCAGCATGTAGTGTGGTTTTCCACTTTAATTTTGAGTGTGACTCCAAATCCAGACCTCCATGGGTTGATAAATTGGATTTCCATTGATTATTTTTGTGTGATTTTGTTGTCAGCACATTCAACTATGTAAAGAAAAAAGTATTTAATAAGATTATTTATTTCATTCAGATCTAGGATGTGTTGTTTAAGTGTTCCCTTTATTTTTTTGAGCAGTATATTACAGAGGACTATAGCCGAGACAATAAGAAGACACAGTGGCAGAATAAATTCAACCACTCCTTTGTTTTATAAAAAAAAAAAAAACGGAGCGCGACCTCTGTCCCGTGAAGTCCACAAAGCACATTACAGATAGTTACATGACCTACAGCACGGTCAAGCAAGTTAATGTGACATTTTCGGACCACTAAACAAGTATTGATTTAGAACTACAGAGAGTTGCCGCAAGTCACAGAGAGAACAGGAGCTGCTTCCACTATTCCAGCACCATTTCAACATCATCAGATCACCTCTGCTTAGTCTAAAAAGATACCAAAAAACGATTTAGTCCAATCAACATAAGCTAAATATGATGTGGCTGTCCATGGTTCTGGTGTGTGTGTGTGTGTGTGTGTGTGTGTGTGTGTGTGTGTGTGTGTGTGTGTGTGTGTGTGTGTGTGTGTGTGTGTGTGTGTGTGTGTGTGTGTGTGTGTGTGTGTGTGTGTGTGTGTGTGTGTGTGCAAGTAGAAAAACATGTTGACTCAACCTACTTGTAGAGAAACGCCAATGCAATCCTCCTCTCTTTCACGTTGACGAAACTTTAATTTTTTGTTGCCTTAGGCTACCTGGCTAAAATGATTGCTCTCTTACCTAACTTCCATTCATAGGCAATGTTAGCTAGTTAACGTTAGTCTTCTACATCTAGCTACATATTGAACTAACATCCTCTCAGGCCAGGGGCACAACAATGTACGAATGAATGGTTTAGATCAGAATCGCCGTTATAATCATTGGCCAGTACGGAGAATTAAGTAAAACCACAAGTCCATATCTCTAGCTCCATCCATAGCTAGTTTAGGAAAGGGACCATTTTAGATAGCTAGCTATCCAGCAGAGGAAAACAACAACACAACGAGATCCAACAATTCAACTTGTTTCTGTCAATGACATGTCTCAAAGCGATTTGGTGCGTCAGGACCAATCACAGTTAAGTTCGCTCAGTTTAGCTCAACCCTGATTGGCTAAGAGTTTTTATACTTTTTTTTATCATCAAGCGAGGCCAAATGCTCGCTGGCTTCTCTTGCATTCAATGATACGGGTTGCAACAATGTCATCCACGTTTGGACCAGACACCATCAGATAGACGGCCTACAGAGGGGCGATGTTTTCCTTGCTTGGATGCTTTCTCCTGTCAAATACATTCAGCCTCTTGCGAATGGAAGTAAAATTATAAAACAGAGAGAGAAAAGATAAATTGTATTTTTATTGTTAAATTTTTTCGGGGAAGCCAGGCTTCCCGTGAATACACGCCGCTGCTGCCCAGTCATGTGAAATCCACTAATGCATTTATTTAAATTCACTGATTTCCTTTTAACTCAGTAAAATCTTTTAAAATGGTTGCATGTTGCGTTTATATTTTTGTTCAGTATATACAGTTGAAGTCAGAAGTTCACATACACTTAGTTTGGAGTCATTAAAACTCGGTTTTTCAACCACTCCACAAATTTCTTGTTAACAAACTATATTTTTGGCAAGTCGGTTAGGATGTCTACTTTGTGCATGACACAAGTCATTTTTCCAACAATTGTTTACAGACAGATTATTTCACTTATAACTCACTGTATCACAATTACAGTGGGTCAGAAGTTTACATACACTAAGTTGACTGTGCCTTTAAACAGCTTGGAAAATTCCAGAAAATTATGTCATGGCTTTAGATGTTTTTGATAGGCTAATTGACATCATTTGGGTCAATTGGAGGTGTACCTGTGGATGTATTTCAAGGCCTACCTTCAAACTCAGTGCCTCTTTGCTTGACATCCTGGGAAAATCTAAAGAAATCAGTCAAGACCTCAGAAAAAGAATTGTAAACCTCCACAAGTCTGGTTCATCCTTGGGAGCAATTTCCAAATGCCTGAAGGTACCATGTTCATCTGTACAAACAATAGTACGCAAGTATAAACACCATGGGACCACGCAGCCGTCATACCGCTCAGGAAGGAGACACGTTCTGTCTCCTAGAGATGAACGTACTTTGGTGCGAGAAGTGCAAATCAATCCCAGAACAACAGCAAAGGACCTTGTGAAGATGCTGGAGGAAACAGGTAAAAAGTATCTATCCACAGTAAAACGAGTCATATATCGACATACACCTGAAAGGCCGCTCAGCAAGGAAGAAGCCACTCCTCCAAAACCGCCATAAGAAAGCCAGACTACAGTTTTCAACTGCACATGGGGACAAAGATCGTACTTTTTGGAGAAATGTCCTCTGGTCTGATGAAACAAAAATAGAACTGTTTGGCCATAGTGACCATCATTATATTTGGAGGAAAAAGGGGGAGGCTTGCAAGCCGAAGAACACCATCCCAGCCGTGAAGCACGGGGGTGGCAGCATCATGTTGTGGGGGTGCTTTGCTGCAGGAGGGACTGGTGCACTTCACAAAATAGATGGCATCATGAGACAGGAAAATTATGTGGATATATTGAAGCAACATCTCAAGACATCAGTCAGGAAGTTAAAAGCTTGGTCGCAAAATGGGTCTTCCAAATGGACAATCACCCCAAGCATACTTCCAAAGTCATGTCAAAATGTGTGGTTTCCATGAAGTGGAGTAGGCTGCCTACGCATCACGGGCGGAGAAGCACAAGACGTTATCTTAACAAGGAAATGTACTTCCTAAACATGATTAGGCACTACTCCATTCAGTTGAAGGCATATTAATGTTGGCCTCATATTGAATGCTATTTACGTGTTGTACAGGACTACATCCATTTTACCTGGGCAGAGAGAGGTGTCCATTTTGTCTAGGCTGGGCACCTCAGAGAGTAACTGTCTGTGGAAGACACTTTCTGTTCCATCAGAAATAGAAGAACATTTTTACATTATAGTCATTTAGCAGACGCTCTTATCCAGAGCGACTTACAGTAGTGAATGCATACATTTCATACATGTTTGTTTCCATACTGGTCCCCCGTGGGAATTGAACCCACAACCCTGGCGTTGCAAACACCATGCTCTACCAACTGAGCCACACGGGACCATCCGTGTGGCTCAGCAGGATTATTTTCCCGAGGTAATGGTTGTTAATCATTACTGACTCATGCCATGGGGTGTAGGAGATAAGATTCTAACCCTGTGCAATGTAAAACGTCAGGAAACGTTAGGAAGGTGTGACTACAGAATGTCACCAGTAGATGGCGACCTCAGCAGTTGTATTTTCCTTAGGGCCAAGCTATTGCTATTGTTCAGGCTTGTTCATGCTTGATTGCAAGCCTGCTATTGGAATAAGAACATAACACGGTAATTTAGCAGCAGTTGTTTATTGTGCGTTAACATTAAACTGTGGCTTTACTTTCAATAATCGGAGCCAATGTTGTTTTCCACACAATGTTGTTGACATCGGATATTTTCCCCCAAATGAGCATCCGGAGAAGCCCAGCGGCGCCATCCCTCCCCCGCCCAGGGACTATCAGGCCCACCGGTTTGGCCACCCCCATAAGGAGCTTTCCCATGCCCCTTAGGGTCAGCAGCCCCCGCTCACGGCTGGACCTTAGGGTCAGCAGCCCCCGCTCACGGCTGGGCCTTAGGGTCAGCAGCCCCCGCTCACGGCTGGGCCTTAGGGTCAGCAGCCCCCCGCTCACGGCTGGGCCTTAGGGTCAGCAGCCCCCCGCTCACGGCTGGGCCTTAGGGTCAGCAGCCCCCCGCTCACGGCTGGACCTTAGGGTCAGCAGCCCCCCGCTCACGGCTGGGCCTTTGGGTAACTAAGCAGTTTATCAGGAATATTTCAGCCTCATTACTCAGGGTCCAACTGTACTGTCCATAACGCCAGAGTCGGACTGAAACACAAGAACTGAAGAGGTATTTTTAGTACCAGGTTATTAATTATCATAACACTTCATGTATGGAGGAACATTTCCCTTTATTTGGGGGTAGGGGCCCCTCTAGTAGCATTTTGAAACAGGCCCCCAAATGTCTAATTCTTCCCTTACATAACTCTGATTACACTGAGGGAGACTAGATGGCGAGTTACAGTCCACACTGTTTACGTCCCAAATGACACATTATCCATATAACCTATGAGACCTGGTTAAAAAAAAAAGTTGTGCACTATATAGGAAATAGGGTGCCATTCGGGACGGAGCTAGTACGTCAGATAATAGGAGCCAGCCGAACCCCCTCAGATCAGAGTTCATAGTTGGTGTGTACCTCTGTCCTCCAGCTCCTATATGGGGTATTACCTAACGTCAGTTCCTGCAGCCAGCTGTCCTCCAGCTCCTATGTGGGGTATTACCTAACGTCAGTTCCTGCAGCCAGCTGTCCTCCAGCTCCTATGTGGGGTACTACCTAACGTCAGTTCCTGCAGCCAGCTGTCCTCCAGCTCCTATGTGGGGTATTACCTAACGTCAGTTCCTGCAGCCAGCTGTCCTCCAGCTCCTATGTGGGGTATTACCTAACGTCAGTTCCTGCAGCCAGCTGTCCTCCAGCTCCTATGTGGGGTATTACCTAACGTCAGTTCCTGCAGCCAGCTGCCCTCCAGCTCCTATATGGGGTATTACCTAACGTCAGTTCCTGCTGCCAGCTGTCCTCCAGCTCCTATGTGGGGTATTACCTAACGTCAGTTCCTGCAGCCAGCTGCCCTCCAGCTCCTATGTGGGGTATTACCTAACGTCAGTTCCTGCTGCCAGCTGTCCTCCAGCTCCTATGTGGGGTATTACCTAACGTCAGTTCCTGCAGCCAGCTGCCCTCCAGCTCCTATATGGGGTATTACCTAACGTCAGTTCCTGCTGCCAGCTGTCCTCCAGCTCCTATGTGGGGTATTACCTAACGTCAGTTCCTGCTGCCAGCTGTCCTCCAGCTCCTATGTGGGGTATGACCTGATGTCGGAGGGATATACACGGCTGTGACAATAACCGAGGAGAGTCTTGGGAGATAATACGGTCGGCATTTGATTGTGAGGAATTCTAGGTCAGGTGAACAAAAGGACTTGACTTCCTGTATGTTACAATTACACCATGAGTCGTTAATCATGAAACATACACCCCTGCCCTTCTTTTTCCCGGAGAGATATTTATTCCTGTTGGCGCGATGCAATGAAAATCCCGTTGGCTGTGGACCGACATCTGTGTGCAGTGAAACAGAGTATGTTACAATCCCGGATATCTCTTTGGAATGGAACTCTTGCCCTGATTTTGTCGACTTTGTTAACTAGGGACTGGACATTGGCGAGTAATATACTGGGAAGCGGAGGGTGGTGTGTATGCATCCGAAGCCTCGCTAGAAGACCGCTTCAGCACCCTTTCCTCCGACGGCGTTGTTTTGGGTCGGCCTCTGGAATCAGTTCAAATGCCCTGGGCGGTGCAGACAAAGGATCCGCTTTGGGAAAGTTGTATTCCTGGTCGTAGTGCTGGTTGTATTCCTGGTCGTAGTGCGGGGGCTGGTTGTATTCCTGGTCGTAGTGCTGGTTGTATTCCTGGTCGTAGTGCTGGTTGTATTCCTGGTCGTAGTGCTGGTCGTATTCCTGGTCGTAGTGCTGGTTGTATTCCTGGTCGTAGTGCTGGTTTTATTCCTGGTCGTAGTGCTGGTTTTATTCCTGGTCATAGTGCTGGTTGTATTCCTGGTCGTAGTGCTGGTTGTATTCCTGGTCGTAGTGCTGGTTGTATTCCTGGTTGTAATGTATGAGATGTATGCATTCACTACTGTAAGTCGCTCTGGATAAGAGTGTGCTAAATTACTAAAATGTAAATGTAAATGTAAAATAGGTCCGGTATGCTCTGGTCTGAGTCGCGTTGTACAAGACTGGCGATAGCTGTTCGAGCTAAGGGATAGCTGATGACTGCTAACCGTGGGTAGCTGAGTTCTAACGTTAGCTAGTGAACTGGCCAACCTCTGGCTAACATCTGGCTAGCTTCTGTTGAGGATTTCAGATTTGAGGTAAATAATACTTCTTTTTTTTATTTTAATTGGTGAGGCGGGTTGAGGGAGAGTGTTTTGAAGTTGAGTTTTTAGAAAAAAATATATAAAAAGATTTGCGAAGAAAATATGTAATATATATTATATATATACACGGGACACGATAAGACGAGGACAAAGGACGTCTGACTGCTACGCCATCTTGGATGATACTCCTACTCTGATTATCCAAGTGTTCCCCCTGCTACAGTTTCAGTAAAAAGGACTGATCATCCATGATATCAAAACGATCGTTTTAACCACGTTTTTAGGCTATGCAGCGGTTGTTTATGTTTACTTTGTTTACAAACATTGGAGTAAAAAAAAGGGTCTCATTCAATCAGTTCGTTTTAAAGCCAACATCCGCATAGTGTTTTACAGTGTTGGAACTACATTAGAGCTGTCAAATCCACAAGTGGCTCCCGGCATTATACAGTTAACAGAAATATCATGCAGCCCTGTTTACACATTCCAACACTGGAATGTGAGTTTTATTATAACATTTGGTAGATCGAGCTCTGAATGTTGATTGGCTGAAAGCCATGGTATATCAGACCGTATACCACAGGTATGACAAAACATTTATTTTTACTGCTCTAATTACGTTGGTAACCAGTTTATAATAGCAATAAGGCACCTCTGGGGTTTGTGGTATATTGGCCATATACAACACCCCCTCGGGCCTTAATGCTTAATTATACACCTCCATTAGGATGATAGAAATCCTCATTATTTAGTTGAATGATTTTTCAATTTGAGTGTAATTATTTCTATATAGCCTACACTTTCTCCTTCTTAACTTCTACCTATGAGTGGGGCGAGTGACAATGAACGCAAGAGCAGCTGCTCACCGATTTGACGGCTCCAATGCAGTGTCACCTCTGACACCACCGAAACATTTGCTATGCAGGGCTACGCTCAGTATGTTTTTTTACGTTGAATGTCGAACGGAAACGGTTCTGTACTGAACGACCAGTTGAAAAACGAGGAAGGAGTTGAAAAACGAGGAAGGAGTTGAAAAACGGGGAAGGAGTTGAAAAACGGGGAAGGAGTTGAAAAACGGGGAAGGAGTTGAAAAACGGGGAAGGAGTTGAAAACAGGGAAGGGTTGGGTTGTGGGTTGGGGAACGCTGTCAGTTTGACCACTGCCCTTTAAATAAATTAAATACATCACTCATTGCTTCAAACCACACCTCGCCAAACTCACCAAACGGGAGCAAACATACATCAAAGTCTGTTCAAGGACATATTTGGGGGGAAACGTGTCGTTCAGTCCAAACCATTCCACAACGTAGCAAACATTCAAGCTAACTGAACGCACCTCAGGTGTCGCCAATCACCCATTAATGCTTGATCTGATTGAATCTAGGCCAAGCTTCTATTTTGGGATCTGATTGGGTACGACAGTTGTACTAAGCTCATGAGGCATTTATACGTTATATTATTCTAGTATCAATGGGTACACGTCATTACTTCATAAGTTCAAAAAATGGATGTAGCAACTAAGGATTGCCCCTCTAACAGACCTTCATACAGCAGGACTATGTCCGGAAGGCAGAACTATGTCTGGGAAGCAGAACTATCCGGAAACAGAACTATGTCCGGAAAGCAGAACTGTGTCCGGGAAGCAGAACCATGTCCGGAAGCAGAACTATGTCCGGAAGCAGAACTATGTCTGGGAAGCAGAACTGTGTCCAGAAGTAGAACTATGTCTGGAAGTAGAACTATGTCCGGGAAGCAGAACTATGTCCGGAAGCAGAACTGTGTCCGGAAGCAGAACTGTGTCCGGGAAGCAGAACTATGTCCGGAAGCAGAACTATGTCTGGGAAGCAGAACTGTGTCCAGAAGTAGAACTATGTCTGGAAGTAGAACTATGTCCGGGAAGCAGAACTGTGTCTGGAAGAAGAACTGTGTCCGGAAGCAGAACTGTGTCCGGAAGGCAGAACTATGTCATGCGAAGCAGAACTATCCGGAAACAGAACTGTGTCCGGAAGCAGAACTGTGTCCGGAAGCAGAACTATGTCCGGGAAGCAGAACTATGTTCGGAAGCAGAACTATGTTCGGAAGCAGAACTGTGTCCGGAAGCAGAACTATGTCCAGAAGTAGAACTATATCCGGAAGCAGAACTATGTCCGGAAGTAGAACTATATCCGGAAGCAGAACTATGTCCGGAAGCAGAACTATATCCGGAAGCAGAACTGTGTCCGGAAACAGAACTGTGTCCGGAAGCAGAACTGTGTCCGGAAGCAGAACTGTGTCCGGAAGCAGAACTATGTCCGGAAGCAGAACTATGTCCGGGAAGCAGAACTATGTTCGGAAGCAGAACTATGTTCGGAAGCAGAACTGTGTCCGGAAGCAGAACTGTGTCCGGAAGCAGAACTGTGTCCGGGAAGCAGAACTATGTCCGGAAGCAGAACTATGTCCGGAAGCAGAACTATGTCTGGGAAGCAGAACTGTGTCCGGAAGCAGAACTGTGTCTGGGAAGCAGAACTATGTTTGGGAAGCAGAACTATGTCTGGGAAGCAGAACTATGTCTGGGAAGCAGAACTATGTCTGGGAAGCAGAACTGTGTCCGGAAGCAGAACTATATTCGGGAAGCAGAACTGTGTCCGGAAGCAGAACTATGTCCGGAAACAGAACTATTGAACACAATCCATTATCCTGCACTCCCGAAAATCTATTCTGTCCACTGCTCCCCGAATGTCCTGAAAAATCGTTATCTTTTTTAGACGTGGTCCCCCTAATTCCACTGCCCAAAACATTGCTACTGCAACATGTTAGCACCATCTTTTCACATGTGAGGAAAATAACATTATTTCATTTTTTACATGTGAATCTGCAAATTCGATTTTCACTTTCAGATGTGGAATTGCAAGTTCACATGTGAAAAACAATCACATGCGGAAGTTTTTTAACATGTGAATGTTTTCTTATATGTGAATCTGCAAATTAGATTTTCAAATGTGATTGATTTGAGCCCAATCTGGCCCTCATACCATCATGGCCCCCTAACCATCCCCAACTTCCAATTGGCTCATTCATCCCCCCCATCTCTCCCCTGAAACTATTCCCCAGGTCGTTGCTGTAAATCAGAATGTGTTCTCAATCAACTTACAAGGTAAAATAAGGGTTAAATAAATAAAAATAAATGTTCACGTGAATGTACAATCCCAATTTTCACGTTTTTATTATATATTTATATGAAACGTAAAATGCGATTTCACATGAGATTGTTTTTCACATGTGAACTTGCAATTCCACATGTGAAAGTGAGTTTTCTTACATGTGATACTACATATCTGATGTTCACATGTGAACGTTTTTAACGTGAAACCGCAAATTTCACGTGAAACTGTAATTCACATGTAAAGTGAAAACGTTATTCTCCTCACGTGAAAATTTGGTGTTAACATGTGAACTCCAAATTGTATACTCAAAATGTAATATCATTTATGCTCAACATGTGAAAGCAGCTATTTCACATGTGAAAATGCAAATTTGTGTCACGTCCTGGCCAGTATAAGGGTTCATTGTTATTGTAGTTTGGTCAGGACGTGGCAGAGGGTATTTGTTTTATGTGGTTCAGGGTGGTGTGTTAGTTAGGAGGGTGTTTGATTTATTATTTCCGGGTTTTGAGTTATGGTCTATGTTTATGTATTTCTATGTGTAGTCTAGTGAGTGTGTTTCTATGTTGAGTTAATTGGGGTTGGACTTCCAATTGAAGGCAGCTGTTTGGTGTTGCCTTTGATTGGAAGTCCTATATTAGTTGGGTGTGTTTGTCTTGTATTTGTGGGAGATTGTTTTTGCATTGCGTGTTTTTGTGAGCCTGCAGAACTGTCATTGGTCGTGGTTATTGTTTTCCGTGGTCAACGTTCTTTAATAAATTAAGAAAATGAACACCAGCTCTGCTGCATATTGGTCCACCTTTTCAGACGACGATTTCGCTATATCGTCCTCCGACGAAGAAAGCCGTGACAATTTGACATGTTTTTTGTTGTTGTTGTAAGGGAGAGGTTGCTGTGAAAACGCAAATTATAACTTTGTTACAAAGGTAGTTGTAGTTAACCATAACAAATACAATGAACTCCAAAGGGATCAGGTCGGTGACACGTGTTGTTGTTGTTTTGGCTCTGTACTCTGGATTTGAAGTGATACAATGACCATGAGGTTAAAGTGCAGACTGTCAGCTTTAATGTGAGGGTATTTTCATACATATCGGGTGAACCATTAAGAAATTAAACCACTTTTTGTACTTTAGGGGACCAAAAGTATTGGGACAAATTCAGTTATATGTGTATTAAAATAGTCAAAAGTTTAGTATTTTGTCCCATATTCCTAGCACACAGTGACTACATTAAGCTGGTGACTCTACAAACTTGTTGGATGCATTTGCTGTTTGTTTTGGTTGTGTTTCACATTATTTTGTGGCCAATAGAAATTAATGGTAAATAAAATATTGTGTCATTTTGGAGTCACTTTTATTGTAAATAAGGTTAGAATATGTTTCTAAACACTTCTACATGAATATGGATGCTACTATGATAGTCCTGAATGAATCGTAAATAATGATGAGTGAGAAAGTTACAGACGCACAAATAACATACCCCCACAAAAATGCTAACCTCCCTTGTTAATGTACTGGTGAGAGGTTAGCATGTCTTGCTAACCTCCCTTGTTAATGTAATGGTGAGAGGTTAGCGTGTCTTGCTAACCTCCCTTGTTAATGTAATGGTGAGAGGTTAGCGTGTCTTGCTAACCTCCCTTGTTAATGTACTGGTGAGAGGTTAGCGTGTATTGCTAACTTCCCATGTTAATGTAGTGGTGAGAGGTTAGCATGTCTTGCTAACCTCCCTTGTTAATGTAATGGTGAGAGGTTAGCATGTCTTGGGCTCAATGTACTGTATTTGCCATGCACACCATTTCATTGTGTGAACAAAAAAGGACAACATTGCATCAGTTCATCTGGGTTAAGAGTCTTCAGGAAGTCAAAGGTAGTAAATCCACCAAGAGATAACACAGAGAGTGGACAAAGCCCTCCATTCATAATACACACACACACACGCACGCACGCACGCACGCGCACGCACGCACGCACGCACGCACACACACACACACACACATAATGCGCGCACACACACACACACACACACACACACACACACACACACACACAAACACAACACTTGCAGTGCAAGTCTTACAGAGAGGAAGGGAGAGAGCGGGAGAGTGAGAGAGGGGGTGAGAGAGAGAGGGAGAGAGGGAGAGCGAGAGAGGGGGAGAGAGAGGGAGAGCGAGAGAGGGGGTGAGAGAGAGAGAGGGAGAGAGAGAGAGAGAGGGAGAGCGAGAGCGAGAGAGGGGGTGAGAGGGAGAGCGAGAGAGGGGGAGAGAGAGGGAGGGAGAGGGAGTTAGGGAGGGATAGAGATGGTGAGAGAGAGAAAGAGAGAGTATGTGTGTGAGAGAGCGAGACAGAGAGAGAAAGAGAGTATTATAGTGAAGGCTGATTATCTTTGACAAGGGCAGCAGAAGGTCCCAGGTCAGGAGCCTGTCAGGCGTGAAGTACACAACCTTTCATCTGTCTTTCCTACATGCCTTTCCTTCTCCTCCCTCGTCCCTCCTCCTCTCCTTCTCCTCCTTCTCTTCTCCTCTAAACCCTCAGCAGGAGAAGGCGTGTGCATCCAAAATGGCAACCCTATGCTCTATAGTGCACTACAGACCAGGGCTCACGTCATATTAAGGGAATATGCTTCCATTTGGGACACGCACGTCTTGTTCTTCCCTAAACCCCTCAACAGTCACCGTTCAGCACTGTGGGAAATCCTTCTCAACACCTCACGTTGTTCCACACCACCTTAATAACACATCTACTCACTAGTGTATTTATCAGGGAATTACATCAGTAGCGATTAAGAAATTCCTCCCCCTTCTATCACACAATAGAAAAAACACCATCCATCCGTCCGCTTTCTGTTTAGTAGAATTTAATCCTCGGTATGGGTCAATATTTGGCCGTTGTGGAAAGGAGGGAGGAGGAGGGAGGAGGGAGGGAGGAGGAGGGAGGAGGAAGAGAGGAGGGAGGGAGGGAGGGAAAGAGGAAGGAGGAAGAGGGAGAGAAGAGGGAGGAAGAAAGGAGGACGGTATGTTCCTTCTGACAGAACAATAAACTGCTGCTAAGTTGGTAGAACTCACAGTTCAACTCTTCACTGTTTAACTCTGCAAGGAGCTAGGCCTAGTGTTCAGGGTAGGGTTAGGGTTAAGGTTAGGGTTAGGTTTAGGGCCTAGGAGCTAGGGTTAGTGTTCAGGGTTAGGGGTAGGGTTAAGGTTAGGGTTAGGTTTAGGGCCTAGGAGCTAGGGTTAGTGTTCAGGGTTAGGGGTAGGGTTAAGGTTAGGGTTAGGTTTAGGGCCTAGGAGCTAGGGTTAGTGTTCAGGGTTAGGGGTAGGGTTAGGGTTAAGGTTAGGGTTAGGTTAGGGTTAGGGCCTAGGAGCTAGGCCTAGTGTTCAGGGTTAGGGTTAGGGTTAAGGTTAGGGTTAGGTTTAGGGCCTAGGAGCTAGGAGCTAGGGTTAGTGTTCAGGGTTAGGGGTAGGGTTAGGGTTAAGGTTAGGGTTAGGTTAGGGTTAGGGCCTAGGAGCTAGGCCTAGTGTTCAGGGTAGGGTTAGGGCCTAGGAGCTAGGCCTAGTGTTCAGGGTAGGGTTAGGGTTAAGGTTAGGGTTAGGTTTAGGGCCTAGGAGCTAGGCCTAGTGTTCAGGGTAGGGTTAGGGTTAAGGTTAGGGTTAGGTTTAGGGCCTAGGAGCTAGGCCTAGTGTTCAGGGTAGGGTTAGGGTTAGGGTTAAGGTTAGGGTTAGGGCCTAGGAGCTAGGCCTAGCGTTCAGGGTAGGGTTAGGGTTAAGGTTAGGGTTAAGGTTAGGGTTAGGGCCTAGGAGCTAGGCCTAGTGTTCAGGGTTAGGGGTAGGGTTAAGGTTAGGGTTAAGGTTAGGGTTAGGGCCTAGGAGCTAGGCCTAGTGTTCAGGGTAGGATTAGGGCCAAGGAGCTAGGCCTAGTGTTAAGGGTAGGGTTAGGGTTAAGGTTAGGGTTAGGTTTAGGGCCTAGGAGCTAGGCCTAGTGTTCAGGGTAGAGTTAGGGCCAAGGAGCTAGGCCTAGTGTTCAGGTTAGGGCTAGGGCCTAGGAGCTAGGCCTAGTGTTCAGGGTAGGGTTAAAGTTAGGGCTAGGGCCTAGGAGCTAGGGCTAGTGTTCAGGGTAGGGTTAAGGTTAGGGCTAGGGCCTAGGAGCTAGGGCAAGTGTTCAGGGTAGGGTTAAGGTTAGAGAGATGGGGGAAGAGGGAGAGAGGGAGAAAAAAAGTCAGAGGGAGGGACGAGAGAGGAGGGAGAAAGGGAGCGAGAGTGGAGAGAGGGGAGAGAGAGAGAGAGAGAGAGAGAGAGAGAGAGAGGTGGAGAGAGAGAAGGGAGAGAGAGAGGGAGAGAGAGAGAGAGAGAGAGAGGGAGAGAGAGAGAGAGAGAGGGAGAGAGAGAGAGAGATATGGGGAGAGAGAGAGAGAGAGAGAGAGGGAGAGAGAGAGAGAGAGAGAGAGGGAGAGAGAGAGAGAGAGAGAGAGGGGAGAGAGAGAGAGAGAGAGAGAGAGGAGAGAGAGAGATGGAGAGAGGGGGGGAGAGAGAGAGCGTGAGAGAGAGAAAGAGGGAGCGAGAGAGAGATGTGGGTGGTGGAGGAAGGGAGAGAGAGAGAGAGAGAGAGAAAGAGAGAGAGAGATGTGGGTGGTGGAGGAAGGGAGAGAGAGAGAGTTCCAAATTGAGCAGCAGCTGAAAATAAATTTGCTACTACAAATATTGAGATGTACATGGTTTTTTAGAGTGAAGTACGTTGGAAAAAATAAAGAAAACTGCAAGACTGAATGGGAGACAAAACAAGCAACAAATGTGAAAAACTATAAATTTTTAGCTGAGCTAGATGGATTGTTTAGTAGTTGCTAAGCAGTTGCTAGGGACACTCCTAAAACAAGTTAGCTAGCTAACTAAAAAAACAGCTAGTTAACAACTCAACAGAAAGACAAAATAAGGACAGAAGACAAAGTACATGAAAGTAGAACAGACCTTTAAAAGACACTAGAGACAATAATATAAGAAACAACACTGTTTTGGAAAAGATAGGCTTCTAATGTAGCATTGTAGCTAACATCGCCAGCGTTGCTATGGAAATTGTTTACCCACCAGACATCGAGACGGAGAAACCTTTCAAAGGTTTGATGATGGGACAAAACCATGAATGTCTGTTTGCAGATCTTACCAGATGCAAAACAAGAAGAAATGTAATATTTAATACCAAACGAGGGCATTTATGAAAAAGGGTTATTTGCAACCATTTCCCTTTCACACACAAAAAAAAGAGAGGCATTAGCTAAGGCTGTCAGATCAGCATTTATGAAGAAGCTGACTGTCAACTTATACAGTAATGATGGAACTGTATCCAGAGTATTTATGTGTTGTGCATTATGGGCAAAGCTTCTGTTTTTAAAGAGGACGTAGACTTCTTATTGCAGATGTTTTCTGCTGGGGTTAGCTAGCTAACTTAATCGCTAGTTGAATACTACATTTGACCTTTTTTTTCTTAACGCTAGCGATACATATAATTTTTTTTTTCCCGGTGTGGTTAAAGCTAATCACGTTATCACAATGTGTCGCTCGAAAGTACTGTCAACGTTATGTTGCTAAGGAGTTTGGGGACCACCTGCGCTGTTCGAGACTGCAACTACAACCAGGCGAAACTTAACCTATGGCGAAGTCGACAATGCTTTGACCATACACCATTAAAAAAGGTCTATCGTCACCAACTACTGAAGAAGACAAACGATTGTGGTTGCGAAACCACCGAAGACATTGTACGTGTGATCGTTCCACTTTTCTTTTTTTTTTACAAGAAGCCGGCAGGGTAGCCTAGTGGTTAGAGGGGGGGCAGGTAGCCTAGTGGTTAGAGGGGGGAGGGCAGGTAGCCTAGTGGTTAGAGGTGGCAGGTAGCCTAGTGGTTAGAGGGGGGGCAGGTAGCCTAGTGGTTAGAGGGGGGAGGGCAGGTAGCCTAGTGGTTAGAGGTGGCAGGTAGCCTAGTGGTTAGAGGGGGGAGGCAGGTAGCCTAGTGGTTAGAGGGGGGGCAGGTAGCCTAGTGGTTAGAGGGGGGAGGCAGGTAGCCTAGTGGTTAGAGGGGGGGCAGGTAGCCTAGTGGTTAGAGGGGGGAGGCAGGTAGCCTAGTGGTTAGAGGGGGAGGTAGGTAGCCTAGTGGTTAGAGGGGGGAGGCAGGTAGCCTAGTGGTTAGAGGGGGGAGGCAGGTAGCCTAGTGGTTAGAGGGGGGAGGCAGGTAGCCTAGTGGTTAGAGGGGGGAGGCAGGTAGCCTAGTGGTTAGAGGGGGGAGGCAGGTAGCCTAGTGGTTAGAGGGGGGAGGCAGGTAGCCTAGTGGTTAGAGGGGGGAGGCAGGTAACCTAGTGGTTAGAGGGGGGAGGCAGGTAGCCTAGTGGTTAGAGGGGGGAGGCAGGTAGCCTAGTGGTTAGAGGGGGGAGGCAGGTAGCCTAGTGGTTAGAGGGGGGAGGCAGGTAGCCTAGTGGTTAGAGGGGGGAGGCAGGTAGCCTAGTGGTTAGAGGGGGAGGCAGGTAGCCTAGTGGTTAGAGGGGGGAGGCAGGTAGCCTAGTGGTTAGAGGGGGGAGGCAGGTAGCCTAGTGGTTAGAGGGGGGAGGCAGGTAGCCTAGTGGTTAGAGGGGGAGGCAGGTAGCCTAGTGGTTAGAGGGGGGAGGCAGGTAGCCTAGTGGTTAGAGGGGGAGGCAGATAGCCTAGTGGTTAGAGGGGGGGCAGGTAGCCTAGTGGTTAGAGGGAGGAGGCAGGTAGTCTAGTGGTTAGAGGGGGAGGCAGGTAGCCTAGTGGTTAGAGGGGGGAGGCAGGTAGCCTAGTGGTTAGAGGGGGGAGGCAGGTAGCCTAGTGGTTAGAGGGGGGAGGCAGGTAGCCTAGTGGTTAGAGGGGGAGGCAGGTAGCCTAGTGGTTAGAGGGGGGGCAGGTAGCCTAGTGGTTAGAGGGAGGAGGCAGGTCGTCTAGTGGTTAGAGGGGGAGGCAGGTAGCCTAGTGGTTAGAGGGGGGGAGGCAGGTAGCCTAGTGGTTAGAGGGGGGAGGCAGGTAGCCTAGTGGTTAGAGGGGGGAGGCAGGTAGCCTAGTGGTTAGAGGGGGGAGGCAGGTAGCCTAGTGGTTAGAGGGGGGAGGCAGGTAGCCTAGTGGTTAGAGGGGGGAGGCAGGTAGCCTAGTGGTTAGAGGGGGGAGGCAGGTAGCCTAGTGGTTAGAGGGGGGAGGCAGGTAGCCTAGTGGTTAGAGGGGGGAGGCAGGTAGCCTAGTGGTTAGAGGGGGGAGGCAGGTAACCTAGTGGTTAGAGGGGGGAGGCAGGTAGCCTAGTGGTTAGAGGGGGGAGGCAGGTAGCCTAGTGGTTAGAGGGGGGAGGCAGGTAGCCTAGTGGTTAGAGGGGGGAGGCAGGTAGCCTAGTGGTTAGAGGGGGGAGGCAGGTAGCCTAGTGGTTAGAGGGGGAGGCAGGTAGCCTAGTGGTTAGAGGGGGGAGGCAGGTAGCCTAGTGGTTAGAGGGGGGAGGCAGGTAGCCTAGTGGTTAGAGGGGGGAGGCAGGTAGCCTAGTGGTTAGAGGGGGAGGCAGGTAGCCTAGTGGTTAGAGGGGGGAGGCAGGTAGCCTAGTGGTTAGAGGGGGAGGCAGATAGCCTAGTGGTTAGAGGGGGGGCAGGTAGCCTAGTGGTTAGAGGGAGGAGGCAGGTAGTCTAGTGGTTAGAGGGGGAGGCAGGTAGCCTAGTGGTTAGAGGGGGGGAGGCAGGTAGCCTAGTGGTTAGAGGGGGGAGGCAGGTAGCCTAGTGGTTAGAGGGGGGAGGCAGGTAGCCTAGTGGTTAGAGGGGGAGGCAGGTAGCCTAGTGGTTAGAGGGGGGGCAGGTAGCCTAGTGGTTAGAGGGAGGAGGCAGGTCGTCTAGTGGTTAGAGGGGGAGGCAGGTAGCCTAGTGGTTAGAGGGGGGGAGGCAGGTAGCCTAGTGGTTAGAGGGGGGAGGCAGGTAGCCTAGTGGTTAGAGGGGGGAGGCAGGTAGCCTAGTGGTTAGAGGGGGGAGGCAGGTAGCCTAGTGGTTAGAGGGGGGAGGCAGGTAGCCTAGTGGTTAGAGGGGGGAGGCAGGTAGCCTAGTGGTTAGAGGGGGGAGGCAGGTAGCCTAGTGGTTAGAGGGGGGAGGCAGGTAGCCTAGTGGTTAGAGGGGGGAGGCAGGTAGCCTAGTGGTTAGAGGGGGGAGGCAGGTAGCCTAGTGGTTAGAGGGGGGAGGCAGGTAGCCTAGTGGTTAGAGGGGGAGGCAGGTAGCCTAGTGGTTAGAGGGGGGAGGCAGGTAGCCTAGTGGTTAGAGGGGGGAGGCAGGTAGCCTAGTGGTTAGAGGGGGGTGTCGGGGTAGCCTAGTGGTTAGAGGGGGGAGGCAGGTAGCCTAGTGGTTAGAGGGGGGAGGCAGGTAGCCTAGTGGTTAGAGGGGGGAGGCAGGTAGCCTAGTGGTTAGAGGGGGAGGCAGGTAGCCTAGTGGTTAGAGGGGGGAGGCAGGTAGCCTAGTGGTTAGAGGGGGGAGGCAGGTAGCCTAGTGGTTAGAGGGGGGTGGCGGGGTAGCCTAGTGGTTAGAGGGGGGAGGCAGGTAGCCTAGTGGTTAGAGGGGGGAGGCAGGTAGCCTAGTGGTTAGAGGGGGGAGGCAGGTAGCCTAGTGGTTAGAGGGGGGAGGCAGGTAGCCTAGTGGTTAGAGGGGGAGGCAGGTAGCCTAGTGGTTAGAGGGGGGAGGCAGGTAGCCTAGTGGTTAGAGGGGGAGGCAGATAGCCTAGTGGTTAGAGGGGGGGAGGCAGGTAGCCTAGTGGTTAGAGGGAGGAGGCAGGTAGTCTAGTGGTTAGAGGGGGAGGCAGGTAGCCTAGTGGTTAGAGGGGGGGAGGCAGGTAGCCTAGTGGTTAGAGGGGGGAGGCAGGTAGCCTAGTGGTTAGAGGGGGGAGGCAGGTAGCCTAGTGGTTAGAGGGGGAGGCAGGTAGCCTAGTGGTTAGAGGGGGGGCAGGTAGCCTAGTGGTTAGAGGGAGGAGGCAGGTCGTCTAGTGGTTAGAGGGGGAGGCAGGTAGCCTAGTGGTTAGAGGGGGGGAGGCAGGTAGCCTAGTGGTTAGAGGGGGGAGGCAGGTAGCCTAGTGGTTAGAGGGGGGAGGCAGGTAGCCTAGTGGTTAGAGGGGGGAGGCAGGTAGCCTAGTGGTTAGAGGGGGGAGGCAGGTAGCCTAGTGGTTAGAGGGGGGGAGGCAGGTAGCCTAGTGGTTAGAGGGGGGAGGCAGGTAGCCTAGTGGTTAGAGGGGGAGGCAGGTAGCCTAGTGGTTAGAGGGGGGAGGCAGGTAGCCTAGTGGTTAGAGGGGGGAGGCAGGTAGCCTAGTGGTTAGAGGGGGAGGCAGGTAGCCTAGTGGTTAGAGGGGGGAGGCAGGTAGCCTAGTGGTTAGAGGGGGGAGGCAGGTAGCCTAGTGGTTAGAGGGGGAGGCAGGTAGCCTAGTGGTTAGAGGGGGGAGGCAGGTAGCCTAGTGGTTAGAGGGGGGAGGCAGGTAGCCTAGTGGTTAGAGGGGGAGGCAGGTAGCCTAGTGGTTAGAGGGGGGAGGCAGGTAGCCTAGTGGTTAGAGGGGGGGGGGCAGGTAGCCTAGTGGTTAGAGGGGGGGAGGGGCAGGTAGCCTAGTGGTTAGAGGGGGGAGGCAGGTAGTCTAGTGGTTAGAGGGGGGAGGCAGGTAGCCTAGTGGTTAGAGGGGGAGGCAGGTAGCCTAGTGGTTAGAGGGGGGAGGCAGGTAGCCTAGTGGTTAGAGGGGGGAGGCAGGTAGCCTAGTGGTTAGAGGGGGGAGGCAGGTAGCCTAGTGGTTAGAGGGGGGAGGCAGGTAGCCTAGTGGTTAGAGGGGGGAGGCAGGTAGCCTAGTGGTTAGAGGGGGAGGCAGGTAGCCTAGTGGTTAGAGGGGGGAGGCAGGTAGCCTAGTGGTTAGAGGGGGGAGGCAGGTAGCCTAGTGGTTAGAGGGGGGGTGTCGGGGTAGCCTAGTGGTTAGAGGGGGGAGGCAGGTAGCCTAGTGGTTAGAGGGGGGAGGCAGGTAGCCTAGTGGTTAGAGGGGGGAGGCAGGTAGCCTAGTGGTTAGAGGGGGAGGCAGGTAGCCTAGTGGTTAGAGGGGGGAGGCAGGTAGCCTAGTGGTTAGAGGGGGGAGGCAGGTAGCCTAGTGGTTAGAGGGGGGTGGCGGGGTAGCCTAGTGGTTAGAGGGGGGAGGCAGGTAGCCTAGTGGTTAGAGGGGGGAGGCAGGTAGCCTAGTGGTTAGAGGGGGGAGGCAGGTAGCCTAGTGGTTAGAGGGGGGAGGCAGGTAGCCTAGTGGTTAGAGGGGGGAGGCAGGTAGCCTAGTGGTTAGAGGGGGGAGGCAGGTAGCCTAGTGGTTAGAGGGGGGAGGCAGGTAGCCTAGTGGTTAGAGGGGGGAGGCAGGTAGCCTAGTGGTTAGAGGGGGAGGCAGGTAGCCTAGTGGTTAGTGGGGGGAGGCAGGTAGCCTAGTGGTTAGAGGGGGGAGGCAGGTAGCCTAGTGGTTAGAGGGGGAGGCAGGTAGCCTAGTGGTTAGAGGGGGAGGCAGGTAGCCTAGTGGTTAGAGGGGGGAGGCAGGTAGCCTAGTGGTTAGAGGGGGGAGGCAGGTAGCCTAGTGGTTAGAGGGGGGAGGCAGGGAGCCTAGTGGTTAGAGGGGGAGGCAGGTAGCCTAGTGGTTAGAGGGGGAGGCAGGTAGCCTAGTGGTTAGAGGGAGGAGGCAGGTAGCCTAGTGGTTAGAGGGGGAGGCAGGTAGCCTAGTGGTTAGAGGGGGAGGCAGGTAGCCTAGTGGTTAGAGGGGGGAGGCAGGGAGCCTAGTGGTTAGAGGGGGAGGCAGGTAGCCTAGTGGTTAGAGGGGGAGGCAGGTAGCCTAGTGGTTAGAGGGGGAGGCAGGTAGCCTAGTGGTTAGAGGGGGGAGGCAGGTAGCCTAGTGGTTAGAGGGAGGAGGCAGGTAGCCTAGTGGTTAGAGGGGGGAGGCAGGTAGCCTAGTGGTTAGAGGGGGGAGGCAGGTAGCCTAGTGGTTAGAGGGGGGAGGCAGGTAGCCTAGTGGTTAGAGGGGGAGGCAGGTAGCCTAGTGGTTAGAGGGGGAGGCAGGTAGCCTAGTGGTTAGAGGGGGAGGCAGGTAGCCTAGTGGTTAGAGGGGGAGGCAGGTAGCCTAGTGGTTAGAGGGGGGAGGCAGGTAGCCTAGTGGTTAGAGGGGGAGGCAGGTAGCCTAGTGGTTAGAGGGGGGAGGCAGGTAGCCTAGTGGTTAGAGGGGGGAGGCAGGTAGCCTAGTGGTTAGAGGGGGGAGGCAGGTAGCCTAGTGGTTAGAGGGGGGAGGCAGGTAGCCTAGTGGTTAGAGGGGGGAGGCAGGTAGCCTAGTGGTTAGAGGGGGGAGGCAGGTAGCCTAGTGGTTAGAGGGGGAGGCAGGTAGTCTAGTGGTTAGAGGGGGGAGGCAGGTAGCCTAGTGGTTAGAGGGGGGAGGCAGGTAGCCTAGTGGTTAGAGGGGGAGGCAGGTAGCCTAGTGGTTAGAGGGGGGAGGCAGGTAGCCTAGTGGTTAGAGGGGGGAGGCAGGTAGCCTAGTGGTTAGAGGGGGAGGCAGGTAGTCTAGTGGTTAGAGGGGGAGGCAGGTAGCCTAGTGGTTAGAGGGGGGAGGCAGGTAGCCTAGTGGTTAGAGGGGGAGGCAGGTAGTCTAGTGGTTAGAGGGGGAGGCAGGTAGCCTAGTGGTTAGAGGGGGGAGGCAGGTAGTCTTGTGGTTAGAGGGGGGAGGCAGGTAGCCTAGTGGTTAGAGGGGGAGGCAGGTAGCCTAGTGGTTAGAGGGGGGAGGCAGGTAGCCTAGTGGTTAGAGGGGGGAGGCAGGTACCCTAGTGGTTAGAGGGGGGAGGTAGGTAGCCTAGTGGTTAGAGGGGGAGGCAGGTAGCCTAGTGGTCAGAGGGGGAGGCAGGTAGCCTAGTGGTTAGAGGGGGGAGGCAGGTAGCCTAGTGGTTAGAGGGGGAGGCAGGTAGTCTAGTGGTTAGAGGGGGGAGGCATGTAGTGGAACGTGCGAACGTCTATACAGGACTACTGTTGCTTGCCTTTCATACCCTTGTTTACATCCTTTTGCTCCTACATTAATTTCAGTGCTTGTAGTGGACCAGGTATGGATGATGAAATTTAGACTCAAGTTGGGCGTGGCTGATATTGCACGGCGCTTTGCTGTGTCACAGAGTCTAGCCGTAGTCGAGATAGTTGGAATTTGGATAGATCACATGGCTGAGTATCGCAACCCTCTTGTTCCATGGCTGCCCGGGGACATAATCCGCTCCACCATGACACAGGCATTTAAGGAAAGATTTCCCAACACCATGTGTGTAATTGACTGCTCAGAGAAGAGTATTTTACAAGAAGCAAAACACTTGGAGTCACGGAGTGAATCTTACAGCCACTGTTACGCCAGCAACACGGTAAAGTATCTAGTGGTTGATGCCCCTTGTGGAGTAATTATGTTCATTTCAGATGCCTATGGGGTGGCAGGTGTAATGTTGAGTACATAACACAGGACTCGTGGTTCACACACAGGACATGACATCACAATACCAGTGGTGGAAAAAAAATCGAAATAAAATGTCATGTTATTTGTCACATGCAACAGGTGTAGAACTTAACGTGAAATGCTTCCTTACAAGCCCTTAACCAACAATGCAGTTTTAAGAAAATAGAGTTAAGAAAATATGTACTTAATAAACTAAAGTATTAAAAAATGTAATAAAAAAATAAAAAATACTTTATACAGGGGGTACCGGTACCGAGTCAATGTGCAGGGGGTACAGGTTAGTCGAGGTAAATTGTACAGGTAGGGGTAAAGTGACGATGCATATATAATAAACAGCAAGTAGCAGCAGTGTAAAAACAAGGGGGGGGGGGGGGGGGGGGGGGCAAATGCAAATAGTCTGGGTGGCCATTTGATAAATTGTTCAGGAGTCTTACGGCTTGGGGGTAGAAGCTGTTAAGGTGCCTCTTGGACCTAGACTGGCGCTCCGGTACCGCTTGCCGTGCGATAGCAGAGAGAACAGTCTATGACTTGGGTGACTGAAGTCTTTCACAAGTTTTGGGGCCTTCCTCTGACACCGCCTGGTACATACAGTGGCAATAAAAAAGTATGTGAACCCTTTAAAATGAACTGGATATCTGAACAAACTGGTCATACAATTTGACGTAACATTTGTTTTTACAGGGGGTGCAAGATTTTGCCTGATTTAGATGCATTTCTGCTTATAATTTCCAACATTTTGGTAGGCTATTTGTTGCTCAACTTGTCTAAATTAGATACAGTGGCAAGAAACAGAATGTGAACCCTTTGGAACTATCTGGATTTCTGCATAAATTGGTCATACAATTTGATCTGATCTTCATCTAAGTCACAACAATAGACGAACACAGTGTGCTTAAACTAATAACACACAAACAATGATACGTTTTCATGTCTTTATTGAACACATCGTGTAAACGTTCACAGTGCAGGGTGGGAAACATATGTGAACCCTTGGATTTAATAACTGGTTGACCCTCCTTTGGCAGCAATAACCTCAACCAAACGTTTTCTGTATTTGCGGATCAGACCTGCACAACGGTTCAGGAGGAATTTTGGACCATTCCTCTTTACAAAACTGTTTCAGTTCAGCAATATTCTTGGGATGTCCGGTGTGAACTGCTCTATTGAGGTCATGTCACAGCATCTCAATCAGGTTGAGGTCAGGACTCTGACCGGGCCACTCCAGAAGGTGTATTTTCTTCTGTTGAAGCCATTCTGTTGTTGATTTACTTCTGTGTTTTGGGTCGTTGTCCTGTTGCATCACCCAACTTCTGTTGAGCTTCAATTGGCGGACACATAGCCTTACATTCTCCTGCAAAATGTCTTGATATTCATGGGAATTCATTTTTCCGTCAATGATAGCAAGCTGTCCAGGCCGTGAGGCAGCAAAGCAGCACCAAACCATGATGCTCCCTCCAACATATTTTACAGTTGGGATGAGGTTTTGATGTTGGTGTGCTGTGCCTTTTTTTCTCCACACATAGTGTTGTGTTTTCCTTCCAAACAACTCAACTGTAGTTTCATCTGTCCTCAGAATATTTTGCCAGAAGCGCTGTGGAACATCCAGATGCTATTTTGCGAACTTCAGACGTGAAGCAATGTTTTTTTTGGACAGCAGTGGCTTCTTCCGTGGTGTCCTCCCATGAACACCATTCCTGTTTAGTGTTTTATGTATCGTAGACTCGTCAACAGAGATGTTAGCATGTTCCAGAGATTTCTGTAAGTCTTTAGCTGACACTCTAGGATTCTTCTCAACCTCGTTGAGCATTCTGTGCTGTGCTCTTGCAGTCATCTTTGCAGGAAGGCCACTCCTAGGGAGAGTAGCAACAGTGCTGAACTTTCTCCATTTATAGACAATTTGTCTTAACGTGGACTGATGAACATCAAGGCTTTTAGAGATACTTTTGTAACCCTTTCCAGCTTTATGCAAGTCAACAATTCTTAATCTTAGGTCTTCTGAGATCTCTTTTGTTCGAGGCGTGGTTCACATCAGGCAATGCTTCATGTGAATAGCAAACTCAGATTTTGTGAGTGTTTTTATAGGGCAGGGCAGCTCTTACCAACATCTCCAATCTCGTCTCATTGATTGGACTCCAGGTTAGCTGACTCCTGAATCCAATTAGCTTTTGGAGAAGTCATTATCCTAGGGGTTCATATACTTTTTCCAACCTACACTGTGAATGTTTAAATTATGGAGAGAGAGAGAGAGAGAGAGAGAGAGAGAGAGAGAGAGAGAAGGGAGCGAGAGTGGAGAGAGGGGAGAGAGAGAGGGAGAGAGAGAGAGAGAGAGGGAGAGAGAGAGAGAGAGAGATATGGGGAGAGAGAGAGAGAGAGAGAGAGAGAGAGAGAGAGAGAGAGAGAGGAGAGAGAGAGAGAGAGAGAGAGAGAGAGAGAGAGAGAGAGAGACACAGCCTCTTTCACTCTGATAGAAACTAGAGAACAAAGAGTGTGAAAGTAAGACAGAGAGAAGAGAAAAGCAAGTGAGCAAAAGAGAGAGAGAAATAGAAAGAGAGACAGAGGGAGGGACGAAGAGAGGGAGGGACTCAGTGGATGAAACAGAGAGAAGTGACAAGTTCTCAAGTGTTCTGTGGTGAGTCTTTGAGCGGTCGGGGCAGAAACAGACACCAGACAATCCAGAGCTGTGAGTGACTGATCTATGTGTGAGCTGTGTGTTTGGAGCAGTCAGAGTCGACCATGAGCTGTGTGTGTGTATTACTGTGAGCTGTGTGTGTATTACTGTGAGCTATGTGTGTGTATTACTGTGAGCTGTGTGTGTATTACTGTGAGCTGTGTGTGTGTATTACTTTGAGCTGTGTGTGTATTATTGTGAGCTGGTCCTCTAACAGGGATAGTTTAGTGAGTTACAGATCCCTGGTCGTCTAACAGGGATAGTTTAGTGAGTTACAGATCCCTGGTCGTCTAACGGGGATAGTTTAGTGAGTTACAGATCCCTGGTCGTCTAACAGGGATAGTTTAGTGAGTTACAGATCCCTGGTCCTCTAACAGGGATAGTTTATTGAGTTACAGATCCCTGGTCGTCTAACGGGGATAGTTTAGTGAGTTACAGATCCCTGGTCCTCTAACAGGGATAGTTTATTGAGTTACAGATCCCTGGTCCTCTAACAGGGATAGTTTAGTGAGTTACAGATCCCTGGTCCTCTAACAGGGATAGTTTAGTGAGTTACAGATCCCTGGACGCCTATGTTTTCACCTTAGGGGTTTTCAAACACAGGTTATGAAATCTTTTGTTCCAACCTTCCACTAACAAACCCGAATCAGCTAATCAAAGCCTTGGGGATTTGTTGATGAGTTGAACCAGGTAGGTGTGTTAGTGCTCTGCTGGAACACAAACACGCACACCAGTGGCGGTCAGTGGCGTTTAAGAAGAGGGAGGTGTCACAGAGTTCGTTGGGTTGTGCAGACCAAAACGCAGCCGGGTTGTGAATGCTCATCTTATTATTTAATAGAATAAATAGAACACGGAGAGAAAAACAAGAAAACGAATAAAGACTAGTGACAGTTTTACAGGCAGAATAAACGCAGTGCAAAATACAACTACCAACAACCTACCAAACAAACACACACCTACTTATAGGACTCCCAATCAGAGGCAACTAGAAACACCTGCCTCCAATTGAGAGTCCAGCACCCAAACCTAAACATAGAAAAACTAACCTAGAACCAATACCAAAACTAACACACCACACACAAAACCCCACAATACAAAACAAATATACCTCTGCCACGTCCTGACCAAATATAATACAAATAATACCTAATTCATATTCCATTCACCCAGTTCAATGTAACAGTGATGGGTTTAGGATACTTGTCCTTCATATTCACCCAGTTCAATATAACAGTGATGGGTTTAGGTTACTGTCCTTCATATTCACCCAGTTCAATGTAACAGTGATGGGTTTAGGATACTTGTCCTTCATATTCACCCAGTTCAATATAACAGTGATGGGTTTAGGTTACTGTCCTTCATATTCACCCAGTTCAATGTAACAGTGATGGGTTTAGGATACTGGTACTTCATATTCACCCAGTTCAATGTAACAGTGATGGGTTTAGGATACTGTCATTCATATTCACCCAGTTCAATGTAACAGTGATGGGTTTAGGATACTACATGATACTCTAATGTTCCCTATCATTAGTCCAAGATTTGTTTAACAAGAGTTTCTATTGGACAAATTCAGGTATGTTTAGTTCCGTTTACTTCCGTTTAAGAAATGTTTTTCAACAGAATCGGGGGAATGAATACACCCCTGATCACGTGTAAACACAGTTCACTTTCATAGCAGCCACGTTGTATTCCTTCTCACATCCATGTGCTCTCCTCCTCTCACCTCTTCCCTTCACTTGTGGACTACAACACACAACACATCAGCTGTATGTGTCCATGTGGAAAACCTTTCCAAGCCAAACAGCCTTATAAATTAGTAAAACCAAAAGCTTACCTTGACTTGGAAAAGTTCCAGTGTTGTGTTGTAAAGTCATAGCCAGCTAGCTAACATTGCATCGCTCTGTTATAACCAGCTAGCTAATATAGCATCCCTCTGTTATAACCAGCTAGCTAACATAGCATCCCTCTGTTATAACCAGCTAGCTAATATAGCATCCCTCTGTTATAACCAGCTAGCTAACATAGCATCCCTCTGTTATAACCAGCTAGCTAACATAGCATCCCTCTGTTATAACCAGCTAGCTAACATAGCATCCCTCTGTTATAACCAGCTAGCTAACATAGCATCCCTCTGCTTGAGCAGGTTGTTTCAGTAGGCTAAACTAGCTAGCTGCATTTGCTAGCTAAGTAACGTTAAGTGAAACTGAAAGTGAAAAAAAATGAAGGAATCTCTCTCTTTCTATTTCTCTCTTGCTTCTCCTTCATTTTGGAATAAATTAATTTGTTCAAAACTGTTCAACTATTGTCTTTCTCTCTCTTTGAGTCAACTGCTCACCGCATGTTATGCACTGCAGTGCTAGCGAGCCGTAGCTTATGCTTTCAGTAATAGATTTATTATCTGATCCTTTGATTGGGTGGGCAACATGTCAGTTCATGCTGCAAGAACTCTGATAGGTTGGAGGACGTCTTCCGGAAGTTGTCATAATTACTGTGTAAGTCTATGGAAGGGGTTGAGAACCATGAGCCTCCTAGGTTTTGTATTGAAGTCAAAGTACCCAGAGGAGGACGGAAGCTAGCTGTCCTCCGGCTACACCATGGCGCTACCCTACAGAGTGCTGTTGAGGCTACTGTAGACCTTCATTGCAAAACAGTGTGTTTTAATCAATTATTTGGTGACGTGATTATATTTAGTATAGTTTTATCTAAAAAGGATGATATTTTAAATGTTTTACTATTTTTTTTTTAATGAAATTCACTGAGGAGGATGGTCCTCTCCTTCCTTCTCTGAGGAGCCTCCACTGCTGCACACCCAGCCAATCTGCAGATCCAGGAGAGAAGAAGGAGTGGTCAAAAGTAGTGCACTACATAGGGAATAGGGCGCCATTGGGAAGTGACCCAGTGTGTCTATGCTGTCTCTTTGTCCAGCCCAGTCGTGTGTGGTGACTGAGTGGAGTCACTGGAGTGGTTGTGCCCAGCCCTGCCAGCAGTCTATGAGGAACAGGTGCGCTGCCAGCGGTCCATGAGGAACAGGTGCGCTGCCAGTGGTCCACGAGGAACAGGTGCGCTGCCAGTGGTCCATGAGGAACAGGTGCGCTGCCAGTGGTCCACGAGGAACAGGTGCGCTGCCAGTGGTCCATGAGGAACAGGTGCGTTGCCAGTGGTCCATGAGGAACAGGTGCGCTGCCAGTGGTCCATGAGGAACAGGTGATTCCTGTGTTTTATGTGGTAGTGCTGTTTTGTCTTCATTTTTAAATGTTTTAAAGTGTCACGATCACTGTCCTCGACCTCCCTGTCATAAATAAGCCGAGGCGCAGCGTGCCGGTAATTCCACATCCTTTATTTAGAAGTGAAAACCGAACAAAACAATAAACAGGATAAACAGAAAGAAACGTGACGTTCTGGGGGGAAAAAGGGCTGCCTAAGTATGGTTCCCAATCAGAGACAACGATAGACAGCTGCCTCTGATTGGAAACCATACCTGGCCAAAACATAGAAATATAAATACATAGAATGCCCACCACATATCACACCCTGACCTAACTAAACAGAGAAAAACGGCTCTCTCAGGTCAGGGCGTGACATAAAGGATACAAATTGTTGTTGTTTTTTTACCCAAAAATCCATCAATCAATCAATCTTTCAAGGCAGCGCCACATTGTGCAGGAGCCCAAGAACAATGGAGAGCCCTGTCCCAGTCTGGAGGAGCAGGCAGGCTGCATGGATTACCAGTCACTCCAGGGAGAGTTCTGCACTCAGAATATTGGTAACACACGCACGCACGCACGCACTCACGCACACACACACACACACACACACACACACACACACACACACACACACACACACACACACACACACACACACACACACAAACAGGGACACACACACACACAAACAGACACACACACACCACACACACACACACACACACACACACACACACACACACACACACACGGACACACAAACAGGCGCGCACACACACACACACACACACACACACACACACACACACACACACACACACACACACACACACACACACACACACACACACACACACACACACACAGGGAAACAGATATAAGAACACACAACAGGGTCCACAACAGTGGTCACTGAGTCCCTAACACTAACCCTGTACACACTCCTATCATATCTCTAAATATATCTGTATGCACTCCTATCATATCTCTAAATACTCCTATCATATCTTTAAATACTCCTATCATATCTCTATTCATTTATCCTTTATTTAACTAGGCAAGTCAGTTAAGAACAAATTCTTATTTTCAATGACGGTCTAGGAACAGCGGGTTAACTGCCTTGTTCAGGATGCAGAACGACAGATTTTTACATTGTCAGCTCGGGGATTCGATTCAGCTACCTTTCGGTTTACTGGCCCAACGCTCTGACCTACCGAGGATACCTACTCCTATCATATCTCTAAATATATCTATAGATATATATCAATATCTATGCACTGTATATCTATACACATTCTTGTTGACCTCTCATTGTGGTTTTAACATGGAGACTGTATTGGGTCTAGTTGTGGTTATGACATGGGGACTGTGAGGGTCTAGTCGTGGGACTGTGAGGGTCTAGTCGTGGTTATGACACGGGGACTGTGAGGGTCTAGTTGTGGTTATGACATGGGGACTGTGAGGGTCTAGTCGTGGGACTGTGAGGGTCTAGTCGTGGTTATGACACGGGGACTGTGAGGGTCTAGTTGTGGTTATGACATGGGGACTGTGAGGGTCTAGTCATGGTTATGACATGGGGACTGTAAGTGTCTAGTTGTGGTTATGACATGGGGACTGTGAGGGTCTAGTCGTGGTTATGACATGGGGACTGTGAGGGTCTAGTCGTGGTTATGACACGGGGACTGTGAGGGTCTAGTCGTGGTTATGACATGGGGACTGTGAGGGTCTAGTCGTGGGACTGTGAGGGTCTAGTCGTGGTTATGACATGGGGACTGTGAGGGTCTAGTCGTGGTGTTGACATGGGGACTGTGAGGGTCTAGTCGTGGTGTTGACATGGTCTCTCTCCAGGTCCAGGTTTCATCACCACCATGGATCTGTTAGGTAAAGGAAGAAGACAGCATGACATCAAACCTCTGAACCCTGGGTATTATACTTTGTAATAGATACTTAGTGTTGTGAACACTTATATCAACTCTTGTAATGCTCTTTTGATTCCACCTGCCTACTGTTTAGTTCAAAAGGGTTTCCACCGTCTTTCCGAGTGGAAAACATAAGCTTTTGCCCTCGTACCCATCATCACAGGAACAACAGTGTTTACCCACCTGGATATGAGGCGGACACACACACACACACACACACACACACACACACACACACACACACACACACACACACACACACACACACACACACACACACACACACACACACACACACACACACACACACACACACACACACACACACACACACACACACACGCTGAGGGCAGATTTAAGATCCTAAACGAAACCCTTTGAAATATAACACTAGTATTTAGCAGGGACGAAACATGAATAACATTACATGTACAAAGGATCTGGATAACAAAAGGCCAAGTTGCTCTGAACGCACAGAAACCACAGACACACCCAGGCTTGCATCCCAAAATAGCACCTTATTCCCTACATAGTGCACTACTTTTGACCAGGGCCCATGAGGTGTGGTCACAAGTAGTGCACTACGTAGGGAATAGGGTGCAATTTGGGACACAGTACTACTGATGACCCAACCTAGGAAAATTCCTATTACACATTCACATTGATCCTTTGGGGGTGGGGGTGGGGGGGGGGGGGGGGGGGTCCCAAGATATAGTGCACTAGATCAAAGTTGATATCCATTTACTGCAGACCTACCGGTATTTCAACACTTGTGGGGGAGGTCTTGACTTATTATGTGAAGGTCCAGCCAGCACCCCCCCCCACCTCGGGCACCCCCATTTAATTCAAGCCATCAGTATTCAATTAAATAACTTTGTCTGCATCTCAAAATGGCACCTTGTTACCTATGGGCCCTGGTCAAATCTAGTGCACTATATATATATATATATATATATATATATATATATATATGGGGAAAAAAGTGCAATTTGGGACAAAGTTATAGTGTGGAATGTCACATATGATATTTCAAACCCTCTGCCTGTCCCCTTCCTCCGTCCCCTCCGTCAGGTTCTGTATGGAGTATATACTGTAAGATGGAGTCTCTGACTCCTCACTGCAGGGTGGAGGACCGACCTCACACCCACTGGATGCAGAACCTACGGGAGGGTTACGTGGTGTGTGTGTGTGTGTGTGTGGCGTGCCGACCACCCGCCATGCGTAACCATAGCGGCAGCTGCCAGGGAGACGGGCAAGAATCCGACAGGTACGGGTCACGGGAAGGATCATTTTAAAGACATTTGTTATTTTATGAAGAAAGTAAAGTAAGCAATGTTCAAGCTAGAATGACACAACATAGTGCAGATTGTGTAGTGTGAGGCAGCTTTGATGTCCAAGCCTCTGGAAAGGATGTAAGTTGATTTGTTATTGTAAAAAATGCACATTATTGACGTAATGAGAAGTTCAATATGATGCTACAGCATTTATTTTGTTTTAGTTTGTGGTAACATTTGACAGGAGTACAAGCTGAATCGAAACAGTTTGCAATAATGAAAACTTTGTGACTAAAGGATACATTTCTGTTTTTAAATAAATTTAAAAAAACATGTTAGTTTGAGAAATGTTTCACACACGGACGTACGGTAGTTGTGTGGTCATCACAGTGATCTCTTTGACCCCCCCCCCCTCACCTGTTAGAATGACCTTTCATGACCATTCAGTGGTATTTCCAGGTATCTTCCTGTATCCCTGTCTGCCCTCCACCAATCCATTGCTATTAGCTTTGTGGGAAGTACTGACCCGAGTATCGAGAAAAGTTTTGCAGCGAAAAATGGAAACAAGTGTTTGTTACTGGCAGGCTGTGAGCCATACTAACCTATGACCTGTGGGGAGCTGCTATTGGCTGGCTGTGAGCCATACTAACCTATGACCTGTGGGGAGCTGCTATTGGCTGGCTGTGAGCCATACTAACCTATGACCTGTGAGGAGCTGCTATTGGCTGGCTGTGAGCCATACTAACCTATGACCTGTGAGGAGCTGCTATTGGCAGGCTGTGAGCCATACTAACCTATGACCTGTGAGGAGCTGCTATTGGCTGGCTGTGAGCCATACTAACCTATGACCTGTGAGGAGCTGCTATTGGCAGGCTGTGAGCCATACTAACCTATGACCTGTGGGGAGCTGCTATTGGCTGGCTGTGAGCCATACTAACCTATGACCTGTGGGGAGCTGCTATTGGCTGGCTGTGAGCCATACTAACCTATGACCTGTGAGGAGCTGCTATTGGCAGGCTGTGAGCCATACTAACCTATGACCTGTGAGGAGCTGCTATTGGCAGGCTGTGGGGAACTCTCGCTGTCGAGGAACATGGAAGAAGATCCAGAGAACAGCACAGTGCTCCTGTCCTCACGTCCACAGCTTCCTCTTCATATAAACACACAGCAAGTCCCCAGTCCCAACTGGAACCCTGTTCATTGTATAGATAGGCTGGCTGACAACGGCACGGACATGATGTGTGCGCATGTATGGGGAAGAAGACAGTGTGTCATGATTGTGAACGGTCAAATAGCTAGCAGCAATGACAAGAAACTGCCATGTGAGGAATTGTACGTGGCTCATTTTAGGTAGTTAGTGTGGCTTGCGAAGCAAGAGTCCCCACTTTAAATCTTCAATATACACGACATGGCCAAAAGTGTGTGGACAACCTTTCAAATTAGTCATGAAATCTCCATAGACAAACATTGACAGTAGAATGGCCCGTACCGAAGAGCCCAGTGATTTTCAACGTGGCAGCGTCATAGGATGCCACCTTTCCAACAAGTCAATTCGTCAATTGTCTGCCCTGTTAGAGCTGCCCCCCGGTCAACTGTAAGTGCTGTTATTGTGAAGTGGAAACGTCTAGGAGCAACAACGGCTCAACCGCAAAGTGGTAGGCCACACAAGCTCACAGAACGGGACCGCCAAGCGCTGAAGCGCATAACGCGTAACAATCGTCTGTCTTCGGTTGCAACACTCACTACTGAGTTCCAAACTGCCTCTGGAAGCAACGTCAGCACAAGAACTGTTTGTCTGGAAAGTCATGAAATGGGTTTCCATGGCCGAGCAGCTGCACACAAACCTAAGATCACAATGAGCAACGCCAAGCGTCACCTGGAGGGGTGTAAAGCTCGCCGCCATCGGACTCTGGAACAGAGGAAACGCGTTCTCTGGAGTGATGAATCACACTTCACCATCTGGCAGTCCGACGGACGAATCTGGGTTTGGCGGATGCCAGGAGAACGCTACCTGCCCGAATGAATAGTGACAACTGTAAAGTTTGGTGGAGAAGGAATAATGTTCTGGGGCTGTTTTTCATGGTTCGGACCCCTTAGTTCCAGTGAAGGGAAACCTTAACGCTACAGCATACAATGACATTCTAGACGATTCTGTGCTTCCAACTTTGTGGCAACAGTTTGGGGAAGGCCCTTTCCTGTTTCAGCATGACAATGCCCCCGTGCACAAAGCGAGGTTCATACAGAAATGGTTCGTCGAGATCGTTGTGAAAGGACTTGACTGGCCTGCACAGAGCCCTGACCTCAACCCCATCGAACACCTTTGGGATGAATTGGAATGTCGACTGCGAGCCAGGCCTAATCTCCCAACATCAGTGCCCGGCATCACTAACGCTCTTGTGGCTGAATGGAAGCTGCGGGGAAGTCCCCGCAGCAATGTTCCAACATCTAGTGGAAAGCCTTCCCAGAAGAGTGGAGGCTGTTATAACAGCAAAGTGGGGACCAACTCCATATTAATGCCCATGATTTTGGAATGAAACGTTTGACGAGCAGGTGTCCACATACTTTTGGTCATGTAGTGTTTTTCCTACTCATTATAGTTATCATTTGGAACGCTACTCCTCTTAAGCTAGACAAGTGATTCAAACTTTAAAATGTGTAGACCGGTCTGGATTAATTTGCTTGTATACAACTTTTTGATATATTTTATATATTTTTTTTAACTATTAAGATTTTTGTCTTTCTTTTTGTCATCCAACTCATTGAATTTCCTCAGCATTCTAAAGGCCCTATTGTGACATCCATTTCCTCAGCATTCTAAAGGCCCTATTGTGACATCCATTTCCTCAACATTCTAAAGGCCCTATTGTGACATCCATTTCCTCAACATTCTAAAGGCCCTATTGTGACATCCATTTCCTCAGCATTCTAAAGGCCCTATTGTGACATCCATTTCCTCAGCATTCTAAAGGCCCTATTGTGACATCCATTTCCTCAGCATTCTAAAGGCCCTATTGTGACATCCATTTCCTCAACATTCTGAGGGCCCTATTGTGACATTCATTTCCTCAACATTCTTACAAATGGACAATGACCCCAAGCATACTCCCAAAGTTGTGGCAAAATGGCTTAAAGACAACAAAGTCAAGGTATTGGAGTGGCCATCACAAAAGCCCTGACCTCAATCCAATAGAAAATTCGTGGACAGAACTGAAAAAGCATGTGCGAGCAAGGAGGCCTACAAACCTGACTCAGTTACACCAGCTCTGTCAGGAGGAATGGGCCAAAAGGAAGGATACCAGAAACGTTTGACCCAAGTTAAATCATTTAAAGGCAATGCTACCAAATACTAATTGAGTGTATGTAAACGTCTGACCCACTGAGAATGTGATGAAAGAAATAAAAGCTGAAATAAATAATTCTCTCTACTATTATTCTGACATTTCACATTCTTAAAATAAAGTGGTGATCCTAACTGGCCTAAAACAGGGAATTTTCACTAGGATTAAAATGTCAGCAATTGTGAAAAATCGAGATATTCTGATATTTTTTTGTTCATTCGGGAAACGGTAACTCGTTAAATAAACTTTTCCCGTGGCGCCCCAGATTACTACTTAATTAATTGTTACACGATTAATTTAATTGAGTAATTAATTGAACGTGGTATGTAATTATTCGATGAATAGCCGTCATCGAATTAATGATAGCAACGTCACAACAAAATCTACACACAATACTCCATAATGACACAGCAAAAACAGGTTTAGACATTTTAGCAAATGTATATTTTTTTTTTTTACTGAAATATCACATTTACATAAGTATTCAGTCCCTTTACTCAGTACTTTGTTGAAGCACTTTTGGCAGCGATTACAGCCTCGAGTCTTCTTAGGTATGACGCTACAAGCTTGGCACACATGTATTTGGGACATTTCTCCCATTGTTCTCTGCAGATCCTCTCATGCCAGTTCGTGCTGTTCTGTGAAGGGAGTAGTACACAGCGTTGTACTAGATCTTCAGTTTCTTGGCAATTTCTCGCATGGAATAGCCTTCATTTCTCAGAACAAGAATAGACTGATGAGTTTCAGAAGAAAGGTCTTTGTTTCTGGCCATTTTGAGCCTGTAAAATCAAACCCACAAATGCTGATGCTCCAGATACTCAACTAGACTAAAGAAGGCCAGTTTTATTGCTTCTTTAATCAGAACAACAGTTTTCAGCTGTGCTAACATAATTGCAAAAGGGTTTTCTAATGATCAATTAGCCTTTTAAAATGATCAACTTGGATTAGCTAACATAACGTGCCATTGGAACACAGGAGTGATAGTTGCTGATAATGGGCCTCTGTACGCCTATGTAGATATTCCATAAAACAATATGCCGTTTCCAGCTTCAATAGTCATTTACAACATTAACAATGTCTACACTGTATTTCTGAACAATTTGATGATATTTTAATGGACAAAAAATGAGCTTTTCTTTCAAAAACAAAGACATTTCTAAGCGACCCCAAACTTATGAACTGTAGTGTAGGTAGTTCTGTCCTTGAGCTGTTCTTGTCTATTGATGTTCTGTATTACGTCATTCTGTATTATGTTTCATGTTTTGTGTGGAACCCCAGGAAGAGTAGCTGCTGCTTTTGCAACAGCTAATGGGGATCCTAGTAAAATACCAAATACCTAAGAGTTATCCTAAGCCTAAACCTAAGAGTTATCCTAAGCCTAAACCTAAGAGTTATCCTAAGCCTAAACCTAAGAGTTAACCTAAGCCTAAACCTAAGAGTTATCCTAAGCCTAAACCTAAGCGTTATCCTAAGCCTAAACCTAAGAGTTAACCTAAGCCTAAACCTAAGAGTTAACCTAAGCCTAAACCTAAATTGTCTGCCACGCTGCTCCTAATCTGCAACTTTTTGGGACTATAAACCTGCAGGGAGAAAACTATCTATTTAGGCATAATAAAACAAAGTGTGTCTCTACTTTGTGTAGTCGTTAGCGATGATGCTAACGACGATGTCTCCAGGCTAAAAAAACCTTCTCAATTAAATGTAAACTACACAGTAGCCTATGCCTACCTGGCAGAAAGATATCATGATTATTTGCATCAATTCAATGGTAATTTGTATTGCAAACTCTGTAATCACATGAGCGCTACAGAAACATTGCTAACTAAAACAACGGTCTCCTGCTGGTGCACCCTGGGTAGCTACACACAACAATAATAACAAAGAACATCAAATGTTGAAAAAATAAGAAATACGTTTGAGAGCGAAAACCCTAAAAACAATTAAAATAAAACTTGAAACCTGAAAAAACTAAAAGAAGAAAATATGTTTTTTTTGGGGGGGGAAAAAAATAAATAAAACGGAATCAGACAAAACATTCAATGGATTTCATAGTTCCCTACGTACGCTATGCTCAGTTAACTTGTCCACCCTGGGGGCAGAGTAGCTCAGAGGGAAGGGGCTCCCCCTTTCCAGCCAGCGGGGCCCTCTTCCCACCGATCCCCCTCTAGCCCAGAGAGAGGACTTCGTCTAAATACATTGTGAAAAAAAAAGTGTATTTATTTAAAACTTCAACAATGTCTTCTGTAGTCTATTATCACAGTTATCTTATACTGTGGTAGTCTAGTAGGAGTGTATCGAAGTGTAGTTGTCAGAGTGTATTGAAGTGTAGTAGTCAGTGTATTGAAGTGTAGTTATCTGACTGTATTGAAGTGTAGTAGTCAGTGTATTGAAGTGTAGTAATCAGTGTATTGAAGTGTAGTAATCAGAGTGTAGCTATCTGACTGTATTGAAGTGTAGTTATCTGACTGTATTGAAGTGTAGTAGTCAGTGTAGTTATGTCTGATGAAATGTGTGATCTAACTGCCCCACAATCCAAAATAAAAAGGTTGATATAATACTATATTAAAGTAATCAGACCGATTATTTAACTTTTACTATATGTAACGGCTTTTCTTTAAATAGCAAAGTAAAACTTTTTAAACTTCTATTACCACAAAATACTTTAAAGAGCTGAAGTAAGCCCCACTTTACTTCATGTAAAATCTAATTCGACCTTGTTCTTGATACTGTGTGGTACCAGGTGTTTTGTCAATGCTAATATGGCACACATTAGCTAGCTAACTAAGAAATGTAACGATATATTTCAGATACAAGTGCTCAGTGTGCAAATGTATTTATGTTTTCAATAAACATTTGGTGATGAAATATAGTTTACCCGATGTCAACAATGTAAGCCAACCCTGCCTGTATTACCCCATTGTCGGTTTTGTTGCAAACCAGTCTAGAAAGCATCAGAAAGCCAGGCTTCTCACAGCGGCTCTAGTGAACGAGACAGGTTTCAGGTAGGCTGGCCGGGTGAGAGTAGGGCCCTTTGAGCTCTGGTTAAAAAGTTATGCACTCTGTAGGGAATAGGGTAACTGTTCAGACGTAGCCTCAACAAGCTACATTTGTACTAAAACAGCAAAAAAAAAAATATCACACACCAAATCAAAGTGATCTTTATTTAACAGAATATTTTAAAGAACACATTTGAGTATCTCCTTTCTATGTACAGACAAGATATGACATTCCAAAATGAGAGAGAGAGAGAGAGAGAGAGAGGACTACTTTACAATACACAATTCTGCTTTTTAGATCGTCCCTGTTAATATCGCAGAAATAAATACACCATAAAATAAAACACAACGAAAGACATGTTTTTATTAATGTTTGACCAATTTTTCCATTTCTGTTGAACAATTTGTTCAGATGTTTCTAATATTTGTTTCAGTAGCCATTGATAAGTAGAAGGATAAAATGTCCATATACAAGTTAAGCTGCTATTTTCCACAGCAGGATACATAGCGCCCTCTGCTGGCTACCGGTAGTAATATCATGCCTGCTACTGGCAGTTAGAGGTTAATGGCATTGAAGCCTTGTGTTACGAAAAGGCCGGGATTCAATCCAGTTGCAGGTTGTAGACGATGCAGCTTTAAAAAAAAAAATAATAATAATAATAATGTTCTCGTGTTCGTTTATGGAGAGTCATGGTAAACCCGCTCAACGGGAAATTGCCTCCATCGGATTGAATCACAGCCTTAGTTAAACTTACTCACTCTCTCTCACACACACGCACACACACAGCAACTTTGGAAATACAAGGACCCAAAAGTAGAAACTATTTACAATCCCTTATATAAAACGTTACAGTGAGCAGTACTAATACACTAGCTTAAAACAGAGCTTAGAAGAAAAAAAAAAACAGTAGACGTTTGAACTATAACACTATTTATTAAAACGAGGCAATATTACTAACAGTAGAGTACTGTATATAAACCCCCGGAAATCCACAGACTAAACTTAGTCCCAAGATCACGTCCCAAACTGCACCCCTTTTTCCTTATTCAGGAGGTCCCATAGGGCTCTGGTTAAAAGTAGTGCACTTCGTAGGGAATAAGATACCATTTGGGACACGGACCCTTACGAGGAGTTGACTTTATGAGCCTTCTTGAGGACCCTCCAGCGGTCTTTGAGTTGAACCCCTGTGCGACCCTGGAAGTCGTGTTCCTGGAGGATGCGTGACCATTTCCCTTCCCCGTGACGCTTCACTCCAGCCTTCAGTGCCATGTCCAGATCCCACGGCCACCTCTACACAAGGGGGGGGAAAGGGGGGGGGAAATCTGGGGGTTGGTACATCCATTTTGGACTTAAAAAAAAAAAAAACTATAGTCATTGATATTTAAAGAATATAACTTCTAAAACGCATCATGAGCTTAATTCAGCTGTTGTATGCCATCAGAACTATATTTTTGGGATCATTTAATTGGATAATGGCTAAAGTGTGCCCCCCCCCCCCCATCAGGGAAACAGTGCTCTTAGTTGACTTGACCTACCCCATGAGTCTTCCTGGTTGCATTGGTGTTCAGAGTTGTGTTGCTAAGACTGGTGGTGTTCAGGGTCGTCTCGGGCAAGGCTCTTCGATAGGTCAACCTCGTCGACACTGCACGGAACAAACACACAGAGAGAGAGAGAGACAGACAGAGACAGAGAGACAGACAGAGAGACAGACAGACAGAGACAGAGAGAGAGAGAGACAGAGAGACAGACAACTTCTCTTTTTAATGGTTTTATTTTTGGGTCCATCCAACCCCTCAGAGGACCAAAAAATAGCAGTTAGAGGGGGAGGCAGGTAGTCTAGTGGTTAGACGGGGGAGGCAGGTAGTCTAGTGGTTAGAGGGGGGAGGCAGGTAGTCTAGTGGTTAGAGGGGGGAGGCAGGTAGCCTAGTGGTTAGAGGGGGGAGGCAGGTAGCCTAGTGGTTAGAGGGGGGAGGCAGGTAGTCTAGTGGTTAGAGGGGAGAGGCAGGTAGCCTAGTGGTTAGAGGGGGGAGGCAGGTAGTCTAGTGGTTAGAGGGGGGAGGCAGGTAGCCTAGTGGTTAGAGGGGGGAGGCAGGTAGCCTAGTGGTTAGAGGGGGGAGGCAGGTAGTCTAGTGGTTAGAGGGGGGAGGCAGGTAGCCTAGTGGTTAGAGGGGGGAGGCAGGTAGCCTAGTGGTTAGAGGGGGGAGGCAGGTAGCCTAGTGGTTAGAGGGGGGAGGCAGGTAGTCTAGTGGTTAGAGGGGGAGGCAGGTAGCCTAGTGGTTAGAGGGGGGAGGCAGGTAGCCTAGTGGGTAGAGGGGGAGGCAGGTAGCCTAGTGGTTAGAGGGGGAGGCAGGTAGCCTAGTGGTTAGAGGGGGAGGCAGGTAGCCTAGTGGTTAGAGGGGGTGGCAGGTAGCCTAGTGGTAAGAGGGGGGAGGCAGGTAGCCTAGTGGTTAGAGGGGGGGAGGCAGGTAGCCTAGTGGTTAGAGGGGGGGAGGCAGGTAGCCTAGTGGTTAGAGGGGGGGAGGCAGGTAGACTAGTGGTTAGAGGGGGGGAGGCAGGTAGCCTAGTGGTTAGAGGAGGGGAGGCAGGTAGCCTAGTGGTTAGAGGGGGGAGGCAGGTAGCCTAGTGGTTAGAGGGGGAGGCAGGTAGCCTAGTGGTTAGAGGGGGAGGCAGGTAGCCTAGTGGTTAGAGGGGGTGGCAGGTAGCCTAGTGGTTAGAGGGGGAGGCAGGTAGCCTAGTGGTTAGAGGGGGAGGCAGGTAGCCTAGTGGTTAGAGGGGGAGGCAGGTAGCCTAGTGGTTAGAGGGGGAGGCAGGTAGCCTAGTGGTTAGAGGGGGGAGGCAGGTAGCCTAGTGGTTAGAGGGGGGAGGCAGGTAGCCTAGTGGTTAGAGGGGGGAGGCAGGTAGCCTAGTGGTTAGAGGGGGGAGGCAGGTAGCCTAGTGGTTAGAGGGGGGAGGCAGGTAGCCTAGTGGTTAGAGGGGGGAGGCAGGTAGCCTAGTGGTTAGAGGGGGGAGGCAGGTAGCCTAGTGGTTAGAGGGGGGAGGCAGGTAGCCTAGTGGTTAGAGGGGGGAGGCAGGTAGCCTAGTGGTTAGAGGGGGGAGGCAGGTAGCCTAGTGGTTAGAGGGGGGAGGCAGGTAGCCTAGTGGTTAGAGGGGGGAGGCAGGTAGCCTAGTGGTTAGAGGGGGAGGCAGGTAGCCTAGTGGTTAGAGGGGGGAGGCAGGTAGCCTAGTGGTTAGAGGGGGGAGGCAGGTAGCCTAGTGGTTAGAGGGGGGAGGCAGGTAGCCTAGTGGTTAGAGGGGGGAGGCAGGTAGCCTAGTGGTTAGAGGGGGGAGGCAGGTAGCCTAGTGGTTAGAGGGGGGAGGCAGGTAGCCTAGTGGTTAGAGGGGGGAGGCAGGTAGCCTAGTGGTTAGAGGGGGGAGGCAGGTAGCCTAGTGGTTAGAGGGGGGAGGCAGGTAGCCTAGTGGTTAGAGGGGGGAGGCAGGTAGCCTAGTGGTTAGAGGGGGGAGGCAGGTAGCCTAGTGGTTAGAGGGGGGAGGCAGGTAGCCTAGTGGTTAGAGGGGGAGGCAGGTAGCCTAGTGGTTAGAGGGGGGAGGCAGGTAGCCTAGTGGTTAGAGGGGGAGGCAGGTAGCCTAGTGGTTAGAGGGGGAGGCAGGTAGCCTAGTGGTTAGAGGGGGAGGCAGGTAGCCTAGTGGTTAGAGGGGGAGGCAGGTAGCCTAGTGGTTAGAGGGGGGAGGCAGGTAGCCTAGTGGTTAGAGGGGGGAGGCAGGTAGCCTAGTGGTTAGAGGGGGGAGGCAGGTAGCCTAGTGGTTAGAGGGGGGAGGCAGGTAGCCTAGTGGTTAGAGGGGGGAGGCAGGTAGCCTAGTGGTTAGAGGGGGGAGGCAGGTAGCCTAGTGGTTAGAGGGGGGAGGCAGGTAGCCTAGTGGTTAGAGGGGGGAGGCAGGTAGCCTAGTGGTTAGAGGGGGAGGCAGGTAGCCTAGTGGTTAGAGGGGGAGGCAGGTAGCCTAGTGGTTAGAGGGGGGAGGCAGGTAGCCTAGTGGTTAGAGGGGGGAGGCAGGTAGCCTAGTGGTTAGAGGGGGGAGGCAGGTAGCCTAGTGGTTAGAGGGGGAGGCAGGTAGCCTAGTGGTTAGAGGGGGAGGCAGGTAGCCTAGTGGTTAGAGGGGGAGGCAGGTAGCCTAGTGGTTAGAGGGGGAGGCAGGTAGCCTAGTGGTTAGAGGGGGGAGGCAGGTAGCCTAGTGGTTAGAGGGGGGAGGCAGGTAGCCTAGTGGTTAGAGGGGGGAGGCAGGTAGCCTAGTGGTTAGAGGGGGGAGGCAGGTAGCCTAGTGGTTAGAGGGGGGAGGCAGGTAGCCTAGTGGTTAGAGGGGGGAGGCAGGTAGCCTAGTGGTTAGAGGGGGGAGGCAGGTAGCCTAGTGGTTAGAGGGGGAGGCAGGTAGCCTAGTGGTTAGAGGGGGAGGCAGGTAGCCTAGTGGTTAGAGGGGGAGGCAGGTAGCCTAGTGGTTAGAGGGGGGAGGCAGGTAGCCTAGTGGTTAGAGGGGGAGGCAGGTAGCCTAGTGGTTAGAGGGGGAGGCAGGTAGCCTAGTGGTTAGAGGGGGAGGCAGGTAGCCTAGTGGTTAGAGGGGGGAGGCAGGTAGCCTAGTGGTTAGAGGGGGGAGGCAGGTAGCCTAGTGGTTAGAGGGGGGAGGCAGGTAGCCTAGTGGTTAGAGGGGGGAGGCAGGTAGCCTAGTGGTTAGAGGGGGGAGGCAGGTAGCCTAGTGGTTAGAGGGGGGAGGCAGGTAGCCTAGTGGTTAGAGGGGGGAGGCAGGTAGCCTAGTGGTTAGAGGGGGGAGGCAGGTAGCCTAGTGGTTAGAGGGGGGAGGCAGGTAGCCTAGTGGTTAGAGGGGGAGGCAGGTAGCCTAGTGGTTAGAGGGGGAGGCAGGTAGCCTAGTGGTTAGAGGGGGGAGGCAGGTAGCCTAGTGGTTAGAGGGGGGAGGCAGGTAGCCTAGTGGTTAGAGGGGGGAGGCAGGTAGCCTAGTGGTTAGAGGGGGGGAGGCAGGTAGCCTAGTGGTTAGAGGGGGGGAGGCAGGTAGCCTAGTGGTTAGAGGGGGGGAGGCAGGTAGCCTAGTGGTTAGAGGGGGGGAGGCAGGTAGCCTAGTGGTTAGAGGGGGGGAGGCAGGTAGCCTAGTGGTTAGAGGGGGGAGGCAGGTAGCCTAGTGGTTAGAGGGGGAGGCAGGTAGCCTAGTGGTTAGAGGGGGGAGGCAGGTAGCCTAGTGGTTAGAGGGGGGAGGCAGGTAGCCTAGTGGTTAGAGGGGGGAGGCAGGTAGCCTAGTGGTTAGAGGGGGGAGGCAGGTAGCCTAGTGGTTAGAGGGGGGAGGCAGGTAGCCTAGTGGTTAGAGGGGGAGGCAGGTAGCCTAGTGGTTAGAGGGGGGAGGCAGGTAGCCTAGTGGTTAGAGGGGGAGGCAGGTAGCCTAGTGGTTAGAGGGGGGAGGCAGGTAGCCTAGTGGTTAGAGGGGGGAGGCAGGTAGCCTAGTGGTTAGAGGGGGAGGCAGGTAGCCTAGTGGTTAGAGGGGGGAGGCAGGTAGCCTAGTGGTTAGAGGGGGGAGGCAGGTAGCCTAGTGGTTAGAGGGGGGAGGCAGGTAGCCTAGTGGTTAGAGGGGGGGAGGCAGGTAGCCTAGTGGTTAGAGGGGGGGAGGCAGGTAGCCTAGTGGTTAGAGGGGGGAGGCAGGTAGCCTAGTGGTTAGAGGGGGGAGGCAGGTAGCCTAGTGGTTAGAGGGGGGAGGCAGGTAGCCTAGTGGTTAGAGGGGGGAGGCAGGTAGCCTAGTGGTTAGAGGGGGGAGGCAGGTAGCCTAGTGGTTAGAGGGGGGAGGCAGGTAGCCTAGTGGTTAGAGGGGGGAGGCAGGTAGCCTAGTGGTTAGAGGGGGGAGGCAGGTAGCCTAGTGGTTAGAGGGGGGAGGCAGGTAGCCTAGTGGTTAGAGGGGGGAGGCAGGTAGCCTAGTGGTTAGAGGGGGGAGGCAGGTAGCCTAGTGGTTAGAGGGGGGAGGCAGGTAGCCCAGTGGTTAGAGGGGGGAGGCAGGTAGCCCAGTGGTTAGAGGGGGGAGGCAGGTAGCCTAGTGGTTAGAGGGGGGAGGCAGGTAGCCTAGTGGTTAGAGGGGGGAGGCAGGTAGCCTAGTGGTTAGAGGGGGGAGGCAGGTAGCCTAGTGGTTAGAGGGGGGAGGCAGGTAGCCTAGTGGTTAGAGGGGGGAGGCAGGTAGCCTAGTGGTTAGAGGGGGGAGGCAGGTAGCCTAGTGGTTAGAGGGGGGAGGCAGGTAGCCTAGTGGTTAGAGGGGGGAGGCAGGTAGCCTAGTGGTTAGAGGGGGGAGGCAGGTAGCCTAGTGGTTAGAGGGGGGAGGCAGGTAGCCTAGTGGTTAGAGGGGGGAGGCAGGTAGCCTAGTGGTTAGAGGGGGGAGGCAGGTAGCCTAGTGGTTAGAGGGGGGAGGCAGGTAGCCTAGTGGTTAGAGGGGGGAGGCAGGTAGCCTAGTGGTTAGAGGGGGGAGGCAGGTAGCCTAGTGGTTAGAGGGGGGAGGCAGGTAGCCTAGTGGTTAGAGGGGGGAGGCAGGTAGCCTAGTGGTTAGAGGGGGGAGGCAGGTAGCCTAGTGGTTAGAGGGGGGAGGCAGGTAGCCTAGTGGTTAGAGGGGGGAGGCAGGTAGCCTAGTGGTTAGAGGGGGGAGGCAGGTAGCCTAGTGGTTAGAGGGGGGAGGCAGGCAGCCTAGTGGTTAGAGGGGGGAGGCAGGCAGCCTAGTGGTTAGAGGGGGGAGGCAGGCAGCCTAGTGGTTAGAGGGGGGAGGCAGGCAGCCTAGTGGTTAGAGGGGGGAGGCAGGCAGCCTAGTGGTTAGAGGGGGGAGGCAGGTAGCCTAGTGGTTAGAGGGGGGAGGCAGGTAGCCTAGTGGTTAGAGGGGGGAGGCAGGTAGCCTAGTGGTTAGAGGGGGGAGGCAGGTAGCCTAGTGGTTAGAGGGGGGAGGCAGGTAGCCTAGTGGTTAGAGGGGGGAGGCAGGTAGCCTAGTGGTTAGAGGGGGGAGGCAGGTAGCCTAGTGGTTAGAGGGGGGAGGCAGGTAGCCTAGTGGTTAGAGGGGGAGGCAGGTAGCCTAGTGGTTAGAGGGGGGAGGCAGGTAGCCTAGTGGTTAGAGGGGGGAGGCAGGTAGCCTAGTGGTTAGAGGGGGGAGGCAGGTAGCCTAGTGGTTAGAGGGGGGAGGCAGGTAGCCTAGTGGTTAGAGGGGGGAGGCAGGTAGCCTAGTGGTTAGAGGGGGGAGGCAGGTAGCCTAGTGGTTAGAGGGGGGAGGCAGGTAGCCTAGTGGTTAGAGGGGGGAGGCAGGTAGCCTAGTGGTTAGAGGGGGGAGGCAGGTAGCCTAGTGGTTAGAGGGGGGAGGCAGGTAGCCTAGTGGTTAGAGGGGGGAGGCAGGTAGCCTAGTGGTTAGAGGGGGGAGGCAGGTAGCCTAGTGGTTAGAGGGGGGAGGCAGGTAGCCTAGTGGTTAGAGGGGGGAGGCAGGTAGCCTAGTGGTTAGAGGGGGGAGGCAGGTAGCCTAGTGGTTAGAGGGGGGAGGCAGGTAGCCTAGTGGTTAGAGGGGGGAGGCAGGTAGCCTAGTGGTTAGAGGGGGGAGGCAGGTAGCCTAGTGGTTAGAGGGGGGAGGCAGGTAGCCTAGTGGTTAGAGGGGGAGGCAGGTAGCCTAGTGGTTAGAGGGGGGAGGCAGGTAGCCTAGTGGTTAGAGGGGGGAGGCAGGTAGCCTAGTGGTTAGAGGGGGGGGGGCAGGTAGCCTAGTGGTTAGAGGGGGGAGGCAGGCAGCCTAGTGGTTAGAGGGGGGAGGCAGGCAGCCTAGTGGTTAGAGGGGGGAGGCAGGTAGCCTAGTGGTTAGAGGGGGGAGGCAGGTAGCCTAGTGGTTAGAGGGGGGAGGCAGGTAGCCTAGTGGTTAGAGGGGGGAGGCAGGTAGCCTAGTGGTTAGAGGGGGGAGGCAGGTAGCCTAGTGGTTAGAGGGGGGAGGCAGGTAGCCTAGTGGTTAGAGGGGGAGGCAGGTAGCCTAGTGGTTAGAGGGGGAGGCAGGTAGCCTAGTGGTTAGAGGGGGAGGCAGGTAGCCTAGTGGTTAGAGGGGGAGGCAGGTAGCCTAGTGGTTAGAGGGGGGGGGGGGCAGGTAGCCTGGTGGTTAGAGGGGGGAGGCAGGTAGCCTAGTGGTTAGAGGGGGGAGGCAGGTAGCCTAGTGGTTAGAGGGGGGAGGCAGGTAGCCTAGTGGTTAGAGGGGGGAGGCAGGTAGCCTAGTGGTTAGAGGGGGGAGGCAGGTAGCCTAGTGGTTAGAGGGGGGAGGCAGGTAGCCTAGTGGTTAGAGGGGGAGGCAGGTAGCCTAGTGGTTAGAGGGGGAGGCAGGTAGCCTAGTGGTTAGAGGGGGAGGCAGGTAGACTAGTGGTTAGAGGGGGAGGCAGGTAGCCTAGTGGTTAGAGGGGGAGGCAGGTAGCCTAGTGGTTAGAGGGGGGAGGTAGGTAGCCTAGTGGTTAGAGGGGGAGGCAGGTAGCCTAGTGGTTAGAGGGGGGAGGCAGGTAGCCTAGTGGTTAGAGGGGGGAGGCAGGTAGCCTAGTGGTTAGAGGGGGGAGGCAGGTAGCCTAGTGGTTAGAGGGGGAGGCAGGTAGCCTAGTGGTTAGAGGGGGAGGCAGGTAGCCTAGTGGTTAGAGGGGGGGAGGCAGGTAGCCTAGTGGTTAGAGGGGGGAGGCAGGTAGCCTAGTGGTTAGAGGGGGGGAGGCAGGTAGCCTAGTGGTTAGAGGGGGGAGGCAGGTAGCCTAGTGGTTAGAGGGGGGAGGCAGGTAGCCTAGTGGTTAGAGGGGGGAGGCAGGTAGACTAGTGGTTAGAGCGTTGGACTAGTAACCGAAAGGTTTATGGATTAAATCCCTGAGCTGACAAGGTTCTGCCCTGAACAAGGCAGTTAACCCGCTGTTCCTAGGCCGTCATTGAAAATAAGAATTTGTTCTTAACTGACTTGCCTGGTTAAATAAAGGTTAAATAAAGGTTAAATAAAGGTTACATAAAGGACCATACCCCTTTTTCTCATAAAAGTGAGTGCAGGCTTCTTGCCAGACTCTGGTTTCCAGGGATGAATATTCCTTGTTGATAGCAGCTTCTTCTTGGGTCTGAGGAGAAATGCACTATATCATTAGACGATGATGCAAATGATGCTTCCTAAATGGCACCCTATTTCCTTATGCAGCCAGCTCCTTTTAACCAGGGCCCACACAGCCAGCTCCTTTTAACCAGGGCCCACACAGCCAGCTCCTTTTAACCAGGGCCCACACAGCCAGCTCCTTTTAACCAGGGCCCACACAGCCAGCTCCTTTTAACCAGGGCCCACACAGCCAGCTCCTTTTAACCAGGGCCCACACAGCCAGCTCCTTTTAACCAGGGCCCACACAGCCAGCTCCTTTTAACCAGGGCCCACACAGCCAGCTCCTTTTGACCAGGGCCCACACAGCCAGCTCCTTTTGACCAGGGCCCACACAGCCAGCTCCTTTTAACCAGGGCCCACACAGCCAGCTCCTTTTAACCAGGGCCCACACAGCCAGCTCCTTTTAACCAGGGCCCACACAGCCAGCTCCTTTTAACCAGGGCCCACACAGCCAGCTCCTTTTAACCAGGGCCCACACAGCCAGCTCCTTTTAACCAGGGCCCACACAGCCAGCTCCTTTTAACCAGGGCCCACAGCCAGCTCCTTTTAACCAGGGCCCACACAGCCAGCTCCTTTTAACCAGGGCCCACACAGCCAGCTCCTTTTGACCAGGGCCCACACAGCCAGCTCCTTTTGACCAGGGCCCACACAGCCAGCTCCTTTTGACCAGGGCCCACACAGCCAGCTCCTTTTGACCAGGGCCCACACAGCCAGCTCCTTTTGACCAGGGCCCACACAGCCAGCTCCTTTTAACCAGGGCCCACACAGCCAGCTCCTTTTAACCAGGGCCCACACAGCCAGCTCCTTTTAACCAGGGCCCACACAGCCAGCTCCTTTTAACCAGGGCCCACACAGCCAGCTCCTTTTAACCAGGGCCCACACAGCCAGCTCCTTTTAACCAGGGCCCACAGCCAGCTCCTTTTAACCAGGGCCCACACAGCCAGCTCCTTTTAACCAGGGCCCACACAGCCAGCTCCTTTTAACCAGGGCCCACACAGCCAGCTCCTTTTAACCAGGGCCCACACAGCCAGCTCCTTTTAACCAGGGCCCACACAGCCAGCTCCTTTTAACCAGGGCCCACACAGCCAGCTCCTTTTAACCAGGGCCCACACAGCCAGCTCCTTTTAACCAGGGCCCACACAGCCAGCTCCTTTTAACCAGGGCCCACAGCCAGCTCCTTTTAACCAGGGCCCACACAGCCAGCTCCTTTTAACCAGGACCCACAGCCAGCTCCTTTTAACCAGGGCCCACAGCCAGCTCCTTTTAACCAGGGCCCACACAGCCAGCTCCTTTTAACCAGGGCCCACACAGCCAGCTCCTTTTAACCAGGGCACACACAGCCAGCTCCTTTTAACCAGGGCCCACACAGCCAGCTCCTTTTGACCACGTGAGGTTTGACCGCGCTGCTACATGGGGGGGGGGGGGCTCGTTTATAAACGTTGCAAAATATACCCCAAAACACGAGTTCACCAGCTCAAGCAAAACTTGACTTGAGAAATGTGCTTATCCTCCAATAAACTGCAGACAGTCCCTTGCACGTACGCAGTCCCAAAAAAGAACTTGTAGCCAAATATAACAAGATGCAATCATTTGCTGTCAGTGAGAAGAGTGAAAAAATAAATCTATCTTTGCATTGTAAAATAATTAGAAAAAACATCTATGATTTATTTAGTTTCCATGACCACCGCAGAATAAAATTTAAATTTTCTGACTGATGGTTTCACACTGGTTGAAAATAGCCTATAGACCAAGAACGATGGCTAGGCTTACCATTCGTCCCATCTCTCATTTAAAAACAGACCCACTTCACAGTAGGAAATAGATCAGCTATTTCAAGCAGCCTAATGATGCTCTATGCGATCCGAAAGCCCAGTTTAAAAAAATAAATACAAAAATAAATAAAAAAAAACGGTAAAAAACAGGCGGTTCACCTTTTCCATTGACGTTTTGTTGACTACGTCTGAATACTGTAATGTAGAAATGTCTTGCATAGACAATATTTCATTTATAAAAACATAATACATATAGCATAAACATTTTATATTTTCTGGCCATGATGAGTTCATATTCCCCAAGTAGCCATACAACAAATTAGCATAAGCATCTGGTTTTAATTGGGCCAATTTGAAGTGTTTTCTCCATGCAGAGGACAGGGTGCGTGGTTTATTATAACATACAGTAGAATTTAACAAAAAAGAGGCCTAGTGTAGTTTTCATTGTGTTCAAGTAGACAATATTTCTGAATTTTGTTGGCAGTGTAGCATATTTAGGTTCGGGAGAAAGTAAAAACGATCCGTTTACAGCTCCACGACAATTTGCATTTGTTTGTGTCGTTCAGAAAACCGATCAGATACAACAAAATGTCAACGCAAAAGAAAACTTTCCCGACAACACCTCCAAAAGACAGACGAGTTTGAAATTGCTATTTCTTTTTGATAGGGTCTTGGCCTAATTCCAATACTTCCAAAGTATACAGCAAATACGAGCGTTATTGTCCCCATAAAGAGGTGACTGATGGGTGTTTTCAGGCGGAGTTGTGATGCTCGTTCGCGCGTGCGGCTTTCTGACAGGTCTTGATTTATAAAACAGGAAACAGGAGTATGGTGGGCGGCAAGTTAATAAATCATTGTGTGTGCGCAGACAACAGTTATAAACGACGCCCCGGAAGCAGACATTGACCTACTAGCAAGGTCATAATCCCCCATAATCCTCTGGTAAAAACTAACATGGTTTGACTTGAGGATGAGTGAGTACAACTTTTGACCAACGCCCTTATGGGCCCAAGTCAGAAAGTTACATTTCTACCCCTCGACCTTTTCCATATTTTGTTACGCAACAGCCTTATTCAAAAATGTATTACATTTGTTTTTTACCCCCCCCTCAATCAATCTACACAAAATACCCCATAATGACAAATCAAAAACAGGTTTAAAATGTATTAAATATATATTTTTTAAAAGGCATTCAGACCCTTTACTCAGTACAAGCTTGGCACACCTGTATTTGGGGAGTTTCTCCCATTCTTCTCTGCAGATCCTCTCAAGCTCTGTGAGGTTGGATGGGGAGCGTCACTGCACAGCTATTTTTAGGTCTCTCCAGAGATGTTTGATCGGGTTCAAGGTCCGGGGTCTGGGTGGGCCACTCAAGGACATTCAGAGACTTGTCCCGAAGCCACTCCTGTGTTGTCTTGGCTGTGTGCTTAGGGTTGTTGTCCTGTTGGAAGGTGAACCTTCGCCCCAGTCTGAGGTCCTGAGCGCTCTGGAGCAGGTTTTCATCAAGGATCTCTCTGTACTTTGCTCCGTTCATCTTTCCCTCGATCCTGACTAGTCTCCCAGTCCCTGCCGCTGAAAAACATCCCCACAGCATGATGCTGCCACCACCATGCTTCACCGTAGGGATGGTGTCAGGTTTCCTCCAGACGTGATGCTTGGCATTCAGGCCAAAGAGTTCAATCTTGGTTTTATCAGACCAGACAATCTTTAGATGCCTCCAAGTAGGCTGTGATGTGCCTTTTACTGAGGAGTGGCTTCGGTCTTGCCACTTTACCATAAAGGCCTGATTTGGTGAAGTACTGCAGAGATGGTTGTCCTTCTGGAAGGTTCTCCCACTCAGAGGAACTCTAGAACTTTGTCAGAATGACCATCGGGATCTTGGTCACCTCACTGACCAAGGCGCTTCTTCCCCGATTGATCAGTTCGGCCGGGCGGCCAGTTCTAGGAAGAGTCTTGGTGGTTCCAACCGGTCTTAATACTGATTTACATACGTTTTTGAACTTTTTAAAACAGTTTTAGCTTTGTCATTAAGGTGTATTGTGTATAGATTGACGAGGAAAACAACTAACTAAATCAATTTTAGAAATAAGGCTGAAATGTAATTGTTTTTTGAAAAAAGTGAAGGGGTCTGAATACATTCTGAATATACTGTATACACAGCATTCACAGGACTGCAGTTTCCATGTTTCAGAAGGTAACCTTCCTCCTCTCCATTATCTGAAATAAGTATTTATTTACAAGGTTATCCCAACGGTCCGTCATTCATTCTAAGTAACGTACTGCAACACTCACCTCATAAGGACACTGGTCTCCTGATTCCTGGTAGGAAAAGCAGCAGACATTAATTTCACCTCAAAGATCATTTCTGAACTGAAAATATGGACAGTTTGAGGTTGTTCCCATTAATGCTTCGGTTGAACATCTTCATTCGATTCATGCTCGTAGTCGACAAGACTGAATTATGCAGAACGCACAGTTACGATGAAGACAATGCAAAAATACTACATTCAATTCAGTAAAACCAAATAATAAGAAGTAAAAAATCTAATAATTTGATTATGCATGCAGGGTTAAAAACAATGTTTCAATAATAATTATTAATAATAATAATTCTATAATAGTGACATTATTGTAGATAAAAGACGGTGAACCAGTCCTTACACTTTGGAGTGTTCAGAAGATCGGCTGGTAGTATAAGACGCCTCCTGCGTCTCAGAATCCTCCCCTGTCTCCTGGCCTGCCTTGACCACCTTAGTGGCTGCCTGAAATACAAAAGGAAAATCACTATTACAGGGGTTACTTCCCAAAAGGCACCCTATACCCCTAAGTAAGTCAGCCTTGTACGAGCCAGGAGGACCCATAGGACAGGAACCCATTCCCTGATGCACCAGTGCCGCCCCCCCCCCCCCCCCCCCCGTTACAGCCACTTACCGTAATTTCCGGACTATTAAGTGCACCTGAATATAAGCCGCACCCATTGAATTTAATTTTTTATTTTGAACATAAATAAGCCGCACATGTCTATAAGCCGCAGGTGCCTACCGGTACATTGAAACAAATGAACTTTACACAGGCTTTAACGAAACACGGCTTGTAACAAAAAATAAAAAATTAGCAGTAAGCTTTAGTTGTCTTTTTGCACTGAGTCAATTCCTCACGCTGCTGTTTCCAACGTCTTATCATCGACTCATTAAGACCAAGCTCCCGTGCAGCAGCTCTATTTCCTTTTCCAACAGCCAGATCAATCGCCTTCAACTTGAAAGCTGCATCATATGCATTTCTTCGTGTCTTTGCCATGATGAGGGTGACAAAATGACTACCGTAATCAGAATGATGGGAAGTTTGAGAGCGCTCGATTTAATCTAAACAGTAAACAAAAAAGTTGTTTGATCTTAACCCGTTCGGCAATTTCATTGGTCTAATGAAAGCTTCATGCCGCCAAAAAACTGAGCACGTCACAGAATGTGTTTTTGGAAAAAAAAAAGAATTGAAAGCGGGAAAAATTCATATATTAGCCGCGTCGTTGTTTAAGCCGCGAGGTTCAAAGCCTGGGAAAAAAGTTGCGGCTTATAGTCCGGAATTTACGGTAATAATTTAGTGAAGATTGAGGGGAGGAGACAGGTTATATAAGGATTTTTAAGCATTGCGACAATTGAGACATGGATAGTGTAGACTACCGGCCAAAAGTTTTAGAACACCTATTCATTCAAAGTATTTTTCTTAATTTTTTTACTATTTTCTACATTGTAGAATAATAGTGAAGACATCAAAACTATGAAATAACACATATGGAATCATGTAGTAACCCTCCCCCCCCAAAAAAAGTGTGAAACAAATCAAAATATATTTTATATTTGCGATTCTTCAAATAGCAAAGCTGTCATAGCTGATGACAGCTTTGCATACTCTCATAGTTTTGATGTCTTCACTTTTATTCTACAATGTAGAAAATAGTAAAAAATAAAGAAAAATCCTTGAATGAGTAGGTGTTCTAAACCTTTTGACCGGTAGTGTGTCTTTGCAATTCATTTATTTTTGTTTACGTCGTTAGCATATTTAGCTAGCAGCCTCCATGTAAAATCACTATTACTTGTGCTCATGTTGTTAGCATTCTAATAATCAAAGCACAATGGGATTTTTTTTGCTTTTTTCTTTTGGCGCCCCCTTGTGTACTAAACCAGTAAATCCCCAAAAAATCCAGGGATGAGAGAAGAACGGTATGAAAATCTGGATACTGCCCAATCATAGTCACGGGTTCAGCTCCCTACCTGGAGCAGGAAGTCCGATGGGTGTTCCTCCAGGAAGCGATCCAGGAAGGTCTGTATATTCTCCAGCAGACGGTTCCAGCTGAAGTTGAGCAGGAACGGGTGGTAGGTATCCCTCTTACTCACGATCAACGACAGCTTGATTCCCAAGTTCTGTAAAACGAAGGGAGGGAAATATAGCCTGAGTGCCACTCTGTTTGTGCAATCATGCCAACTACCCGTCACTCATTGTCATTCCAAATGGCTTGACAATGACATTAACATTTGAGTCATTTAACAGACGCTCTTATCCAGAGCAACTTACATTTCATAATTTTTTCCCCCGTACTGCCCCCCCCCGTGGGAATCGAACCCACAACCCTGGCGTTGCAAACACTACTCTACCAACTGAGCTACAGGGAAGGACATCAATGGAGATGGCAAGAACACACACACACACACACACACACACACACACACACACACACACACACACACACACACACACACACACACACACACACACACACACACACACACACACACACACACACACACACACACACACACACAACTAATATAGTAAGTCATTATTTCATGGAAATCTGTAAAAACACTGGACTGGTCCTTTAAAAAGTCCTAGTCATATAAGTGCTGTGGAGGCATTGCTTACCTGTGGGATTTCACACTCCTCCTCGAGCCATTTGAGAGCTGATGAAGCCATGCCGCAGTCCCCTTTCTCTAGACACACAGCAACACTCTGGAAGAGAAGACCAGTGAGTTAAGCCAGCTCATCATCAGTGCTATAAAAAACACAGAATACAAGGCGATACCTAGAAATCCATGCGCCGGGTTTCACGGCTTGTATGTAGCTCAGTTGGTAGAGCATGGTGTTCAGTGTGTGTGCAATGCCAGGGTTGTGGGTTCGATTCCCACGGGGGGGGGGGGGGGGGGGGCAATGAACCCTGGCATTGCACACACACAATTGCTCCAAAAAAATGCATGAAATGAAATGTATGCATTCACGACTGTAATTTTGCTCTGGATAAGAGCGTCTGCTAAAATGACCAACAACAAAAAATGTACAAAAAAAAAAACGCTGTATTCCTCTCAGAATAGGATGATGAAGGATTTGGTTTTGTCTGTCCATGTTGCCAGACGATACCATCACGCTCTTTTACACTAAGCTGCATTGAGGCCGGAAGGAAATTATACTTACATTAAGAGAACGTGGACTTGTACGAGATACGGGACAGAAAACGTACCTTAATGCAGGGATGGGATATGCCACTGTACTCCAAATGTTACCTTCATCCACACTGCTCCAGAGAAGATTTAAAAAATACTCGTTTTCCTGGAAACCTGCCCTTCTCATCCTCATGCTAGTTAGCATATAACATTTTTTTTTTCATTGGAATTTACAAGATAAAACTGACCCTAAAAAGCACTCCTCCTCCGAGACGCTTGATGAGGCTCCTTCCTGGTCTGATTAGTGAGTGACAATAATAATAATAATAATGAATTGTTACATGCAGACAAGACAGTATACACAGTAGGAATGTAGAGCACAGAAAACCAACAGTTCAAATCACCTGAACATAGAGTAGATTGGTGACGTGCTGGAACAGAGAGAGATTCGCCACAGTCTCTTTCTGAGACGCCCAGACACGGACAGCAGACATCAGAGGGGATAACCGCTCGTCTCTGTCGAAGGACACGTCTACACAAACACAACGAGATATATAGTTATATTTAACTATCTAGCCATCACAACACAACGAGATATATAGTTATATTTAACTACCTAGCCATCACAACACAACGAGATATATAGTTATATTTAACTACCTAGCCATCACAACACAACGAGATATATAGTTATATTTAACTATCTAGCCATCACAACACAACGAGATATATAGTTATATTTAACTATCTAGCCATCACAACACAACGAGATATATAGTTATATTTAACTATCTAGCCATCACAACACAACGAGATATATAGTTATATTTAACTATCTAGCCATCACAACACAACGAGATATATAGTTATATTTAACTATCTAGCCATCACAACACAACGAGATATATAGTTATATTTAACTATCTAGCCATCACAACACAACGAGATATATAGTTATATTTAACTATCTAGCCATCACAACACAACGAGATATATAGTTATATTTAACTATCTAGCCATCACAACACAACGAGATATATAGTTATATTTAACTATCTAGCCATCACAACACAACGAGATATATAGTTATATTTAACTATCTAGCCATCACAACACAACGAGATATATAGTTATATTTAACTATCTAGCCATCACAACACAACGAGATATATAGTTATATTTAACTATCTAGCCATCACAACACAACGAGATATATAGTTATATTTAACTATCTAGCCATCACAACACAACGAGATATATAGTTATATTTAACTATCTAGCCATCACAACACAACGAGATATATAGTTATATTTAACTATCTAGCCATCACAACACAACGAGATATATAGTTATATTTAACTATCTAGCCATCACAACACAACGAGATATATAGTTATATTTAACTATCTAGCCATCACAACACAACGAGATATATAGTTATATTTAACTATCTAGCCATCACAACACAACGAGATATATAGTTATATTTAACTATCTAGCCATCACAACACAACGAGATATATAGTTATATTTAACTATCTAGCCATCACAACACAACAGAGATATATAGTTATATTTAACTATCTAGCCATCACAACACAACAGAGATATATAGTTATATTTAACTATCTAGTCATCACAACACAACGAGATATATAGTTATATTTAACTATCTAGTCATCACAACACAACAGAGATATATAGTTATATTTAACTATCTAGCCATCACAACACAACGAGATATATAGTTATATTTAACTATCTAGCCATCACAACACAACGAGATATATAGTTATATTTAACTATCTAGCCATCACAACACAACGAGATATATAGTTATATTTAACTATCTAGCCATCACAACACAACGAGATATATAGTTATATTTAACTATCTAGCCATCACAACACAACGAGATATATAGTTATATTTAACTATCTAGCCATCACAACACAACGAGATATATAGTTATATTTAACTATCTAGCCATCACAACACAACGAGATACATAGTTATATTTAACCATCTAAAACTTAAAAGAAAACAATGAAGCTAAATACTGATACATGCATTGGAAACAAACGATAAGATACAAAACGACAGTAAAATATATCTATTTAAACTTACCTAAATGTTTGCCGTGCATTATCCGCGCGAGGAAACCACATATCTGCCTTTTCTGTTTCTGCTCGGTGTTTAAATGAGGGGAACCATCAATGATCGCTGAAACAGAATGATTCAGACCTCATCACAGGTAAATACATCAGCCCATATCAAACTAAATGCACCTTAACCAGCAAAAACTTACTTTCCAGAGTCGAAATCGTTTGGTTGAATTCTTCAAATTTACCCTCCTTGAAGAATTGACACAAACTAACAAAACTGAAATCAATCATCCATCTTTTAGCAACAGTCGCCACATCAGAAAAACACACGTTTTCATCCGTAGTGCTTGTAATAGTCAATGTTCTGTTATTTGGATCAGCCTCCATCGCTAATGTTTTCAAACTGTTTACTATAACAGGAAATAAACTGTTTTTTTTATTATTGATTCAAAAAGTGCGCGTCCATCAGGTCGGTCTGTGTTGATCACAGCTCCCCCTATCGCCTCGGAGTGGCTAACACAACCAAATACTTTTATTAGATTTTTTTATTTAACCTTTATTTTATCAGAGAGTCATACACATTTGCGGAGGCACGTTGTGATGGTTTCTTTTGGTCAATATGTTTTCTATTTGAATTTATTTAGCATATGTCTAGAATTCTTAAGCGAACGTTGTGTTTGTGATAACTGATGAATAAATATTTAGAGGGTTACCCCTTTGCCCCAGTAATCCGCCTGTAGTCTAGGCCTTACAGCTGCACCATCCGATTATGGGGAAAATCTTTGCTCTGCATCAGGCGATAATTATGCTACCTGTAGTCAAATGTCGGGAAACGGAAAGAGGACGACTTCACCCACCAGTACTCCAACTCCATCCCCGGGGCGACAATGACGAACAAAGTGACAGCAGTGAGATCAAGGCCAAAAGTGAAGACGAGAGAGAGATGAAGACGTCCCCGTACAAAAGCGCTGGCAGCGAATACACAGACGACTCAACAGCAAAGAAGAAGATGAGAAGGTATCCGTCCCTATTCCTGCCCCTCGTTGCAACCTGGTCTCAGAGCATTTCATATTATTCTGTATGTAAATCAGAGACACTCCATTAAGTATGATATGTTACGTTTTGTATGATATGTATTCATTTGTGGATCCCACACCCACCACGGCTATGCCTCTTTCCCTCTTCCCCTCCATCCTTATCCCCCAATGATGGCCAGACTACCAGCACACCTATCATCACAGAACATCCGAAACAACAGAGGGTCTCCCCAGGTGGAGGAGGGAAGAGAGAAGAAGAAAAGACTGAGGGTCTCCCCAGAGGAGAGAAGAGAGAAGAAGAAAGGGTCTCCCCGGAGGAGGGAAGAGAGAAGAAGAAAGGGTCTCCCCGGAGGAGGGAAGAGAGAAGAAGAAAATACAAAGGGTCTCCCCAGAGGAGAGAAGAGAGAAGAAGAAAGGGTCTCCCCGGAGGAGGGAAGAGAGAAGAAGAAAATACAAAGGGTCTCCCCAGAGGAGAGAAGAGAGAAGAAGAAAGGGTCTCCCCAGAGGAGAGAAGAGAGAAGAAGAAAGGGTCTCCCCGGAGGAGGGAAGAGAGAAGAAGAAAAGACTGAGGGTCTCCCCAGAGGAGAGAAGAGAGAAGAAGAAAGGGTCTCCCAGGAGGAGAGAAGAGAGAAGAAGAAAAGACTGAGGGTCTCCCCAGAGGAGAGAAGAGAGAAGAAGAAAGGGTCTCCCCGGAGGAGGGAAGAGAGAAGAAGAAAATACAAAGGGTCTCCCCAGAGGAGAGAAGAGAGAAGAAGAAAGGGTCTCCCCGGAGGAGGGAAGAGAGAAGAAGAAAATACAAAGGGTCTCCCCAGAGGAGAGAAGAGAGAAGAAGAAAGGGTCTCCCCAGAGGAGAGAAGAGAGAAGAAGAAAGGGTCTCCCAGGAGGAGAGAAGAGAGAAGAAGAAAAGACTGAGGGTCTCCCCAGAGGAGAGAAGAGAGAAGAAGAAAGGGTCTCCCCGGAGGAGAGAAGAGAGAAGAAGAAAAGACTGAGGGTCTCCCCAGAGGAGAGAAGAGAGAAGAAGAAAGGGTCTCCCCGGAGGAGAGAAGAGAGAAGAAGAAAGGGTCTCCCCGGAGGAGAGAAGAGAGAAGAAGAAAAGACTGAGGGTCTCCCCAGAGGAGAGAAGAGAGAAGAAGAAAGGGTCTCCCCAGAGGAGAGAAGAGAGAAGAAGAAAACAAGCAATAATAATAACAATAGGAATTTATTCAAAGCTCTTCAATAACAAAAAACAAACAAGTGATACATCACCATGACTAGTCTAGTTATAGTTAGATCAACCAATACATCACCATGACTAGTCTAGTTATAGTTAGATCAACCAATACATCACCATGACTAGTCTAGTTATAGTTAGATCAACCAATACATCACCATGACTAGTCTAGTTATAGTTAGATCAACCAATACATCACCATGACTAGTCTAGTTATAGTTAGATCAACCAATACATCACCATGACTAGTCTAGTTATAGTTAGATCAACCAATACATCACCATGACTAGTCTAGTTATAGTTAGATCAACCAATACATCACCATGACTAGTCTAGTTATAGTTAGATCAACCAATACATCACCATGACTAGTCTAGTTATAGTTAGATCAACCAATACATCACCATGACTAGTCTAGTTATAGTTAGATCAACCAATACATCACCATGACTAGTCTAGTTATAGTTAGATCAACCAATACATCACCATGACTAGTCTAGTTATAGTTAGATCAACCAATACATCACCATGACTAGTCTAGTTATAGTTAGATCAACCAATACATCACCATGACTAGTCTAGTTATAGTTAGATCAACCAATACATCACCATGACTAGTCTAGTTATAGTTAGATCAACCAATACATCACCATGACTAGTCTAGTTATAGTTAGATCAACCAATACATCACCATGACTAGTCTAGTTATAGTTAGATCAACCAATACATCACCATGACTAGTCTAGTTATAGTTAGATCAACCAATACATCACCATGACTAGTCTAGTTATAGTTAGATCAACCAATACATCACCATGACTAGTCTAGTTATAGTTAGATCAACCAATACATCACCATGACTAGTCTAGTTATAGTTAGATCAACCAATACATCACCATGACTAGTCTAGTTATAGTTAGATCAACCAATACATCACCATGACTAGTCTAGTTATAGTTAGATCAACCAATACATCACCATGACTAGTAGTCTAGTTATAGTTAGATCAACCAATACATCACCATGACTAGTCTAGTTATAGTTAGATCAACCAATACATCACCATGACTAGTCTAGTTATAGTTAGATCAACCAATACATCACCATGACTAGTCTAGTTATAGTTAGATCAACCAATACATCACCATGACTAGTCTAGTTATAGTTAGATCAACCAATACATCACCATGACTAGTCTAGTTATAGTTAGATCAACCAATACATCACCATGACTAGTCTAGTTATAGTTAGATCAACCAATACATCACCATGACTAGTCTAGTTATAGTTAGATCAACCAATACATCACCATGACTAGTCTAGTTATAGTTAGATCAACCAATACATCACCATGACTAGTCTAGTTATAGTTAGATCAACCAATACATCACCATGACTAGTCTAGTTATAGTTAGATCAACCAATACATCACCATGACTAGTCTAGTTATAGTTAGATCAACCAATACATCACCATGACTAGTCTAGTTATAGTTAGATCAACCAATACATCACCATGACTAGTCTAGTTATAGTTAGATCAACCAATACATCACCATGACTAGTCTAGTTATAGTTAGATCAACCAATACATCACCATGACTAGTCTAGTTATAGTTAGATCAACCAATACATCACCATGACTAGTCTAGTTATAGTTAGATCAACCAATACATCACCATGACTAGTCTAGTTATAGTTAGATCAACCAATACATCATCATGACTAGTAGTCTAGTTATAGTTAGATCAACCAATACATCACCATGACTAGTCTAGTTATAGTTAGATCAACCAATACATCACCATGACTAGTCTAGTTATAGTTAGATCAACCAATACATCACCATGACTAGTCTAGTTATAGTTAGATCAACCAATACATCACCATGACTAGTCTAGTTATAGTTAGATCAACCAATACATCACCATGACTAGTCTAGTTATAGTTAGATCAACCAATACATCACCATGACTAGTCTAGTTATAGTTAGATCAACCAATACATCACCATGACTAGTCTAGTTATAGTTAGATCAACCAATACATCACCATGACTAGTCTAGTTATAGTTAGATCAACCAATACATCACCATGACTAGTCTAGTTATAGTTAGATCAACCAATACATCACCATGACTAGTCTAGTTATAGTTAGATCAACCAATACATCACCATGACTAGTCTAGTTATAGTTAGATCAACCAATACATCACCATGACTAGTCTAGTTATAGTTAGATCAACCAATACATCACCATGACTAGTCTAGTTATAGTTAGATCAACCAATACATCACCATGACTAGTCTAGTTATAGTTAGATCAACCAATACATCACCATGACTAGTCTAGTTATAGTTAGATCAACCAATACATCATCATGACTAGTCTAGTTATAGTTAGATCAACCAATACATCACCATGACTAGTCTAGTTATAGTTAGATCAACCAATACATCACCATGACTAGTCTAGTTATAGTTAGATCAACCAATACATCACCATGACTAGTCTAGTTATAGTTAGATCAACCAATACATCACCATGACTAGTCTAGTTATAGTTAGATCAACCAATACATCACCATGACTAGTCTAGTTATAGTTAGATCAACCAATACATCATCATGACTAGTAGTCTAGTTATAGTTAGATCAACCAATACATCACCATGACTAGTCTAGTTATAGTTAGATCAACCAATACATCACCATGACTAGTCTAGTTATAGTTAGATCAACCAATACATCACCATGACTAGTCTAGTTATAGTTAGATCAACCAATACATCACCATGACTAGTCTAGTTATAGTTAGATCAACCAATACATCACCATGACTAGTCTAGTTATAGTTAGATCAACCAATACATCACCATGACTAGTCTAGTTATAGTTAGATCAACCAATACATCACCATGACTAGTCTAGTTATAGTTAGATCAACCAATACATCATCATGACTAGTCTAGTTATAGTTAGATCAACCAATACATCACCATGACTAGTCTAGTTATAGTTAGATCAACCAATACATCACCATGACTAGTCTAGTTATAGTTAGATCAACCAATACATCACCATGACTAGTCTAGTTATAGTTAGATCAACCAATACATCACCATGACTAGTCTAGTTATAGTTAGATCAACCAATACATCACCATGACTAGTCTAGTTATAGTTAGATCAACCAATACATCACCATGACTAGTCTAGTTATAGTTAGATCAACCAATACATCACCATGACTAGTCTAGTTATAGTTAGATCAACCAATACATCACCATGACTAGTCTAGTTATAGTTAGATCAACCAATACATCACCATGACTAGTCTAGTTATAGTTAGATCAACCAATACATCACCATGACTAGTCTAGTTATAGTTAGATCAACCAATACATCACCATGACTAGTCTAGTTATAGTTAGATCAACCAATACATCACCATGACTAGTCTAGTTATAGTTAGATCAACCAATACATCACCATGACTAGTAGTCTAGTTATAGTTAGATCAACCAATACATCACCATGACTAGTAGTCTAGTTATAGTTAGATCAACCAATACATCACCATGACTAGTCTAGTTATAGTTAGATCAACCAATACATCACCATGACTAGTCTAGTTATAGTTAGATCAACCAATACATCACCATGACTAGTCTAGTTATAGTTAGATCAACCAATACATCATCATGACTAGTCTAGTTATAGTTAGATCAACCAATACATCACCATGACTAGTCTAGTTATAGTTAGATCAACCAATACATCATCACTAGTAGTCTAGTTATAGTTAGATCAACCAATACATCACCATGACTAGTCTAGTTATAGTTAGATCAACCAATACATCACCATGACTAGTCTAGTTATAGTTAGATCAACCAATACATCACCATGACTAGTCTAGTTATAGTTAGATCAACCAATACATCACCATGACTAGTCTAGTTATAGTTAGATCAACCAATACATCACCATGACTAGTCTAGTTATAGTTAGATCAACCAATACATCACCATGACTAGTCTAGTTATAGTTAGATCAACCAATACATCACCATGACTAGTCTAGTTATAGTTAGATCAACCAATACATCACCATGACTAGTCTAGTTATAGTTAGATCAACCAATACATCATCATGACTAGTCTAGTTATAGTTAGATCAACCAATACATCATCATGACTAGTCTAGTTATAGTTAGATCAACCAATACATCACCATGACTAGTCTAGTTATAGTTAGATCAACCAATACATCACCATGACTAGTCTAGTTATAGTTAGATCAACCAATACATCACCATGACTAGTCTAGTTATAGTTAGATCAACCAATACATCATCATGACTAGTCTAGTTATAGTTAGATCAACCAATACATCACCATGACTAGTCTAGTTATAGTTAGATCAACCAATACATCATCATGACTAGTCTAGTTATAGTTAGATCAACCAATACATCACCATGACTAGTCTAGTTATAGTTAGATCAACCAATACATCATCACTAGTAGTGTAGTTATAGTTAGATCAACCAATACATCATCACTAGTAGTGTAGTTATAGTTAGATCAACCAATAGTGGCCAAGTCATGTCTTGATGAGAGGAAGGTGGTCAGAGAGATGGAGAGAGACAGGTCATGTCTTGATCAGAGGAAGGTGGTCAGAGAGATGGAGAGAGACAGGTCATGTCTTGATCAGAGGAAGGTGGTCAGAGAGATGGAGAGAGACAGGTCATGTCTTGATCAGAGGAAGGTGGTCAGAGAGATGGAGAGAGACAGGTCATGTCTTGATGAGAGGAAGGTGGTCAGAGAGATGGTTGATGAAGTGTCTGGTGACGATCATTTTGAGGGCTACTCTGGGAACCAGCCTGAGTCATGTAGCTACTTCAATCTATTTAGCACCCCACTCGGGTGATGCCTCAGCAGCTCTGGGCACCAGAAAGCTCACCACACACAGTTCAGAGTAGTACCGTAGCCAGTCGTCCTTATTACAAGCCCTCTGCCTCAGTACTGCATTCCTCTACTTCATCTCCCATTCCTCTCAAGCTTCAGGTCACCCAAAAGATCAGGAACCAGCCGCAAGGTGAATCAAAAAAGCTGGTGCAATGTCCAGATGCATCATTAGAACAAAACCAACGAGCTAGCTAGCTAGCCAGCTAGATAACCAAGCCAAAAAAAGAGTTGACCTGCCTGTCCATCTGCAAATCAGTGGGTCAAAACCATATTCAATAAAACTCAAATGATATCAAAAAAATAAAACAGCTGATTAAAAAACACAATTAAAAACACATATGTACATATTTTTAGGAGCTCTCTGCTATAACTAGGGTGCCATGGCAACTACCAAAGTAAGTAAGTAAGGTAAACAAAAAAAAAGGATAATGTCACTATTGAAAGAAGTGCTATATAATCCCTGAGAGACTAATGTTTAGTTACTATGGTTAACAAAAATATATATAAAAGAGATTTTGGAAACTTAATGTGAAATGTCTGGAAAACAAAGATATGATAAATATTTTATTATTATTTAACTAGGCAAGTAAGTTAAGAACAAATTCTTATTTACAATGATGGCTTACACCGGTCAAACCTAGATGACGCTGGGCCAATTGTGCGCCACCGTATGGGACTCCCAATCACGGCCAGTTGGGACACAGCCTGGAATTGAACCAGGGTGCCTGCCAGTGACACCTCAAGCACTGAGATGCAGTGCCTTAGACCACTGCGCCACTCAGGAGCCCGAATTTAAGCATGAAAGGCGGAAAAAAGCCTTGAATAACATATATCTTTTTAATTAAAGTGCAAATATTTAGATAAAGCACAAAATTATAGATAGGCCAAAATGGAGATAATAAAATTATATCTTAGCTTGAATTCAAGAGGTACAACTACATTTCAAAAAATATGATATTAATAAGATTATAAGATTATATCATTATATTAAATGATATAAATTGGAAAATGGAAGATTCTTAACTTTTGAATTCCTTCTAATCTCAGCTTTTATGAACTGTAAATGTGTTGTTTTTATGTTTTGATCCCAAACAACTAGAAATATAACCAACAACAACATTTGTTTTTGTATATATACTGAGTATACAAAACATTAAGAACACCAGCTCTTTCCATGACATAATCTGACCAGGTGAATCCAGCTGAAAGCTATGATCCCTTATTGATGTCACTTGTTAAATCCACTTCATATCAGTGTAGATGAAGGGAAGGAGACGGGTTAAATAAGGATTTCTAAGCCTTGAGACCACTGATTTATGGACTGTGTATGTGTGACCATTCAGAGGGTGAATGGGCAAGACAAAATATTGAAGTGCCTTTGAACGGGGTATGGTAGTAGGTGCCAGGTGCACCGGTTTGTGTTGAGAAGTGCAACACTGCTGGGTTTTTCACACTCAACAGTTTCCTGTGTGTATCAACAATGGTCCACCACCAAAAGGACATGCAGCCAACTAGACTGTGGGAAGCATTGGAGACAACATGGGCCAGCATGCCTGTGGAACGCTTTCGAGTCCATTGTGGCTGTTCTCAGGGAAAAATGGGGTGCGACTCAATATAAAGGCGTACCTAATGTTTTGTACACTTAGTAAAAAAACATTTCCTATAAAATACGGAATAAAGTTATGCTATAAAAAAATAACCAAAGAGGCATAAAAAACAAGAGATGCAAAAAACTGTCTGTAACTCATAAATCAATCAATGAACTGTATTTATAAAGCTCTTTTTACATCAGCAGTGATGTCACATAGTGCTATACAGAAACCCAGCCTAAAACCCCCAAACAGCAAGTAATGCAGAAGCACGGTGGCTAGGAAAAACTCTTTAGAAAAGGCAGGAACCTAGTAAGAAACCTAGAGAGGAACCAGGCTCTGAGGGATGGCCAGTCCTCTTCTGGCTGTGCCAGGTGGAGATTATAACAGAACATGGCCAAGATGTTCAAATGTTCATAAATGACCAGCAGGGTCAAATAATAATAATCACAGTGGTTGTAGAGGGTGCAACAAGTCAGCACCTCAAGAGTAAATGTCAGTTGGCTTTTCATAGCTGATCATTCAGAGTTCGAGACAGCAGGTGGCGGTAGAGAGAGAGAAAGTCAAAAACAGCAGGTCCGAGACAAGGTAGCACGTCCAATGAACAGGTCAGGGTTCCATAGCCGCAGGCAGAACAGTTGAAACTTGAGCAGCAGCACGACCAGGTGGACTGGGGACAACAAGGAGTCATCAGGCCAGGTAGTCCTGAGGCATGATCCCAGGGCTCAGGTCCTCCGGGAGGGGTGGGAAAGAGAGAGAGAGAGAAAGAGAGAGAGAATTAGAGGGAGCATACTTAAATTCACACATGACACCAGATAAGTCGAGAAATACTCCAGATATAACAGACTGACCCTAGCACCCCGATGCATAAACTATTGCAGCATAAACACTGGAGGCTGAGACAGGAGGGGTCAGGAGACACTGTGGCCCCGTCCGACGATACCCCTGGACAGGGCCAACCAGGCAGGATATGACCCCACCCACTTGCCAGAGCACAGCCCCCACACCACTAGAGGGATATCCGCAAACAACCAACTTACTACCCTGAGACAAGGCCAAGTATAGCCCACGAAGATCTCACCCATGGCACGAACCCAAGGGGGGGCGCCAACCAGGACAGGAAGACCACATCAGTGACTCAACCCACTCAACCCACTCTAGGGACGGCATGGAAGAACACCAGTAAGCCAGTGACTCAGCCCCTGTAAAAGGGTTTGAGGCAGAGAATCCCAGTGGAGAGAGGGGAACTGACCAGGCAGAAACAGCAAGGGCGGTTCGTCGCTCCAGTGCCTTTCCGTTCACCTTCTCATGAACTCATGAAAGAGAAGAGTAACAGAACTGTCTGTAACTCATGAAAGAGAAGACAAACATAGATATGTTTTTTTAAAGCTGTATATAGTTCCATTCTGTTTTATTAGTATTATAAGGTTTTAACTCTGCATCGGTGGGAAGGGCTCATAAGCATTTCACAGTAAAGTCTACACCAGTTGTACTCGGCGCATGTGACAAATAAAATGTGATTTAATTTTGTAAAACAAAGCTTAAAAAAAGTTAAAGAGGTTGAAGTAGCCAGGATCAGGGCTCCTGTGTGGAGGCAGTGAAAATATCGGAAGAAGCAAGTGGAGATGAGATGAGAGATGCCCCACAGCCTGCAGTAGAGATGAGATGAGAGAGATGCCACACAGCCTGCAGTAGAGATGAGACGAGAGAGATGCCCCACAGCCTGCAGTGAAAGTCGTTCATCAGAGGGATCCTGGGATACTAACAGTGAAGAAGGTAGACTTTGTTGTGTTATTCGTGCAACTGATGAACTGCACTGGAAAAACTAATACAAAATGAAAACAACTAGAAATCATTGTGAAGGCGGCAAAAATACTGTTGGATCTTCAGCACTTCGTGGCGAAAACGTTACAGGGAACACTGAATGAAGAGGTTCCCCCTTCTCATTCTCCTGAACCTGTGTAGGAATCTGAGATTACATTTGACTCCGATTGAAAGAGTAAAGTTTAAATTTTTCTATACCTTTCCCCCTTCCAATATTATTTCTGCATTAAAGTTTATCAGTTGTCACCCATCCAGTAGGCGGCGACATTCAACTCTAACGTTGTTTGAGGACCGCCATAATACCATAGAAGAAGAAGAAGAAGAAGAAGAAGAAGAAGAAGAAGAAGAAAGAAGAAGAAGAAGAAGAAGAAGAAGAAGAAGAAGAAGAAGAAGAAGAGGCGGGAAATTCTATAGAGACGCTTCTGTGATTGTGAGTTTACCTGTTTTCCACCACATCTGGCTAATGAAGGAGGGTTACTATAGGGTTTACCTGTTTTCCACCACATCTGGCTAATGAAGGAGGGTTACTATAGGGTTTACCTGTTTTCCACCACATCTGGCTAATGAAGGAGGGTTACTATAGGGTTTACCTGTTTTCCACCACATCTGGCTAATGAAGGAGGGTTACTATAGGGTTTACCTGTTTTCCACCACATCTGGCTAATGAAGGAGGGTTACTATAGGGTTTACCTGTTTTCCACCACATCTGGCTAATGAAGGAGGGTTACTATAGGGTTTACCTGTTTTCCACCACATCTGGCTAATGAAGGAGGGTTACTATAGGGTTTACCTGTTTTCCACCACATCTGGCTAATGAAGGAGGGTTACTATAGGGTTTACCTGTTTTCCCGCTGGAAATGTTTAAATGATCTGTTCACTGTGTTAATGTTAAAGGCCTATTGATCTTAGAGGTAACGCTGTTTTGGGACCTACAGCCAGACGTACTCACGTTGTCCTATAGCTGTGTTTGCAAGTCCACCTTGCCTTCAGGAACTATCCTTCACCATGGAGGTGAGTTTCGTCTGCTATGGTTACAGGGAGTCCACCTTGCCTTCAGGAACTATCCTTCACCATGGAGCTGAGTTTCGTCTGCTATGGTTACAGGGAGTCCACCTTGCCTTCAGGAACTATCCTTCACCATGGAGCTGAGTTTCGTCTGCTATGGTTACAGGGAGTCCACCTTGCCTTCAGGAACTATCCTTCACCATGGAGCTGAGTTTCGTCTGCTATGGTTACAGGGAGTCCACCTTGCCTTCAGGAACTATCCTTCACCATGGAGGTGAGTTTCGTCTGCTATGGTTACAGGGAGTCCACCTTGCCTTCAGGAACTATCCTTCACCATGGAGCTGAGTTTCGTCTGCTATGGTTACAGGGAGTCCACCTTGCCTTCAGGAACTATCCTTCACCATGGAGCTGAGTTTCGTCTGCTATGGTTACAGGGAGTCCACCTGCCTTCAACACATCTGGCCTACTAGACTACTACAATGCAGGGGTTTCATCGCAATACGTTATCCTTCCTTTTGACGCGTGCACTTGTGTTCTTGTTGACTAAATGTGAAAGCATCTGATTGGTGTCTTCCCTGTGGCTCAGTTGGTAGAGCATGGTGTGTGCAACGCCAGGGTTGTGGGTTCGATTCCCACGGGGTGGCCAGTATAAAATATAAAATAAAAAAAAATCCTGAAATGTATGCATTCACTACTGTAAGTTGCTCTGGATAAGAGTGTCTGCTAAAAATGACACCAAAAAAAAAAAGTGTTATTATGGGCTAGATGGAGTTTCCTACATGCTGTTCATTTCCTTTGAAAGCCATGAAGGGAAGTAAACAAGTGTACACTTGGGAGAAAGGAGAGCTTGTTGGGACCACAGGGTGTGTTTAATAAGCTAGGTTAATCGTCACCTTCAATTTATGTGCAGAAATATAAACTAGTTGGTAAGATTATTAACATGTTGTCGGAGACTGCTCCTGAAACCAGACATTCAACTTCTCCCCTTGAGAATTAGATTGAGTTATTGACCATGACTTAAACAGGCACTATCAATTCACAGTGTGTATTCCAAATGTAATCCATTTCCTCTTTGTGATAAATTGTTCGTCGTTAGACACACAGACACACATTACTGAACCCACTGTTGGAAATGGGAAACTTGTTCTGAGTAATTAAGTGATTGATTGAGGTGATTAATTAACTCACATTTTTGGTTGAAAGCATAACGATGCAATGAATGCTGTTAGTGCTATCTGATTTAGCTTAGTTGCTATCTGATTTAGCTTAGTTGCTATCTGATTTAGCTTAGTTGCTATCTGATTTAGCTTGGTTGCTATCTGATTTAGCTTGGTTGCTATCTGATTTAGCTTGGTTGCTATCTGATTTAGCTTAGTTGCTATCTGATTTAGCTTGGTTGCTATCTGATTTAGCTTGGTTGCTATCTGATTTAGCTTGGTTGCTATCTGATTTAGCTTGGTTGCTATCTGATTTAGCTTGGTTGCTATCTGATTTAGCTTGGTTGCTATCTGATTTAGCTTAGTTGCTATCTGATTTAGCTTGGTTGCTATCTGATTTAGCTTGGTTGCTATCTGATTTAGCTTAGTTGCTATCTGATTTAGCTTGGTTGCTATCTGATTTAGCTTGGTTGCTATCTGATTTAGCTTGGTTGCTATCTGATTTAGCTTAGTTGCTATCTGATTTAGCTTGGTTGCTATCTGATTTAGCTTGGTTGCTATCTGATTTAGCTTAGTTGCTATCTGATTTAGCTTAGTTGCTATCTGATTTAGCTTAGTTGCTATCTGATTTAGCTTGGTTGCTATCTGATTTAGCTTGGTTGCTATCTGATTTAGCTTGGTTGCTTCCCTGAAATATACAGTGGGGTCCCAAATGATTCACCCTTGAACAAGACGAGCAATAATGAGTGTATCAAATTCAAATACTGAGCTATATTGTATCCTCAAAACTTTTGGGGAATTATCTTATTTTCTACTAATAAAATTGCTCAGAGAAAGAGATTATATATTTTTTTTCTCCCCAATTTCATGACATCCAATTGGTAGTTACAGTCTTGTCTCATCGCTGCAACTCCCGTACGAAGGTCGAGAGCCGTGCGTCCTCCGAAAAACACGACCCAGCCAAGCCGCACTGCTTCTTGACACAATAACCGCTTAACCCGTAAGCCAGCCGCACCAATGTGTCAGAGGAAACACTGTGCATCTTCACCACAGGAGTCGTTAGAGCGCGAAAAGGACAAGGACATCCCGGCCGGCCGAACCCTCCCCTAACCCGGACGACGCTGGGCCAATTGCGCGCCGCTCCATGGGTCTCCCGGTCACGACAGAGCCTGGACTCAAACCCAGAATCTCTGGTGGCACAGCTAGCGCTGCGATGCAGTGCCTTAGACCACTGCGCCACTCAGGAGGCCCATAGATTTTGTTTAATTAACAAGTAATACTTTTTTGTCTCAAAATCATTGACACCCTTAAAGATTCTTATATTGTAAATAAAGTCGTCAAAAGTGTAGTATTTGTTCCCATATTCTTAGCACGCAATAACTACATCAAGCTTGTGACTTTACAAACGTGATGGATTCATTTACAATTCGTTCAGATTATTTTGTGCCCAGTAGAAATGAATGGTAAATAATGTATTATGTAATTTTGGAGTCACTTTTAATTATAAATAAGAATAGAATACTGTGTGTTTCTAAACGCTTTTTACATTAATGTGGATTCTATCATGATAACGGATAATCCTGCATGAATAGTGAATAACGATGAGGGAGAAAGTTACAGAGGGCCAAAGATCATAACTCCAAGACATGCTAACCTCTCACCATTACCAATAACAGGGGAGGTTAATGATGAGGGACAAAGATCATAACTCCAAGACATGCTAATCTCTCACCATTACCAATAACAGGGGAGGTTAATGATGAGGGACAAAGATCATAACTCCAAGACATGCTAACCTCTCACCATTACCAATAACAGGGGAGGTTAATGATGAGGGACAAAGATCATAACTCCAAGACATGCTAACCTCTCACCATTACCAATAACAGGGGACCCTCTGTAACAATTGACCATTCATTTCTGTTGGGCACAAAATAATCTGAAACGCATTCAAAACCAACTCAGTATTTTACATTATTTATTTTACACTCATTATTGCTCATTTTTATCAAGGTGCCAATCATTTGTGACCCCACTGTATGTGTTGTTGAATCTAGATACGCTGCAAACAATTTGTGTGTTCCAAATAGCAGCCTAACCTGTACCGCCGCACACTGACTCGGTACCGGTACCTCCTGTATACAGCCTCGTTATTGTTATTTTATTGTGTTACTTTTTACATTTTTTTAATTTAAATTTTTTTACTTAAGTTTATTTGGTAAATATTTTCTTAACTCTTCTTGAACTGCACTGTTGGGTTAAGGGCTTGTAAAGTAAGCATTTCACAGGTAAAGGTCTACACTTGTTGTATTCGTTGCGTGTGACTAATAAAGTTTGATTTTGATTCAAATACTTGGCTCTGGTTAAAAGTAGTGCACAATGTAGTGAATAGGGTGCTAATCTTGTAGAAGGAGAAGACCAGACAGGACACGGCTGAATTATATACATCTTTATTTGTTATCCTGCATATGCTAGTAGACTTAATGGTGAAACAATGCTGTTTAATCGCTACAGAAATGTTGACATACATGTGCTCTGTGGTCACATCATTGTTGGGACTACTAACATGCATATAAAGATGTGTTAAACAGTCTGCAGCTGAAAAAGGTGTCTACCGATAATGTCCTTTTAACTAAACCAACAAAAAAAAATGTAATCAAAAACAAAACATAATCCCTAAAATAAGAGGCAGAATGATACATAGGCATAGGGATTAGACATATAGACATGGGATTAGACATATAGACATGGGATTTGACATATAGACATGGGATTTGACACATAGACATGGGATTTGACATATAGACATGGGATTAGACATATAGACATGGGGATTAGACATATAGACATGAGGATTAGACATATAGACATGGGATTAGACATATAGACATGGGATTAGACATATAGACATAGGGATTTGACATATAGACATGGGGATTTGACATATAGACATGGGATTTGACATATAGACATGCGATTAGACATATAGACATGGGATTAGACATATAGACATGAGGATTAGACATATAGACATGGGATTAGACATATAGACATGAGGATTAGACATATAGACATGAGGATTAGACATATAGACATGGGGATTAGACATATAGACATGAGGATTAGACATATAGACATGGGATTAGACATATAGACATGAGGATTAGACATATAGACATGAGGATTAGACATATAGACATGGGGATTTGACATATAGACATGGGGATTTGACATATAGACATGGGATTAGACATATAGACATGGGGATTAGACATATAGACATGAGGATTAGACATATAGACACGAGGATTAGACATATAGACACGAGGATTAGACATGGGATTAGACATATAGACATGGGATTAGACATATAGACATGGGGATTAGACATATAGACATGGGGATTTGACATATAGACATGGGATTTGACATATAGACATGCGATTAGACATATAGACATGGGATTAGACATATAGACATGAGGATTAGACATATAGACATGGGATTAGACATATAGACATGAGGATTAGACATATAGACATGAGGATTAGACATATAGACATGGGATTAGACATATAGACATGAGGATTAGACATATAGACATGGGATTAGACATATAGACATGAGGATTAGACATATAGACATGAGGATTAGACATATAGACATGGGGATTTGACATATAGACATGGGGATTTGACATATAGACATGGGATTAGACATATAGACATGGGGATTAGACATATAGACATGAGGATTAGACATATAGACACGAGGATTAGACATATAGACACGGGGATTAGACATATAGACATGGGATTAGACATATAGACATGGGATTAGACATATAGACATGGGGATTAGACATATAGACATGGGGATTAGACATATAGACATGAGGATTAGACATATAGACACGGGGATTACATATAGACATGGGGATTACATATAGACATGGGGATTACATATAGACATGGGGATTAGACATATAGACACGGGGATTAGACATATAGACACGGGGATTAGACATATAGACACGGGGATTAGACATATAGGCACGGGGATTAGACATATAGGCACGGGGATTAGACATATAGACACGGGGATTAGACATATAGACACGGGGATTAGACATATAGGCACGGGGATTAGACATATAGGCACGGGGATTAGACATATAGGCACGGGGATTAGACATATAGGCACGGGGATTAGACATATAGGCACGGGGATTAGACATATAGACATGGGATTAGACATATAGACATGGGGATTAGACATATAGACATGGGGATTAGACATATAGACATGGGGATTAGACATATAGACATGGGGATTAGACATATGGGGATTAGACATATAGACATGGGGATTAGACATATAGACATGGGGATTAGACATATAGACATGGGGATTAGACATATAGACACGGGGATTAGACATATAGACATGGGATTAGACATATAGACACGGGGATTAGACATATAGACATGGGATTAGACATATAGACATGGGATTAGACATATAGACACGGGGATTAGACATATAGACATGGGATTAGACATATAGACACGGGGATTAGACATATAGACATGGGATTAGACATATAGACATGGGATTAGACATATAGACACGGGGATTAGAAATATAGACATGGGATTAGACATATAGACACGGGGATTAGACATATAGACATGGGGATTACATATAGACATGGGATTAGACATATAGACACGGGGATTAGACATATAGACACAGGGATTAGACATATAGGCATGTGGATTAGACACATAGACATGGGGATTAGACATATAGACATGGGGATTACATATAGACATGGGGATTACACATATATACACGGGGATTAGTCATATAGACATGGGGATTAGACATATAGACATGGGATTAGACATATAGACACGGGATTAGACATATAGACACAGGGATTAGACATATAGACACTGGGATTAGACATATAGACATGGGTAACAAACAATGTAGCATTTCTTCGTTTGTGGGAAGGGAAATTCAATAATATTAGCCGTGGATGACACAAATATCCATTCTCTCAAAGAAAAGACAATCTTTTTTTCTGCCATATTAGCAGAATCACAAATGATCAAGCGATGGTGAGACTGTAGTACCACACTACACAGTCCTTCTGCTGAAAGCTCACAGAGTTAATTTCAGCATCCACGCACAGTCACGCACACACACACACAGGTACACACACACACACACACACACACACACACACACACACCACCACACACACACCACACACACACACACACACACACACACACACACACCCACACACAGACACAGGCACAGGCATTAACACACACACACTGGCTTGTGTCCTACATGGCTCCCTATTCCATACACAGGGCTCTGGTCTAAAGTAGTGTACTATATAGGGAATGGGGTGCAATAGGGCTCTGGTCTAAAGTAGTGTACTATATATATAGGGAATAGGGTGCCATTTTAGATTTGCCTCCATCCGTACACCATCCTGAGGAAACATTCTGCGTTCCTCAGATCCCCCAGTGCTTCACTACTCTACCTGTGAAATGAATAATAATTACTATACAGTCACATGAGGACAAGAACAAAAACACAAAGAGAAGAGAAAAACATGTAAAATGACAGTAGAGGAGTTTCAAAAATACAGTTATCATACCCTCCTTTAAAACAGATGAAAGAATAATGAAAACAATTAATTAAAATTTAAAACTATCAGTGGAATATCAAATCCCCTTCTTTTACATTTGTCAAACATTTGTAAATACCAACGTGGCAGGTAGGTACTGTAGCCGCCAAGTATGCATTTTCCATGTAGGATCACTTTGAGAGAACATAGAAACATTGCATCATATCCTCTCACATTTAGCAGATCAACTTTGGACAGAAAATGTTCAAAAAAAATTATATATATAATAATATATTTAAAAAAAAAAAAGTAGTCAAATAATTTTTGGAAGTCTGGAGATTGGAGACATAACACACGCACACACCACAGAACATTGAGTGGGCATCAACCACCACCAAATTCACCTCCTGTCAGTCTTGGGGTGGACTGTACGCTGACGTCTTGTGATATGATTACATGTGTCTCTGTGCTGTTTTGTATTTTAGCTAGTGTCTTTCATTGGGATATTCCCAACCTGGTCTCTGTACATTTCGTATTATTCTGTACGTACATTCGAGATACTACTTTTAGTATGATACTGTATGTTATGTTTTGTATGGTATGTATTAATTTGTGTATGTTCATCACTCATTTCGTGTGATATGTTACAAATTACAATTCCTATTATTTGTTACGAATGTGCAAAACGTACAATATGATAAGGATTTGCAAAATGTATGATATATTACTAATTCTAGCTAGGTGGCTAACATTAGCTAGCTCGCTAACGTTAGCTAGGCTAGGGGTTAGGGTTAAGTTTAGGAGTTAGGTTAATAAGGGAAGAGTTAGCTAAAAGGGTTAAAGTTATGGGAAGGGTTAGCTAACATGCTAAGTAGTTGGAAAGTTGCTAATTAGCTAAAGGATGTCCATGATGAGATTCAAAATCACACACTTTGGGTTGCTAGATGTTCTTGTTATACACCGACCCATCCAACCACCCCTTTACATTTTTGACTTGACTAACCATCTGTCTGACGTAGCCATACCAAACATAACATATCACACTAAATGGAGCGTCTCGGATTTACATACAGAATAATACGAAATGCTCTGAGACCAGGTTGCATTCCCTTGTGTCTGCATAAAGCTATATAGCCATTGTTCATATGTGTTTCATATGTGTGCTAGGGAAGGTTGGATCACTGTTGACCACTGTCTACAATGACTGGTCACACTCACACCTAAGTACTGCTCTCTCTCCCTTCACACAGCTGTCACCTAGAAACAAGGTCTCCTTTCGCTGAAAGATTATTGTCCCTCCCTGCATCCCAAAACAACTGTCTCCCTCCCTGTCCTGACCAATACCCAATGGATCATTCTTCCCTTGAGAATTCCATGGGGATCCTACCCATCGCTCCTTCAGTTTATCTATAATACTGACTTCATTGGCTTGGCTTCAGTAGGAGCCAATCAGACCGATCGATTCACCCAGAGGGATGGATGTCTTCCTGTCTGAGATCCAATGATTCTCTCTCCCTGCTGTTAAGCCAATCCAATGATAGGTTGATGAGGGGAAAGATATCCAGAAACAGCTGCTTCCTGGTAGTCAAGACATCAATGTGGATTCGACAACATATTTTATAAAGTAATAGCCATAACTAGCTGATATTATAATACCTGTAAATGGAAAACAAAGTCTATATCCAATCGAAACATCAGCGAGTTGATAGATAGAAAGCCTGAGAACTCAATAATATTAGTTGTATCTATTACTTAAAGACCTGAATTCTTCCTATAAAAATTATAATTTTCTGTACAGTACTATAGTATGATCAAAAGGCAAATGACTGGCCACCTCATAAATGAAACATCTTTATGAAAAAAGGCACGCATCATTTCAAACAACAGTGACGGCAGGAAATCGTGGTCTTGCTTCTCGATTTTGGTTTAGAAAAAAATAGAATAATTCTTAACATTAATTCACAAAAAAAGATAAAATACTTTGTATTTGTTAATGGCAATTGGAAATAAATAAATAAATAAATAATATCTTAAATCTTCCATAATTGTTTGGAGTTTTTTGTGAATTCTAAAAAGCCCTCCTGGGCTTAAATTTGGATTCGTCTCTCTCCAAAGCAGAATCTAATTTGTTGTATTGCCATGGGGCATTGTTAGGATGACTGACAACACATTGCCAGCCACACCAATACATAATGAATAATCAACGAGGGGCTTTGCTCTCTATGGAAAATAATGAACGAAGTGAAAAGCTATGTTCTGGAGTGAAATTGACCTTTCCAGAGAACGCATGAAGCCCCAAGTTCATTATATCTTTTATACCAATTAAATGTAACTGAAGTAACACATTGTTTAACGCACATCAAGTAGCTAGCAAGTTTACTGGAGAGCTACAGTAGTTGCCGTGGTAACCAAGCGAACAGACTTGCTAGCTTAGCTAACCAAAACCGTCAGTCTTAGCTTGCCGTTATGAAAATTGAATTCAACAACGCCAATAATGTTTTAAATTCGACTTTTTGGCTTTCAAAAGCAGCTCAAACATAGAACAAGTAAGAATGAACTGTAGCCATTGAATTCTACAGTGTAAATATACCGTGCGTTATAGGGAAATCATGCACGGTCTAGAATGCACTTCAAGCCAATCAGAAACAAGTATTCAACAATACCGTGTTATAATTAAGCAATAAGGCCCGAGGGGGTGTGGTATATGGCCAATATACCACGGCTAAGGGCTGTTCTTACGTACGACGCAACGTGGAGTGCCTGGATACAGCCCTTAGCCGTGGTATATTGGCCGTATATCACAAACCCCCGAGGTGCCTTATTGCTATTATAAACTGGTTACCAACGTAATTAGAGCAGTAAAAATACATGTTTTGTCATACCTGTGGTGACCTCACAATGGCAGTCAAGCACCCAAGCTAACTGGCTAATGTTGGCTAGCTTACTAGCTACTTACAGACATAAATGAGAGAACACCTCTCTCTGACCATTGTACTCCCCCTAGCAGAGCTGGTTAGGCTGTTTTCATGTTATCCAGAGCGTTGGCGACTGTAACTGTGCTGCTGGCAACAATTGAATTAAGTTTTTTTTTGCCGACGTTTACTGGCACAGGCCATATTCACCAGGTGTTGAGCGTTGGTAAAATACATCAGTTATTCTGCGCTCTGGCACACTCAGACTATAATTTATGAACGCACCCTAAACTGTAAGGACCGACATAAAGCTCCTCCTCCTCTTTCTCATCCTCCTCCTCCTTCTCATCCTCCTCCTCTTTCTCATCCTCCTCCTCCTCCTCCTCCTCCTATCTGTAGGTCTACCATTCAGACCTATGTGGCTTTCTCAAACTCAGTACTAGTTTTAATATTATAAACTCAGCCAAGTGCAATGCTAAAGCTATATATATATATATATATATATATATATATATATATATATATTCCAGCAGAAAATTGGAATAAACAGCAACATAAAAACAAATATTTTCATTCAGTGAAAAAAAGAAAGCAGAGATAGTACAAGTCAAAGTTTGTGTTTTAAAGTTTGAATGAAATCGTTCAGGGTTAAAACTTAATCCTGTACAGTCCAAGACACAAGAGCAATACAACAAATATATGTTTTTCAATTATCAGCAGATAATAATACAGACCAACCAGTTATGATGACACTACAGACCAACCGGTTATGATGACACTACAGACCAACCAGTTATGATGACACTACAGACCAACCAGTTATGATGACACTACAGACCAACCGGTTATGATGACACTACAGACCAACCGGTTATGATGACACTACAGACCAACCAGTTATGATGACACTACAGACCAACCAGTTATGATGACACTACAGACCAACCACTTATGATGACACTACAGACCAACCGGTTATGATGACACTACAGACCAACCAGTTATGATGACACTACAGACCAACCAGTTATGATGACACTACAGACCAACCGGTTATGATGACACTACAGACCAACCGGTTATGATGACACTACAGACCAACCAGTTATGATGACACTACAGACCAACCAGTTATGATGACACTACAGACCAACCGGTTATGATGACACTACAGACCAACCAGTTATGATGACACTACAGACCAACCAGTTATGATGACACTACAGACCAACCAGTTATGATGACACTACAGACCAACCAGTTATGATGACACTACAGACCAACCAGTTATGATGACACTACAGACCAACCAGATACTACAGACCAACCAGTTATGATGACACTACAGACCAACCAGTTATGATGACACTACAGACCAACCAGTTATGATGACACTACAGACCAACCAGTTATGATGACACTACAGACCAACCGGTTATGATAACACTACAGACCAACCAGTTATGATGACACTACAGACCAACCAACCACGAGGGAAAATAAAAGCACACATTTACTGATAACATTATTGATCAGCTTGGATACACTGATAGATTGATAGATAAAAGCTCAAAATATTCTGTACGTTTTTCTCTGTGATGTTCTATTATGAGTTGCTTCCAACACGGTAGTACCCCTCCTTTCCTTAGATAACGCACTACTTATGACCAGAACACCATCATTATAGTATTATTTGTACCCATTGGACTCTGGTCAAAAGTAGTGCCCTTACATAAGGAAACAAGGTGTTACTTGGGATGCACCATTGTTAACATTAAAGGAAGAGCTACGGTAGCATATGCAAGAATCAATGACTATAATATCTATCAGGTCGATAAATAACTTGTTATTAAGTTGTAACCTGCCCACTTGCCCGAATAGAATGCCTCTAGAATTATTGTAACTAACTTTTAACCGTAGGCCTACTTTTACTGTATTTCGAGAATTTAAATCCGTAAAAGCTACATTCAGAAGTACATATTATTATTATTAGTGTGATTTTTTTTGTTGTTGTTGATGGAATCAAGAAGTGGAAAATGGGTATAGTGTTGTATTTCAACCACTCTAATGATTTTATTCTTTCTATAAACCTATGTTGCTTGCTGCTATAAATATGTTTATTTATTATGTTTAGGCTAGTAGCTGAAACATTTGCCAGTTGTCCTCACTAACTACAGATTTAGGCAACTTATAGTTGTGTACTCGAGAGGAAGAAAAGGTTTTTATTTTTTTTCGTCCCATCCTTCTTTCTAACAGAAATAATAACATTCTGGTCATTTAGCCTATGGTCTTTTAATAATGACAAAACCAATTGTAATGAAAACTTAAAACAATAATGTTAATGACATTAAAGTTCATACATAAATCTCATCATTAATGCCAAAAACATGAGATGGTTGTCGTGTTTTTTCTACACATTGCATTTCCACGTAAGTTTGTGATATGTTTGTCATAGGTCGCTACGTTGCAACACTCTGGCGACATCCCAAATGGCATCTCCTATTCCATATATAGTGCACTACTCTATATCGGGAAAGAGTTGTGCACTATACAGTTTAAGGTAAAGGGTGCCATTTGGGATACACACTCTGTCTGAGGTCTGTCAATGTATTTACCACCATTCTCCTCACATTGGAAATATTTGTACCTTTTGGCAAACATGGATTTCTTCTGTCTCTTCTCCTGTGCATTGCCTTTGTTGTCATAATATGTACAGTGGAGCGCTTTCAGCCAAGTACTTCATATGTATTTTTTTTTTTTTAAATGCATGCTTTTTAAAGATGAATCCCTCTGTGCATTTTGCACTGTTGCTAGAATAAAAAGGAACACGGTTGAAATATACATCAGGATCAAAAATGTCCTCATACTTGGATAAATTATCTCTGTCCATATGAGGTTCTCGTTTTGAGCCCCACAGTTTTCTCCTCCCTGTCTCCTCCTCCTAGTTCTGCATAAGTATTGCAGTGTCTGTTTCAGCAGTAAACCGCTGCAGTGTCTGTTTTCAGCAATACACAACACACGTATAAAAGGGACTTGTCATGCCATGCAAATATCTCTACCACCATTTCACTATCTGTGTTCCCTTTTTCCTCTCATCTCACTTCTCCAATATCTCCTCATTCTTCTTCGTCTTTTTCAGCAGGTCAAGGTTAGGTTAATTAAATGTAGTTCCAGTGGATTACATGCTGGTTTCGCAGGTCGGGGACATACTGCCGTCCCCGGGCATCAGGTGAATCTCTGGTGTAAACATGTGGTTCTCTGATTTGTTGTGTCCACTTTGGTTGCTGTCGACCTTGCCCTCCCCACCTGCCCCTCCTCCCACAACCACCACCACATCCTGGGTGCAGTTCCCAGCCGGTGCCCCCCCTGCCGTTCCCGCCGCTTCCATCTGATTCCTCTCCTCGTTGGACGAACCTTGACACCCGAGACCCTGGTCCGGGGAGTCCTCATCCCCTGGCGGGGTGTCCACCACCAGCCTCTCGCGGGACAGGGGGCTGGTCTCGTCTTCTGTGCCCAGGATGACGGCCTTTGTGCTGGGGAGGAGCAGCGAGGTCTCCCTCTCTGGGGATTCATTCTCCAGGAAGCTGAAGCTGATGTCATGGGGAGAGGTGGTGCTGGGTGGTGTCAGGGGGGGCTCGGTGGGTGGGCCCTTGATGAAGTTGACCTTTAGCTCTCTGGTCCCCTTGACGACAGGGTTGATGCCGTCTCTCAGGGTGCTATGGATGTTCTCCACGTCGTCTCTCGGGAACTGTGTGCCGCCATCTTGGTTGTAGGGGACAAACTCATACATGCTGTCTTTGAGGGAGGCAGCGTCCTGGAGGCTTTGGACATCGTTGACCCTCGATTCTGGGAGGAGGTCTAGAGACGGAGGGAACTTTCTTCCGTATCCAGAGCCCTCCCCGAACTCAGCCCTGCAGCTGGCGAAGCTGTCCATGCTCGACAGGCTGCGTACTGCTTCGCTTTCCTTCAGTAGGGGCTCTGTCGAGGAAGAGGATGGGACTTCCTGCCTCTCCAGCTCCATTTCCTGTGGGGGCCGGGCCGGGGAGGGCGGGGACCCTGGGTGCTGTTGCCGCGAAGATACCGAGGTTGCCGTGGTGGCGGAGGTGCTCATAGTGCTCATGGAGCAGGAAGTGTTGAGGTTTGTAAAGGACTGAGACTTGGTCAGCTGGTTGAACATGATCTCTAGGTTCTGAGCGTTAAGAAGCTGAGAGGTACTGCCTCTGAATTCTGGGATACGGCCTCTATACTGAAAGCTACTGAGGGGCCTCCGCTCGGGGCTACCGCTGGTGGTGATGGTGATGCGGTGGGTGGACCCCAGGAGGACGGACTCGGGGTACTTCTTATCCAACAACCTCAGGCTGATGTCGGAGGAGGTGTGTCTGGGCGTGCCGGCCCAGCTGGGAGACAGGTGGTTGTCCTCTCCTCCTTTCTCCACGACTACATCCATCAGCTCCATACTCCGGGCGAACGCGTCCTTCAAGTTCATGGAGACGATACTACCGTTCCTCTTGGCCCTCTCCAGAGCCTCCCGCCTCTTTATGGCCTTCTCCTGCCTCTTCTGCTCCTTGTAGAACTCGGAGAAGTTGTTGACGATAATGGGGATGGGCAGAGCAATGACCAACACCCCGGCGATACAGCAGAGACCCCCAACTATCTTACCCAGCAGAGTCTGAGGGTAGATGTCACCGTAACCCACCGTAGTCATGGTGATGGTGGCCCACCAGAAGGAGGCGGGGATGCTGGTGAACTTGGTGGCGTCTTCGTCCTTCTCGGCGAAGAAGACGAGGCTGGAGAAGATCATAATGCCCATGGCCAGGAAGAGGATGAGCAGGCCCAGCTCGTTGTAACTCCGCCTCAGGGTGAAGCCTAGATTACATTACATTACATTAGAAAAACTTGAACGTTCTCAATGAGGCAAACGCCAGTGTTTCTTCATCCTGGTTCTGTGGACCTAAACTTACATTTTTTTTCCCCTTGCACTACACACCCGATTCCACGAATCAACTCAGCTGCGTAGTGCTAGGGAAAAAACTAAAATGTGCACCACTTTGGGTCCCCAGGACCAGGATTAAGATACACCGGGATAAACAACATGCATACAGACCAAGAGACTGCAGCCCTGTTGAATGCCTGGCCAGCTTCAGAATCCTCAATATTCTCATGATCCGGAATATCTGCACCACACGCCGGACGTTCTGGAACTGTAGAACGCTCTTGTTGGATTCCGTCAGGAAGATGGTGACGTAATAAGGGAGGATGGCCAGCAGGTCAATGACGTTCAGGGGACCTTTAAGACAGAGGGAGAGAAAGAGAGGACAGAACGACTTTTGACTTTTTTGTCTTTCTTTAACGAAACATTCTAATTTCATTAAAACCTCACCACCCCTTAAAACAAAACACCCCCCAAAAAAAACTATTGTACTGCATACATGTACCATACTCACCTTGCCCTCTGCACCACGATACAAAAACAACACCACACAATAACAATAACCAAAATCTCACCACTTCTACAACCATATATCCAACCCATCTTCCCAGCTATACAGACAGCCCCCCCCAACACACCATGTCTCCTGAAACATCTCCCCCAGCTATACAGACAGCCCCCCCAACACACCATATCTCCTGAAACATCTCCCCCAGCTATACAGACAGCACCCCCCAACACACCATATCTCCTGAAACATCTCCCCCAGCTATACAGACAGCCCCCCCCCAACACACCATATCTCCTGAAACATCTCCCCCAGCTATACAGACAGCCCCCCAACACACCATGTCTCCTGAAACATCTCCCCCAGCTATACAGACAGCCCCCCCAACACACTATATCTCCTGAAACATCTTCCCCAGCTATACAGACAGCCCCCAACACACCATATCTCCTGAAACATCTTCCCCAGCTATACAGACAGCCCCCAACACACCATGTCTCCTGAAACATCTCCCCCAGCTATACAGACAGCCCCCCAACACACTATATCTCCTGAAACATCTTCCCCAGCTATACAGACAGCCCCCCAACACACTATATCTCCTGAAACATCTTCCCCAGCTATACAGACAGCCCCCCCAACACACCATATCTCCTGAAACATCTCCCCCAGCTATACAGACAGCCCCCCCAACACACCATATCTCCTGAAACATCTCCCCCAGCTATACAGACAGCACCCCAAACACACCATATCTCCTGAAACATCTCCCCCAGCTATACAGACAGCCCCCCCAACACACTATATCTCCTGAAACATCTCCCCCAGCTATACAGACAGCCCCCCAACACACCATATCTCCTGAAACATCTTCCCCAGCTATACAGACAGCCCCCCCCAACACACCATATCTCCTGAAACATCTCCCCCAGCTATACAGACAGCCCCCCAACACACCATGTCTCCTGAAACATCTCCCCCAGCTATACAGACAGCCCCCCCCAACACACCATATCTCCTGAAACATCTCCACACTTTTTATCATTTTATAGAACTCAAACTCAACCCTAAGGCACGCAGAGACCATCCCATTAAACACTAGTAAAGGGTCTGTTATCCCCCCACCTTTGACCCTGTTCCTCCTTGTTAGCCAAATCGACAACTTTGCCTGAGCAAACAGAAAATTCAACAAAAGACATTTGGCCTTCTCCTTATTTGAAAACCTGTATCCCATTATAAACATCCCAACAGTAAAGACCACCCCCAACCTCTCACACAGACATTCCAACAGAGACATTAATGATATTAACCTGGCGCACACAGAAAACACATCACAGTTTCTTTCATTTTACACAGAAAGGATACCCCTGCCTGATTCCCGGTTCAACCCGTGCCAACCAGCTGTTAGTGGCCAGGGCTCCATGTAGAACGCTCCACTGGAGGTCCCCTGACCTCTTTGGTACTGGGGGTTTGTAGAGCCCCCTCCATCTAAAACCCACCATACTCTCCGCCCCACATACCCCCTGCCACTGATGTGCCTTCGCTCCTGTTAGGCTCCTAATGTCCCTTACCTTAATGTAGAGGTTGTAGAGGGCTTTACCTTCCACCGCCTCAAACTCCCCCGGGCTCGGAGGGTTACATTCTAACAAGTCCTGAGTACACATAGGATCACACATTCCTGCCCTATAGAACTCAGCATAAAACTCCACAGTTCGCTCCCACATCTCACCCACCACAGAGGTCACCCGCCGTTCAGACAGCCGAAGACAATGCATACCCTTGGCGTCACGGCTCGGTCTTTCCAAACCAAAGAAGAAGGAGCTGGGAGCATCCATCTCCTTGAGCATGGAGAAGAACCTAGCTCTTACAAGTGCTCCCTTTGCTTTAACCTGGATAAAACTGCCCAGGTCCCTACGTAATTAGGCTGAATTAGCCTGGAGGTCTACATTGCCTTGGCCCACCATCTGTACCTCCACTTCACTAATACACCGCTCTAGTTCCCCCAATACTCTCCTAGCCTCTGAGGATGAGAGAGCAGTATACTGTCGACAGAAAAGCCGAATTTGGACTTTCCCCACATCCCACCGTTGACTCAGAGACTCATACTCCTCTCTTCGCTGCCCCCACCTTTCCCAAAAAGTCTGGAAACCTGAGCAAAAAGTTGCATCTTGTAAGAGCTTTACATTAAACTTACAATAGGATGCTTGCCGGGGCCCTGGTGAAATAGACAGCCGAGCCATGGTTATGTGATGATCGGAAAACCCCACCGGGAGAATGGTAGCGCCCAACAGCCTATTGCTCCGATTCCTAGACATGTAAAACCGATCAAGTTGGGCTGCACTCACCCTAGCCCCCAAAACCTTCACCCATGTATACTGTCTTGTGCCAGGATGTTTAGTTCTCCAAACATCCACTAGGTCGAACTGATTAATGATGTCTCTCAACACTCCCACTGAGCCTGAATGAGGCTCTTCCCCATTTCTGTCTTTCGTAAAATACATCATACAATTCCAGTCCCCTCCGACCACCAGCGTCTCCTCAGGCGCGTGAGAGTTCCTGTCTAAGACTCCCAAATAGAACCCCTCTTTCTCTCCCTGTATTAGGCTCATACACATTTATAAAGACAAAACCCATGTTGTTAATTTCTGCTTTTACTTCAAGCAGCCTACCCCTACACACCTCCTTTGAGGAGCACATTTTTACAGACAGACCCGGTACAAAAAGGACTGCCACCCCTGCACTAAGATTTGTCCCATGGCTCAACACACTTGCCCCTTTCCACCAGAGCCCCTCAATCGACTTCATTCACCACATCACTATGTGTCTCCTGCAGAAACAACACCTGTACTTTTTATGTTTTACACATTCACCCAACGCACTCCTCTTTCCCACATCTCTGGCTCCATTTATATTGAGCGAGCCTACCCGAAGAGTCTCCATAAGAAGTGGGAGAAAAGCCAGCAAAGAAAGAGAACAATAGCAAAGCTAAAAAAAACCCAGTGCCAGAGAAAAACTATTAATCTAAAACAGCGTCTGAAGGTCGAACTTTACTCACTGTTGTGACCCACTTCCTCAACCTAAACCGTTTCCTGGGTGAGAGGACACCATGCCCCTCATTTTTTTCTAGCATGTTGTACTGATCTTACAAACTTGACCCCTCTGCTTGACTGGCTGTCAGCTCCGGACCCATTGACGAGGAGTCTGAAAAAAAAGCCTCCTCATCATCCTCTTCCTCAGACTCACTTTCCTCCTCTTCCTCTATCTCCCATCCTGACCACCTGCCCTTCCTCTCTGGTCAGGGCCTCCCCCACAGCACCAGGCAAAGGTTCCTTGGTGCCTTTGACCACACCAGCCTCTCCCCTCCCACCTCTTTTCTTCTCCCCCTTTTCCTCTTCCGCTTGACTCCCTCCTCCTCCCCCCCTGGTCTCTTACCCTTCCCACTACACTCTCCTCATCCACTAGCAAAACTTGACTAGACCCAGCCTCATCTACACCAGTATCTGTAGCCTGGTTAGACCCAGCCTCATCTACACCACCACCATCTATAACCTGACTAGACCCAGCCTCATCTACACCACCATCTATAACCTGACTAGACCCAGCCTCATCTACACCACCACCATCTATAACCTGACTAGACCCAGCCTCATCTACACCACCATCTATAACCTGACTAGACCCAGACTCATCTACACCACCATCTATAACCTGACTAGAGCCCAGCCTCATCTACACCACCACCATCAATAACCTGACTAGACCCAGCCTCATCTACACCACCACCATCTATAACCTGACTAGACCCAGCCTCATCTACACCACCAGCCTGACTAGACCCAGCCTCATCTACACCACCATCTATAACCTGACTAGACCCAGCCTCATCTACACCACCACCATCTATAACCTGACTAGACCCAGCCTCATCTACACCACCATCTATAACCTGACTAGACCCAGCCTCATCTACACCACCACCTATAACCTGATTAGACCCAGCCTCATCTACACCATCTATAACCTGACTAGACCCAGTCTCATCTACACCACCATCTATAACCTGACTAGACCCAGCCTCATCTACACCACCATCTATAACCTGACTAGACCCAGCCTCATCTACACCACCATCTATAACCTGACTAGACCCAGCCTCATCTACACCACCATCTATAACCTGACTAGACCCAGCCTCATCTACACCACCATCTATAACCTGACTAGACCCAGCCTCATCTAAACCACCATCTATAACCTGACTAGACCCAGCCTCATCTACACCACCATCTATAACCTGACTAAACCCAGCCTCATCTACACCACCACCATCTATAACCTGACTAGACCCAGCCTCATCTACACCACCATCTATAACCTGACTAGACCCAGCCTCATCTACACCACCATCTATAACCTGACTAGACCCAGCCTCATCTACACCACCATCTATAACCTGACTAGACCCAGCCTCATCTACACCACCATCTATAACCTGACTAGACCCAGCCTCATCTACACCACCATCTATAACCTGACTAGAGCCCAGCCTCATCTACACCACCATCATCTATAACCTGACTAGACCCAGCCTCATCTACACCACCATCTATAACCTGACTAGACCCAGCCTCATCTACACCACCACCATCTATAACCTGACTAGACCCAGCCTCATCTACACCACCATCTATAACCTGACTAGACCCAGCCTCATCTACACCACCATCTATAACCTGACTAGACCCAGCCTCATCTACACCACCACCATCTATAACCTGACTAGACCCAGCCTCATCTACACCACCATCTATAACCTGACTAGACCCAGCCTCATCTACACCACCATCTATAACCTGACTAGACCCAGCCTCATCTACACCACCATCTATAACCTGACTAGACCCAGCCTCATCTACACCACCATCTATAACCTGACTAGACCCAGCCTCATCTACACCACCATCTATAAACCACCATCTGAAAACCTGCCGACGGTACACGAAAACTCATAGCAAACCTACCAAAACGACTCAGCTATTTCCTGATTTGATCATCCGTAATAAACGGAGGTAAATTTGCAACTACCACCCTGGTCGAAGGAGTTGAGAGAGGTGAAACTGGCACCAACACACTGGCACCAACACATCCCTTACAAATATTGCACTAGCAATGAGCCTACCAACCAAATTTGCTCTTTTCATGAACACAACCACAGCTTTGTTCATTCTAGAAGCGGAATGTATAAATTCAGCTACTACCTGTTCACCGACCGCGAGCAGAACATCCTCCACCTTAACTTCATTCTCAGGAACACACCTGAATTCATGCCGTAACAACAGCGTCTCCTCCGCGCTAGGCTGAGAAGCCATCGCGCACACCACACCTTCCAAACACCAGGAAACTAAAACTGTCCTCTTCCACCCTAAATTTGTTAAAAAAAACAGTGGGTACTGCTAAAATAACAGTGCATTAACCCTCCACCATAGAAAAGAAAAATTGAAAGAAAAGACCAAGGAGAGAACCAAGAAAATAAGTTAGGACACCAAAGCATGCAGAGAGAGAGAGAGAGAGAGAGAGAGAGAGAGAGAGAGAGAGAGAGAGAGAGAGAGAGAGAGAGAGAGAGAGAGAGAGAGAGAGAGAGAGAGAGGAGAGAGAGAGAGAGAGAGAGAGAGAGAGAGAGAGAGAGAGAGAGATGGGTTAAATAAAATCTAAATCATCACCATCCATCCTGCAATGGATCAGAACCAGTTTAGTTGAAATGCAGGTCTGGCCTATATGACCTGGCCGCAGATCAGTTTGTACTATCAAACATGATAATGAGTTGACAAGATGGCGCATATAGATCTGGGACCAGGCTAGCGTATATATATATATATATCTACCTTTGAAGAACTTCCATTTGTTGGGTGAGGAGAGGAAGCGGAGGAGGTACTCCATGGTAAACCAGGCGATACAGATGGCTTCTACATGGGCCAGCTGGGGGTTGTCGTTGGCCTGGCCGAACTCATCTAGCACCTGGAGCTCTGGCAAGGTGTTGAGGGACAAGGCGATAGTGGAGAGAATGATGAACAAGATAGACAGGATGGCCAGGATCTGGAGGAAGGAGAGAGAGAGAGAGAGAGAGAGGAGAGAGAGAGAGAGAGAGAGAGAGAGAGAGAGAGAGAGAGAAAGGGAGGGAGAGAGAGAGGGAGGGAGGGAAGGAAGGAGGGAGAGAGAGAGGGAGGGAGGGTGAGAGAGAGAGAGAGGGGAGAGGGACAGAGATGGGGGAGGGGGAGAGAGGGAGGGGATAGTGAGAGGGAGGGAGGGTGGGAGGGGGAGAGCGAGAGGGAGGGAGGTGGAGAGAGAGGGAGAGGAAGGGTGGAAGGGAGGGAGTCGGAGAGAGGGAGGGCAGGGGGAGAGAAATAGAGAAAGGGAGGGCAGGGAGGGAGAGGGGGAGGGAGGGAGGATGGGTGGGAGGGAGGGGAGAGAGGGAGGGAGAGAGATTCAATGCAAACCCTCCAACCCAAAAAGGCCTGTGGTGTTGATGGTATCCTCAATGAAATGGTAAAATACATAGACCACAAATTCCAATTGCTATACTAAAACTCTTTAACATCATCCTGAGCTCTGGCATCTTCCCCAATATTTGGAACTAAGGACTGATCACCTCAATCCACAAAAGTGGAGACAAATTTGACCCCAATAATTACCGTAGGATATGCGTCAACAGCAACCCTGGGAATATCCTCTGCATTATCATTAACAGCAGACTCCTACATTTCCTCAGTGAAAACAATGTACTGAGCAAATGTCAAATTGGCTTTTTACCAAATTACTGTACAACAGACCACGTATTCACCCTGCACACCCTAATTGACAAACAAACAAACCAAAACAATGGCAAAGTCTTCTCATGACTTGTTGATTTCAAAAAAGCATTTGACTCCATTTGGTCTGACGGTCTGCTGTATAAACTGATGGAAAGGGGTGTTGGGGGGAAAAACATACAACATTATTAAATCCATGTACACAAACAAGTGTGAGGTTAAAATTGGCAAAAAACACACACATTTCTTTCCCACAGGGCCGTGGGGTGAGACAGGGATGCAGCTTAAGCCCCACCCTCTTCAACATATATATCAATGAATTTGCGAGGGCACTAGAACAGTCTGCAGCACCCGGCCCTCACCCTACTAGAGTCTGAAGTCAAATGTCTACTGTTTGCTGATGATCTGGTGCTTCTGTCCCCAACCAAGGAGGACCTACAGAGGCACCTAGATCTTCTGCACAGATTCTGCCAGACCTGGAACCTGACAGAGAATCTCAGTAAGACAAAAATAATGGTGTTCCAAAAGAGGTCCAGTTGCCAGGACCACAAATACAAATTCCATCTAGACACTGTTGACATAGAGCAGGTATTCCCAAACTGGGGTATGTTCCCCCAGGGGTACGCACAATGCCGTTGGGGGTACGCCAAACAAAAATGTAATTCACATTAAAACATTTTTTTATATTTTCCAACATACATTTGGGTGAAGTTTTTATTCTCGCCTGAGTCGCCTCGTTTCACTGCCAAAATAAAATTAAACCATCTAGTGTTCAGTCAAATAACAACACAATGTCAAATACAGGTAGCCTAGTCAAATAATTAACATCCAATCACATTAACCGTTACTCTCTCGCGGGAATTCCACTAACGGTCCGTATGTAGCCAAACGTAGCTGCTGCTCACGTTGGTATCTGTACTGATGGCGCAAAAGCCATGACAGGGAGACATAGTGGAGTGGTAACGCGCGTGCAAGCAGTTGCTCCCGACGCCACTTGGGTCCACTGCAGCATCCACCGAGAGGCTCTCGCTGCCAAGGGAATGACTGACAGCTTGAAAGACGTTTTGGACACTACAGTGAAAATGGTTAACTTTGTTAAAGCAAGGCCCCTGAACTCTCGTGTATTTTCTGCACTATGTAATGATATGAGCAGCGACCATGTACCGCTTTTACAGCATACAGAAGTGCGCTGGTTATCAAGGGGCAAAGTATTGACATGCTTTTTTAATTTTTTTTAATTGAAAGACGAGCTTAAAGTTTTCTTTACTGACCATCATTTTCACTTGTTTGACCGCTTGCATGATGACGATTTTCTCACACGACTGGCCTATCTGGGTGATGTTTTTTATCGCTTAAATAATCTGAATCTAGGATTACAGGGACTCTCAGCAACTATATTCAATGTGCGGGACAAAATTGAGGCTATGATTAAGAAGTTGGAGCTCTTCTCTGTCTGCATTAACAAGGACAACACACAGGTCTTTCCATCATTGTATGATTTTTTTGTGTGCAAATGAACTCCAGCTTATGGACAATGTCAAATGTGATATAGCGAAGCACCTGAGTGAACTGGGTGAGCAATTACGCAGGTACTTTCCCGAAACGGACGACACAAACTACTGGATTCGTTATCCTTTTCATGCCCTGCCTCCAGTCCACTTACCGATATCTGATCGAAATTGCAACAAGCGGTTCTGTGAAAATGTAATTTAATCAGAAGCCACTGACAAATTTCAGGATGGCGCTCAGAGTATCCTGCCTTGGCAAATCACTCTGTTAAGACACTGATGCCCTTTGCAACCACATACCTATGTGAGAGTGGATTCTCGGCCCTCACTAGCATGAAAACGAAATACAGGCACAGACTGTGTGTGGAAAATGTGTGTGGAAAATGATTTAAGACTGAGACTCTCTCCAATACAACCCAACATTGCAGAGTTATGTGCATCCTTTCAAGCACACCCTTCTCATTAACCTGTGGTGAGTTATTCACAATTTTTGATTTACAAATAAGGTTTTATATGTAAGATGGTTAAATAAAGAGCAAGATTATTGACTATTATTATATTATTATTTGTGCCCTGGTCCTATAAGAGCTCTTTGTCACTTCCCACGTCCTGAGTTCTGACAAAAACTCACACTCATTCTTATGTTTAATAAATGTATCGTATAGTGTGTGTGTGTGTGGCAGGCTTACAATGAAGGCAAAAAACAACATTTGAGAGTGCGCTGACCCTGGTGTTAGAGGGGGTACACAGCTGGAGGTTGAATGTTTGAAGGGGTATGGGATTTTTAAAAGTTTGGGAACCACTGAAAGCACACAAAAAAAAACGATACATACCTCGGCCTAAACATCAGTGCCACTGGTAACTTCCACATAGCTGTGAACGATCTGAGAGACAAGGCAAGAAGGGCCTTCTACGCCATCAAAAGGAACATACAATTCAACATCCCAATTAGCATCTGGCTAAAAATACTTGAATCAGTTATAGAACCCATTGCCCTTTATGGTTGTGAGGTCTGGGGTCCGCTCAACAAATAAGAATTCACAAAGTGGGACAAAACACCAAATTGAGACTCTGCATACAGAATTCTGTAAAAATATGCTCTGTGTACAACGTAAAACACCAAATAATGCATGCAGATCAGAATTAGGTTGATACCTGCTAATTATCAAAATTCAGAAAAGAGCCATTAAAAATTCTACAACCACCTAAAAGGAAGTGATTACCAAACCTTCCATAACAAAGCCAACACCTACAGAGAGATGAACCTGGAGAAGAGTCCCCTAAGCAAGCTGGTCCTTCCATAACAAAGCCATCACCTACAGAGAGATGAACCTGGAGTAGAGTCCCCTAAGCAAGCTGGTCCTGGGGCTCTGTTCATAAACACATACACACCCCACAGAGCCCTCACCTACAGAGAGATGAACCTGGAGAAGAGTCCCCTAAGCAAGCTGGTCCTGGGACTCTGTTCACAAACACAAACAGACCCCACAGAGCCCGAGGACAGCAACACAATTAGACCCAACCAAATCATGAGGAAACAAAAAGATAATTACTTGACACATTGGAAAGAATTTACAAACAGAGCAAACTAGAATGCTGTTTGGCCCTAAACAGAGAGTACACAGTGGGAGAATACCTGACCACTGTGACTGACCCAAACTTAAGGAAAGCTTTGACTATGTACAGACTCAGTGAGCATAGCCTTGCTATTGAGAAAGGCCGCCATAGACAGACCTGGCTTTCAAGAGAAGACAGGCTATGTGCACACAAAATGAGGTGGACTATTTGCATTGTGCGCCCCCCCCCAAACCCTCTTTTTACGCTGCTGCTACTCTCTGTTCATCATATATGCATAGTCACTTTAACCATATCTACATGTACATACTACCTCAATCAGCCTGACTAACCGGTGCCTGTATATAGCCTCGCTACTGTATATAGCCTCACTACTGTATATAGCCTCTACTGTATATAGCCCCTCTACTGCATATAACCTCTCTACTGTATATAGCCTCTCTACTGTATATAGCCTCTCTACTGTATATAACCTCTCTACTGTATATAACCTCTCTACTGTATGTAGCCTCACTACTGTATATAACCTCTCTACTGTATATAGCCTCTCTACTGTATATAGCCTCTCTACTGTATATAGCCTCTCTACTGTATATAGCCTCTCTATTCTATATAGCCTCTCTACTGTATATAGCCTCTACTGTATATAGCCTCTCTACTGTATATAGCCTCTACTGTATATAGCCTCTCTACTGTATATAGCCTCTACTGTATATAGCCTCTCTACTGTATATAGCCTCTCTACTGTATATAGCCCCTCTACTGTATATAACCTCTCTACTGTATATAGCCTCTCTACTGTATATAGCCTGTCTACTGTATATAGCCTCTCTACTGTATATAACCTCTCTACTGTATATAGCCTGTCTACTGTATATAGCCTGTCTACTGTATATAGCCTGTCTACTGTATATAACCTCTCTACTGTATACAGCCTGTCTTTTTACTGTTGTTTTATTTCTTTACCTACCTATTGTTCACCAAATACCTTTTTTGCACTATTGGTTAGAGCCTGTTGTATTCAGCATTTCACTGTAAGGTCTACTACACCTGTTGTATTCAGCGGATGTGACAAATAAACTTTGCTTTGATTTGAAACTGAGCTGCACTTCCTAGCCTCCTGCCAAATGTATGACCATATTAGACACATATTTCCCTCAGATTAGACAGATCCACAAAGAATTCGAAAACAAATCCAATTTCGATAAACTCCCATATCTATTGGGTGAAATACCACAGTGTGCCATCACAGCAGCAAGATTTGTGACCTGTTGCCACAAGAAAAGGGCAACCATTGTACTTGAACTATTTCCACATAATATGACATTTGAAATGTCTTTATTCTTTTGGAACTTTTGTGAGTGTAATGTTTACTGTTAATAAACAAAAGTGAAATAAACAATAAAAATGATCTACTTCACTTGCTTTGGCAATGTTAACACATGTTTCCCATGCCAATAAAGCCCTTATATTGAAGGGGAGGGGGAGAAGCAGGGAGGGAGGTGGAAACGTAGAAGAGAGAAAAGAGAGGTGGGGGGGAGAGCAAGAAAAAAAGCATTATATCAGTGAGGTCACCCACTGTGAGACCTAGGAGGGCTGCTCCCAGGCTAGGCCACTGATTGGCTGGTCACCCACTGTGAGACCTAGGAGGGCTGCTCCCAGGCTAGGCCACTGATTGGCTGATCACCCACTGTGAGACCTAGGAGGGCTGCTCCCAGGCTAGGCCACTGATTGGCTGGTCACCCACTCTGAGACCTAGGAGGGCTGCTCCCAGGCTAGGCCACTGATTGGCTGATCACCCACTGTGAGACCTAGGAGGGCTGCTCCCAGGCTAGGCCACTGATTGGCTGATCACCCACTCTGAGACCTAGGAGGGCTGCTCCCAGGCTAGGCCACTGATTGGCTGATCACCCACTGTGAGACCTAGGAGGGCTGCTCCCAGGCTAGGCCACTGATTGGCTGATCACCCACTGTGAGACCTAGGAGGGCTGCTCCCAGGCTAGGCCACTGATTGGCTGATCACCCACTGTGAGACCTAGGAGGGCTGCTCCCAGGCTAGGCCACTGATTGGCTGATCACCCACTCTGAGACCTAGGAGGGCTGCTCCCAGGCTAGGCCACTGATTGGCTGATCACCCACTCTGAGACCTAGGAGGGCTGCTCCCAGGCTAGGCCACTGATTGGCTGATCACCCACTCTGAGACCTAGGAGGGCTGCTCCCAGGCTAGGCCACTGATTGGCTGATCACCCACTGTGAGACCTAGGAGGGCTGCTCCCAGGCTAGGCCACTGATTGGCTGATCACCCACTGTGAGACCTAGGAGGGCTGCTCCCAGGCTAGGCCACTGATTGGCTGATCACCCACTGTGAGACCTAGGAGGGCTGCTCCCAGGCTAGGCCACTGATTGGCTGATCACCCACTCTGAGACCTAGGAGGGCTGCTCCCAGGCTAGGCCACTGATTGGCTGATCACCCACTGTGAGACCTAGGAGGGCTGCTCCCAGGCTAGGCCACTGATTGGCTGATCACCCACTCTGAGACCTAGGAGGGCTGCTCCCAGGCTAGGCCACTGATTGGCTGATCACCCACTGTGAGACCTAGGAGGGCTGCTCCCAGGCTAGGCCACTGATTGGCTGATCACCCACTGTGAGACCTAGGAGTGTTTGTGAAGAGTTGAGATGCAGAATGGGGTTCTGCTGCTCCCAGGCTAGGCCACTGATTGGCTGATCTGGTCAGCTGACTCTGTTCTCTGGCAACCTGGTTGCTAACGCATAGGTGTGAAGTGTCGATTAATAAGGAAGCCTCTGATTCAGAGGGTTTGGGCTAAATGCAGGAAGACACATTTCAGTTGAAGGCATACAGTTGTACAACTGACTAGGTATCCCCCCCTTTCCCTATACAACTGACTAGGTATCCCCCCCTTTCCCTGTACAACTGACTAGGTATCCCCCTTTCCAACTGACTAGGTATCCCCCTTTCCCTGTCCAACTGACTAGGTATCCCCCTTTCCCTATACAACTGACTAGGTATCCCCCCTTTCCCTGTACAACTGACTAGGTATCCCCCCTTTCCCTGTCCAACTGACTAGGTATCCTCCTTTCCCTATACAACTGACTAGGTATCCCCCCTTTCCCTGTACAACTGACTAGGTATCCCCCCTTTCCCTGTACAACTGACTAGGTATCCCCCTTTCCCTGTACAACTGACTAGGTATCCCCCCTTTCCCTGTACAACTGACTAGGTACCCCCCTTTCCCTGTACAACTGACTAGGTATCCCCCCCTTTCCCTTTCCAACTGACTAGGTATCCCCCCCTTTCCCTGTACAACTGACTAGGTATCCCCCTTTCCCTATACAACTGACTAGGTATCCCCCCCTTTCCCTGTACAACTGACTAGGTATCCCCCTTTCCCTGTACAACTGACTAGGTATCCCTTCCCTGTACAACTGACTAGGTATCCCCCTTTCCCTATACAACTGACTAGGTATCCCCCCTTTCCCTGTACAACTGACTAGGTATCCCCCCTTTCCCTGTACAACTGACTAGGTATCCCCCCAGGTATCCCCCCTTTCCCTGTACAACTGACTAGGTATCCCCCCTTTCCCTATACAACTGACTAGGTATCCCCCCTTTCACTGTACAACTGACTAGGTATCCCCCTTTCCCTGTACAACTGACTAGGTATCCCCCTTTCCCTGTACAACTGACTAGGTATCCCCCCTTTCCCTGTACAACTGACTAGGTATCCCCCTTTCCCTTTCCCTGTACAACTGACTAGGTATCCCCCCTTTCCCTGTACAACTGACTAGGTATCTCCCCCCCCTTTCCCTATACAACTGACTAGGTATCCCCCTCCTTTCCCTGTACAACTGACTAGGCATCCCCCTCCTTTCCCTGTACAACTGACTAGGTATCCCCCTTTCCCTATACAACTGACTAGGTATCCCCCCTTTCCCTGTACAACTGACTAGGTATCCCCCTTTCCCTGTACAACTGACTAGGTATCCCCCTCCTTTCCCTGTACAACTGACTAGGCATCCCCCTCCTTTCCCTGTACAACTGACTAGGTATCCCCCTTTCCCTATACAACTGACTAGGCATCCCCCTCCTTTCCCTGTACAACTGACTAGGTATCCCCCTTTCCCTATACAACTGACTAGGTATCCCCCCTTTCCCTGTACAACTGACTAGGTATCCCCCTTTCCCTGTACAACTGACTAGGTATCCCCCCTTTCCCTGTACAACTGACTAGGTATCCCCCCTTTCCCTATACAACTGACTAGGTATCCCCCCTTTCACTGTACAACTGACTAGGTATCCCCCTTTCCCTGATACAACTGACTAGGTATCCCCCTTTCCCTGTACAACTGACTAGGTATCCCCCCTTTCCCTGTACAACTGACTAGGTATCCCCCTTTCCCTGTACAACTGACTAGGTATCCCCCCTTTCCCTGTACAACTGACTAGGTATCCCCCTTTCCCTGTACAACTGACTAGGTATCCCCCTTTCCCTGTACAACTGACTAGGTATCCCCCTTTCCCTGTACAACTGACTAGGTATCCTCCTTTCCCTGTACAACTGACTAGGTATCCCCCTTTCCCTGTACAACTGACTAGGTATCCCCCCTTTCCCTGTACAACTGACTAGGTATCCCCCTTTCCCTTTCCAACTGACTAGGTATCCCCCCTTTCCCTGTACAACTGACTAGGTATCCCCCATTTCCCTGTACAACTGACTAGGTATCCCCCTTTCCCTGTACAACTGACTAGGTATCCCCCCTTTCCCTGTACAACTGACTAGGTATCCCCCTTTCCCTGTACAACTGACTAGGTATCCCCCTTTCCCTATACAACTGACTAGGTATCCCCCCTTTCCCTGTACAACTGACTAGGTATCCCCCCTTTCCCTGTACAACTGACTAGGTATCCCCCCTTTTCCTGTACAACTGACTAGGTATCCTCCTTTCCCTATACAACTGACTAGGTATCCCCCTTTCCCTTTCCCTGTACAACTGACTAGGTATCCCCCCTTTCCCTATACAACTGACTAGGTATCCCCCCCTTTCCCTGTACAACTGACTAGGTATCCCCCCCTTTCCCTGTACAACTGACTAGGTATCCCCCTTTCCCTATACAACTGACTAGGTATCCCCCCCTTTCCCTGTACAACTGACTAGGTATCCCCCCCTTTCCCTGTACAACTGACTAGGTATCCCCCCCTTTCCCTGTACAACTGACTAGGTATCCCCCCCTTTCCCTGTACAACTGACTAGGTATCCCCCTTTCCCTATACAACTGACTAGGTACCCCCCTTTCCCTGTACAACTGACTAGGTATCCCCCTTTCCCTGTACAACTGACTAGGTACCCCCCTTTCCCTGTACAACTGACTAGGTATCCTCCTTTCCCTTTCCCTGTACAACTGACTAGGTATCCCCCTTTCCCTGTACAACTGACTAGGTATCCCCCCTTTCCCTGTACAACTGACTAGGTATCCCCCCTTTCCCTGTACAACTGACTAGGTATCCCCCTTTCCCTGTACAACTGACTAGGTATCACCCCTTTCCCTATACAACTGACTAGGTATCCCCCTTTCCCTGTACAACTGACTAGGTATCCCCCATTTCCCTGTACAACTGACTAGGTATCCCCCTTTCCCTGTACAACTGACTAGGTATCCCCCCTTTCCCTGTACAACTGACTAGGTATCCCCCTTTCCCTGTACAACTGACTAGGTATCCCCCCCTTTCCCTTTCCAACTGACTAGGTATCCCCCCTTTCCCTGTACAACTGACTAGGTATCCCCCTTTCCCTTTCCCTGTACAACTGACTAGGTATCCCCCCTTTCCCTGTACAACTGACTAGGTACCCCCCTTTCCCTGTACAACTGACTAGGTATCCCCCTTTCCCTTTCCCTGTACAACTGACTAGGTATCCCCCTTTCCCTGTACAACTGACTAGGTACCCCCCTTTCCCTGTACAACTGAGTAGGTATCCCCCTTTCCCTGTACAACTGACTAGGTACCCCCCTTTCCCTGTACAACTGACTAGGTATCCCCCCTTTCCCTGTACAACTGACTAGGTATCCCCCCCTTTCCCTGTACAACTGACTAGGTATCCCCCTTTCCCTGTACAACTGACTAGGTATCCCCCTTTCCCTATACAACTGACTAGGTATCCCCCTTTCCCTGTACAACTGACTAGGTATCCCCCCCTTTCCCTATACAACTGACTAGGTATCCCCCCCTTTCCCTGTACAACTGACTAGGTATCCCCCCTTTCCCTATACAACTGACTAGGTATCCCCCCCTTTCCCTGTACAACTGACTAGGTATCCCCCCTTTCCCTGTACAACTGACTAGGTATCCCCCTTTCCCTGTACAACTGACTAGGTATCCCCCTTTCCCTGTACAACTGACTAGGTATCCTCCTTTCCCTGTACAACTGACTAGGTACCCCCCTTTCCCTGTACAACTGACTAGGTATCCCCCCTTTCCCTGTACAACTGACTAGGTATCCCCCATTTCCCTGTACAACTGACTAGGTATCCCCCTTTCCCTGTACAACTGACTAGGTATCCCCCCTTTCCCTGTACAACTGACTAGGTATCCCCCTTTCCCTGTACAACTGACTAGGTATCCCCCTTTCCCTATACAACTGACTAGGTATCCCCCTTTCCCTGTACAACTGACTAGGTATCCCCCTTTCCCTATACAACTGGCTAGGTATCCCCCTTTCCCTGTACAACTGACTAGGTATCCCCCTTTCCCTATACAACTGGCTAGGTATCCCCCTTTCCCTTTCCCTGTACAACTGACTAGGTATCCCCCTTTCCCTTTCCCTGTACAACTGACTAGGTATCCCCCCTTTCCCTGTACAACTGACTAGGTATCCCCCTTTCCCTATACAACTGACTAGGCATCCCCCCTTTCCCTGTACAACTGACTAGGTACCCCCCTTTCCCTGTACAACTGACTAGGTATCCCCCTTTCCCTTTCCCTGTACAACTGACTAGGTATCCCCCCTTTCCCTATACAACTGACTAGGTATCCCCCCTTTCCCTGTACAACTGACTAGGTATCCCCCTTTCCCTGTACAACTGACTAGGTATCCCCCTTTCCCTGTACAACTGACTAGGTATCCCCCCTTTCCCTATACAACTGACTAGGTATCCCCCCTTTCCCTGTACAACTGACTAGGTATCCCCCTTTCCCTGTACAACTGACTAGGTATCCCCCTTTCCCTGTACAACTGACTAGGTATCCCCCTTTCCCTGTACAACTGACTAGGTATCCCCCTTTCCCTGTACAACTGACTAGGTATCCTCCTTTCCCTGTACAACTGACTAGGTATCCCCCTTTCCCTGTACAACTGACTAGGTATCCCCCCTTTCCCTGTACAACTGACTAGGTATCCTCCTTTCCCTTTCCCTGTGCCACTGAACACTAGGGTCAGGCTCAGTGGTGTAAAGTACTTAAGTAAAAATACTTTACTATTTGAATTTTTTACAACTTTTACTTAAAATCAAATCAAAGTTAATTTCAAATCAAATCAAATCACTGCATTCCTAAAGAAAATATTGTACTTTTTACTCCCTATATTTTCCCTGATACACAATAGTACTCAATACATTTTGAATGCTTAGCAGGACAGAAAAATGTGTCCATTTCACACACTTATCAAGAGAACATCCCTGCTCATCCCTACCGCATCGGATCTGGCGGACTCACTAAAACACAAATGCTTTGTTTTTAAATGATGTCTGAGTGTTGGAGTGTGACCCCCCGTGGCTATCCGTAAAAAAAGAAAAGAAAAGAAAATTGTGCCGTCTTAATATAATATAATAATATAAGATAAGGAATTTTAAATTATTCATACTTTTAGTTTTGATACTTAAGTATATTTAAAACCAAATGCTTTAAGACTCCTACTCAGGTAGTATTTTACTGGGTGACTTTTACTTTTACTTATGTCATTTTTTATTAAGATATCTTTACTTTTACTCAAGTATCACAATTGGGTACCTTGGTTACCTACCTCATCAGTAAAAGGCTACGAAGGAGAAACAGCACCCACTACCTTTGACCAGGGAATAGAGTATAATTTAGGATGCAGCCACCGCAAAGAGTCCATCTCCTCCGGAGCAAGAAATAGGTCTACTTGAGCAAAGCAAAGACAAAATTGTTTCTGATTCTTGTGAAATTAAGATACTTTCTTTGCCATAATTAACATTATAAACATGATTTGCATTTGGACACACTTACTCATTCAAGGGGTTTTCTTTCTTTTTACTATGTTTTCATCAGTTAATTGTAACGCATTCCAGGTGAATACCTCATGAAGCTGGTTGAGAGAATACCAAGAGTGTGCAAAGCTGTCATCAAGGCAAAGGATGAAACTGAGCTTTGACTATGTACAGTTGTGACCTGTTGCCACAAGCTGAAAAAGTATAAAATCTATTTTGATTTGTTAAACTATTTTTGTTGGTTACTACATGATTCTATATGTGTTATTTTCATAGTTTTGATGTCTTCACTATTATTCTACAACATAGAAAATAATAAAAATAAAACTTTTGACTGGTACCGTACATAACGTCTCCATTAAAAAGAAGGTGAAGAAGAAGATGCCTTTTGACAGCGCCCCATAATGCACTACTTTTGACCAAAATTGATAATGATAAGCTGTAGACCACACTATCTACCTAGAAAGTTTTCATCTGTATTTTTCGTAGCTGTCTTAATACCACCAGAGACCAATGCTGGCACTCAGACCGTACTCAATGAGCTGTACAGGGCCATAAGCAAACAGAAAAACGCTCATCCAGAGGCGGCGCTCTTAGAGGCCTGGGACGTTAATGCAGGGAAACTTAAATCCGTTTTACCTCATTTCTACCAGCGTGTTAAATTGTGCAACCTGTCACATCTGCAACCAGAGGGAAAAAAAACTCTAGACCACCTTTAGTCCACACACAGAGACACGTACAAAGCTCCCCCTCCATTTGGCAAATCTGACCATAATTCTGTCCTCCTGATTGCTGCTTACAAGCAAAAATTAAAGCAGGAAGCACCAGTGACTAGATCAATAAGAAAGTGGTCAGATGAAGCAGATGCTAAGCTACAGGACTGTTTTGCTAGCACAGACTGGAATATGTTCCGGGATTCTTCCGATGGCATTGAGGAGTACACCACATCAGTCACTGCCTTCATCAATAAGTGCATCGATGACGTCGTTCCCACAGTGATTGTACGTACATATCCCAACCAGAAGCCATGGATTACAGGCAACATCCGCACTGAGCAAAAGGCTAGAGCTTCTGCTTTCAAGGAGCGGGACTCTAACCTGGAAGTTTATAAGAAATCCCGCTATGCCCTCCAACGAACCATCAAATAGGCAAAGCAGCAATATAGGACTAAGATCGAATCGTACTACACTGGCTCCAACGTTCGTCGGATGTGGCAGGGCTGGTAAACTATTACAGACTAAAAAGGGAAGCATAGCCGAGAGCTGCCCAGTGACACGAACCTACCAGATGAGCTAAATGCATGAGAGCATCAGCTGTTTCTGGACGACTGTGTGATTACGCTCTCGTAGCTGATGTGACTAAGACCTTTAACAGGTCAACATTCACAAGGCCGCAGGGCCAGACGGATTGCCAGGATGTGCACTCCAAGCATGTGCTGACCAACTGGCAAGTGTCTTCACTGACATTTTCAACCTCTCCCTGTCTAAGTCTGTAATACCAACATGTTTCAAGCAGACCACCATAGTGCCTGTGTTCAAGAACACTAAAGCAACCTGCCTAAATGTCTACCGACCCATAACTCTCACGTCTGTAGCCATGAAGTGCTTTGAAAGTGCTTTGAAAGGCTGGTCATGGCTCACATCAACACCATCAACACCATTATCCCAGAAACCCTAGACCCACTCCAATTTGCATAGCACCCCAACAGATCCACAGATGATGCAATCTCTTGTCATGACTGTCCTGATCAGGTCAGGGTACAGGAGACCACCACCCTACAGATTATCTCCCAAACCTCCAACAGAGGAGGAGAGATCTAGGGGTCTGAAGATGTGGGGGTTTTATGACCCCTCACGCCCATAATAAACCTTAGGCCACAGAGAAATTCCTTTGTCCTCACAATGGAGAACTGGCCTCAGAACATTAAACATGCAATAAAGGGACTTTGGAACAATGGTTTCCGTCAGCCACAATGGTGGTCATGACGAGAGGTGGAATATGAAAATGTATGTAACTTTTGTATTGTTATTAAAGGTTAAGAGATGACGTTATTATGAAAACATTGTACCTTTAAGAGTTTTCCCAGTATATGCCTGATGTTTATACATTGTACGTTGTGTGGAAAATATCCAAATCAAAGAGAATGTTTTGGTAAAGATGAGATTTGAAGGTAGTGTCTAAAATAGGATTTTAGTCAAATCTAGGCCTTGCCCCTTTACTTGGTCCGCCCAGAGAATTGCCCTAAAGGCGGTTACACCCACTTCTGACCCGAGGGTATAAGACAGGAGAGTGAAGAATTAACATAGGAGACTAATTGACCCCAAGCTGCAGCGAAGGTCTAACAAAGTCAACGAACCCCAAAACGAAACACAAGGTTGAAGACAAATAAATATTTTTCTACACGAGCTACGGACGAGTAGCTGTGTCTAAGCGGGTGAATTCAAGCCGAACCACCCAGCCTCCACTCTCCATTGAATCGTGGTATCTACACCGTTCGAGTCCGAAGCTGTGAGCTCTGAGCTACAGAGCTGTCTGACCTCAGAAGACCCCTTTCAGATCAAGGGCGAGGGATCAGACCACTAAGCCAAGAAGGACACTGACATCGTGAGGACAACCAGAGAGTTGCGCCGGAGAAGTGCGTCATTGAGAAGCCTAAACGACACACACGGAGCTTCCCACCTGAGACCTCCAACACGTAATTACATCATTATATTCTGACCCATAAGAGCGGCAGGTCGGGGCAAGACTAGGTTTAAATAAGCATGGCTGACAAATGAACCAAATGTATATTTCTCTCGTGTACTTTCTTGGTTTCTCTCTCTTTTAAATCCCCATTTTGGGTAACACGCGCCATAGTGTGTGTTGGCCCGTTATACTAAGTCCTAATCAATAGCTAGACTGTGTTTTGTGTATGTGTATTTTTATCATCATTTTAGCTTGCTAGTAAATAAATAATCAACTAAGATTGGTGTGGTAAACTTATTGGTGTAGCCCGGGTTCGTGCAGATTCCCGGATTATGCGACGTTCAGACATGAGACAAGAGGTTGATTAATTTAGCGACTGTTGTAAAATCGATATTCTGATATCCTTTGAGTTAATTTGGGAAATAGAAACTCAATCCAAATAATTTTCCCATGGTGCCCCAGGTTGATGAGTTAATAATTGCTTGATTCATTGCTTAATTCATTTAATCACGCACTTATAAACCGTTAATCATTCGATGAGCAACAGTCGTCACATGAACTAATACAACGTCACAACACTCTATTGCACTTCACACTGTCCTTTCACACCTGGACAAAAGGAACACCTATGTGAGAATGCTACTCATTGACTACACCTCAGCGTTCAACACCATAGTGCCCTCAAAGCTCATCACCAAGCTAAGGACACTGGGACTAAATACCTTCCTCTGCAACTGGAATCTAGACTTCCTGATGGGCCGCCCCCAGGTGGTAAGGGTAGGTAACAACACGTCTGCAACGCTATTCCTCAACACAGGGGCCCCTCAGGGGTGCGTGCTCAGCCCACCTCCTGTACTCCCTGTTCACTTATGATTGCACAGCCAGGCACGACTCCAACACCATCATTAAGTTTGCTGTTGACACAACAGTCGTAGGCCTGATCACCAAGACAGCACATAGGGAGGAGGTCAGAGTCCTGGCCGTGTGGTGCCAGGACAACAACCTCTCCCTCAATGTGATCAAAACTAAGGAGATGATTGTAGGCTACAGGAAAAGGAGGCCCGAGCACGCCCCCATTCTCATCGATGGGGCTGCAGTGGAGCAGGTTGAGAGCCTCAAGTTCCTTGGTGTCCACATCACCAACAAACTAACATGGTCCAAGCACACCAAGACAGTCGTGAAGAGGGCACAACAAAACCTATTCCCCCTCAGGAAACTAAAAAGATTTGGCATGGGTCCTCAGATCCTCAAAAGGTTCCCCAGCTGCACCATCAAGAGCATCCTGACTGGCTGCATCACTGCCTGGTATGGCAACTGCTCGGCCTCTGACATCAAGGCACTACAGATGGTAGAGCGTACAGCCCAGTACATCACTGGGGCCGAGCTTCCTGCCATCCAAGACCTCTATACCAGGCGGTGTCAGAGGAAGGCCCTAAAAATTGTCAAGACTCCAGCCACCCGAGTCATAGACTTTTCTCTCTGCTACCACACGGCAAGCGGTACCGGAGCTCCAAGTCTAGGTCCAAGAGGCTTCTAAACAGCTTCTACCCCCAAGCCATAAGACTACTGAACATCTAATCAAATGGCTACCCAGACTATTTGCATTGTTCCCCCTCCCCCTCTTTTACGCTGCTGCTACACTCTGTTATTATCTATACATAAGTCACTTTAATAACTCTACCCACATGTATATATTACCTCAATTACCTGGACTAACCGGTGCCCCCACATTGACTCTGTACTGGTACCTCCTGTATATAGTCTCGCTATTGTTATTTTACTGCTGCTCTTTAATTATTTGTTACTTTTATTTAAACATTTTTTTTTTGTATTTTTCTTAAAACTGCATTGTTGGTTAAGGGCTTGTAAGTAAGCATTTCACTGTGAGGTCTACTACACCTGTTGTATTCAGCATTTCACTGTAAGGTCTACAACACCTCTTGTATTCAGCATTTCACTGTGAGGTCTACTACACCTGTTGTATTCAGCATTTCACTGTAAGGTCTACTACACCTGTTGTATTCAGCATTTCACTGTAGGGGCTACTACACCTGTTGTACTCAGGATTTCACTGTAAGGTCTACTACACCTGTTGTATTCAGCATTTCACTGTAAGGTCTACTCCACCTGTTGTATTCAGCATTTCACTGTAAGGTCTACTACACCTGTTGTATTCAGCATTTCACTGTAAGGTCTACTACACCTGTTATATTCAGCATTTCACTGTAAGGTCTACTACACCTGTTATATTCAGCATTTCACTGTAAGGTCTACTACACTTGTTGTATTCAGCATTTCACTGTAGGGGCTACTACACCTGTTGTACTCAGGATTTCACTGTAAGGTCTACTACACCTGTTGTATTCAGCATTTCACTGTAAGGTCTACTCCACCTGTTGTATTCAGCATTTCACTGTAAGGTCTACTACACCTGTTGTATTCAGCATTTCACTGTAAGGTCTACTACACCTGTTGTATTCAGCATTTCACTGTAAAGTCTACTCCACCTGTTGTATTCAGCATTTCACTGTAAGGTCTACTACACCTGTTGTATTCAGCGCATATAAATACACAAATACAATTTGATTTGATAAAGGGAATAAGCCATTTCATAATGATGGTTAATTATTATAACTAAAACCAGGGGCACTCCTAATTATGATTGCTACAGCTCTAAGCCAAGGTTGTCCCAAATGGCATCTTATTTCTTATATAGTGTTGGGGGCAACAACTAACAAAAAAATTCTAGAGGCAAGCCGAAGGTCGGAGAGGAAAGTCTACGCCCATTTGTCAGTGATTGGTCAACAGTAGAGATTCTTCTATTAAGTCTTTGTCGTCGTTCAACGAGAGACGACTCATTTTCATGCACATTTTTTCATTGAGAAATACTATGTCTGTCTGTCTGTCTGTCTGTCTGTCTGTCTGTCTGTCTGTCTGTCTGTCTGTCTGTCTGTCTGTCTGTCTGTCTGTCTGTCTGTCTGTCTGTCTGTCTGTCTGTCTGTCTGTCTGTCTGTCTGTCTGTCTGTCTGCCTGTCTGCCTGCCTGCCTGCCTGCCTGCCTGCCTGCCTGCCTGCCTGCCTGCCTGCCTGCCTGCCTATCCTGAATGCCAAGCGTCACTTCTGGAGGAAACCTGGCACCATCCCTACGGTGAAGCATGGTGGTGGCAGCAGCATGCTGTGGGGATGTTTTTCAGCGGCAGGGACTGGGAGACTAGTCAGGATCGAGGGAAAGATGAACGGAGCAATGTACAGAGAGATCCTTGATGAAAACCTGCTCCAGATTGCTCAGGACCTCAGACTGGGGCGAAGGTTCACCTTCCAACAGGACAACGACCCTAAGCACACAGCCAAGACAACGCAGGAGTGGCTTTGGGACAAGTCTCTGAATGTCCTTGAGTGGCCCAGCCAGAGCTCGGAAATTGAACCCGATCAAACATCTCTGGAGAGACCTGAAAATAGCTGTGCAGCAACGCTCCACATCCAACCTCACAGAGCTTGAGAGGATCTGCAGAGAAGAATGGGAGAAACTCCCCAAATACAGGTGTGCCAAGCTTGTAGCGTCATACCCAAGAAGACTCGAGGCTGTAATCACTGCCGAAGGCGCTTCAATAAAGTACTGAGTAAAGGGTCTGAATACTTATGTAAATGTGATATTTCATCTTTTTTTTTTTAAACCTGTTTTTGCTTTGTGGGGTATTGTGTTTAGATTGATGAGGAAAAAAAGCAATTTAATTAATTTTAGAATACATTTGTCAAGGGGTCTGAATGCATGACAGAAAAGAGAAGCTCTTCTTCTAACACATATCTCAATCCAAAGGAAAAAACTCTCTCTCTCTCTCTCTCTGCGTCCCTCCTCCTCTTTCTCTCTCTCTCTCCCTCCTCTTTCTCTCTCTCTCTCTGCCTGCCACCTCTTTCTCTCTCTCTCTGCCTGCCACCTCTTTCTCTCTCTCTCTGCCTCCCTCCTCCTCTTTTTCTCTCTGCCTCCCTCCTCATCTTTCTCTCTCTGCCTGCCTCTTCTTCTCTCTCTCGGTCTCTATGTTACGCTAGCTTGGTCTCTAGGTTACGGTCTCTAGGTTACGCTAGCTTGGTCTCTAGGTTACACTAGCTTGGTCTCTAGGTCACGGTCTCTAGGTTACGCTAGCTTGGTCTCTAGGTTACGCTAGCTTGGTCTCTAGGTTACGGTCTCTAGGTTACGCTAGCTTGGTCTCTAGGTTACGGTCTCTAGGTTACGCTAGCTTGGTCTCTAGGTTACGGTCTCTAGGTTACGCTAACTTGGTCTCTAGGTTACGGTCTCTAGGTTACGCTAGCTTGGTCTCTAGGTTACGCTAGCTCGGTCTCTAGGTTACGGTCTCTAGGTTATGCTAGCTCGGTCTCTAGGTTACGCTAGCTTGGTCTCTAGGTTACGGTCTCTAGGTTACGCTAGCTCGGTCTCTAGGTTACGCTAGCTTGGTCTCTAGGTTACGGTCTCTAGGTTACACTAGCTTGGTCTCTAGGTTACGGTCTCTAGGTTACGCTAGCTTGGTCTCTAGGTTACGCTAGCTTGGTCTCTAGGTTACGCTAGCTTGGTCTCTAGGTTACTCTAGCTCGGTCTCTAGGTTACGGTCTCTAGGTTACGGTCTCTAGGTTACGCTAGCTTGGTCTCTAGGTTACACTAGCTTGGTCTCTAGGTTACGGTCTCTAGGTTACACTAGCTTGGTGTTGGTGAAATAGCGACTATAACCCTCTTAAATAGAGAACTGCTTCTGTTCCTCCATCCCTTCATCCCCCTGTCGCCCCCTCAACCCAGTCTATTTCAAGCTTCAACTTATATATATATTCGGACAATATTTGTTTGGTTTTTTGTAAATGTTATTTTTATGGAGAGTATAGAGGGTGGAACGTAGGGTGGCATGAGATATTTATGGACTGCATTCATTACTCCAACGTGGAGCCAGTTGAATGAACACGCCGGCACAAGAAAAGGCGACTGCAGAGCCCCGTGGCTGCACGTGGTGCGCCATTATGGTCTGGAAGGTTCCGACTCAGTGATGTGTCCAGATTCCCGCGCCGCTAGTGGGGAGAAAACAGCGAATAGAAGGATGTGAGGTAATAATGTGAGAAATTACAGTGAGGCTTCTTCAGTGTTCTCACATAGCTGTGTGTGCTTATGCGTTTGTGTCCTCGGACACAGCTCAGTTCCAGAGAGAGAGAGAGATACATTTAGATACTTGGGAGTGACTGCATGTGAAGAATGACAAAAGACTTGTCGAAGGATCTTAGCAATATCTCCAACATCACTCAGTCTCACTAGCTTATTTATGAAAGATCTGAACTAGTGGATGAGTCACAAAACAAAACGTTGTCGTCGCGTTATGGCACGGCATGCATACTGTACACACTTCACTCTGAATGCCAAATGGCACCCTATTCTTTATATAGGGCACTACTGTTGACCAGTGCCCTTGAGAGATACATTCAGACACCTCACTCTTTCTAATCGTTTGTATTCACAAGTTTCTTTTCAGGTCCCTGTAGCAACCTGGACTCAGGGGTAGACGTAAAGTAGTACACGTAAATCACAGAGACTCCATTTAGAATGATATGCTACGTTTCATATGGTATATATTAATGTGTGGATGTCCATCATCCATTTTGTATACTATGTTAGAAATTGCAAGTCTTACAATATGTTATGAACTTGCAAAATGTATGATATGTTACAAATTCCAATTTGTTCTCGCTAACATTAGCTAGATGGCTAATGCTAACATTAGCTAGGTGGCTAACATAAGCTACCTTAAGGGTTAGAGTTAGGGGTTAAGGTTATGGTTAAGGTTAGGAGTTAGGTTAAATAGTTCAGTTTAGGGTTAGGGGAAGGGTTAGCCAACATGGTAAGTAGTTGCAAAGTTGATAATTAGCTAAAATGCTAAACTTGTCCATGATGAGTTTCCAACACGCTAGATGTTCGGGTTATACGCCCACCCGTCCAACACCGACCAACCACGCTACTGTCGTTTTTTTGCCCTAAGTAAACTTCTGTCTTACGTAACCATACGAAATATATCATAGTAATTTAGTGTCCTGGATTTGCGTTTACTATATTACGTCTAGTCTATGAGACCAGGCTGCCTGTAGAGGAACCTTTGATGAAACAGACTGAGGGATCTATTTTCTGCTCGCGGTAGAGGAGGCGCAAATGTCAAACGCACGTTAGTTTTCAATTTCGTCGTGTAAAAACTGGCGCAATATCATTTTCCAGTCCTTACGCCAGGTTCGGCAATTTACCTGTATAACATCAGCTGTCTCGTGCCGAGGTAGGAGGGGTGGTTAATATTGGAGGTGTGTCCTTAAAAAACGTGCGTCAACATGCCAATTTCAATGAGCACAACAAGGGATATTTAAGACCGACCAAAGCTGATCTTAGGGGATTGGCTATGGCATTGACTTTACTAGCAGAGGCCTACACTGTAGCCTTATGTATATCTGTAATGAATACTCAGGGAGAAAAAAGGTGCAGGTGTTTATTTCGCCTTTGCAGAAGGCAGGAATCGTGGTCACAGGCAGGAAATGGTCATACACAGGTAGGCAAACAGGCAGGTGAATCAAAACTAGGACTGAAAGGTGTGGCAAGATGGCGGACTGAACGTAGCTATGGAGACCACCTCAAGATGAAAACGTAATATTCAATATCGGTACGTTAGACTAAATATTATCACTACACATTATGGTGGGTGATAACCTTCAATCTGGACAATAGCACAAAACAAATCTTAAGACTAGATACATTTATCAACAAATATTTTCAAAAACAAGCAGCACCCAAACATGACAGGGGAACCCATCTCAACACGACGGAGGGTAAGACAGGGGAACCCATCTCAACATGACAGAGGGTAAGACAGGGGAACCCATCTCAACATGACGGAGTAAGACAGGGGAACCCATCTCAACATGACGGAGGGTAAGACAGGGGAACCCATCTCAACATGACGGAGAGTAAGACAGGGAACCCATCTCAACATGACGGAGAGTTAGACAGGGGAACCCATCTCAACATGACGGAGGGTAAGACAGGGGAACCCGTCTCAACATGACGGAGGGTAAGACAGGGGAACCCGTCTCAACACGACGGAGAGTAAGACAGGGGAACCCATCTCAACACGACGGAGAGTTAGACAGGGGAACCCGTCTCAACATGAAAACGTGACTCTTCTACAGACACAAATGATTTAACCTCTTTACCAGCGGGAATGGTAAAGGTCAAAACCCATCTGTTATAATCAATAAATGACAAACTGGGTATACTTGAACTAGTCAGTAAGGATATAATAGAGTTGAAGGCCTGGAGATGAGTGATGAAAAAGCAGCGACATTGGAGAAAGATACAAGCAAGCTAAAAAATAATATAATTTTGAAACCGAAGATAATGTACTTAAAAAAGGAGAACACCGTTCTGAGAGAAGCCTTACTGGACATACAGACTAGATCCATGAGAGAATCTGGTACTAACAGGTATCCTTACTGGACATACAGACTAGATCCATGAGAGAATCTGGTACTAACAGGTATCCTTACTGGACATACAGACTAGATCCATGAGAGAGAATCTGGTACTAACAGGTATCCTTACTGGACATACAGACTAGATCCATGAGAGAGAATCTGGTACTAACAGGTATCCTTACTGGACATACAGACTAGATCCATGAGAGAATCTGGTACTAACAGGTATCCTTACTGGACATACAGACTAGATCCATGAGAGAGAATCTGGTACTAACAGGTATCCTTACTGGACATACAGACTAGATCCATGAGAGAGAATCTGGTACTAACAGGTATCCTTACTGGACATACAGACTAGATCCATGAGAGAGAATCTGGTACTAACAGGTATCCTTACTGGACATACAGACTAGATCCATGAGAGAGAATCTGGTACTAACAGGTATCCTTACTGGACATACAGACTAGATCCATGAGAGAGAATCTGGTACTAACAGGTATCCTTACTGGACATACAGACTAGATCCATGAGAGAGAATCTGGTACTAACAGGTATCCTTACTGGACATACAGACTAGATCCATGAGAGAGAATCTGGTACTAACAGGTATCCTTACTGGACATACAGACTAGATCCATGAGAGAGAATCTGGTACTAACAGGTATCCTTACTGGACATACAGACTAGATCCATGAGAGAGAATCTGGTACTAACAGGTATCCTTACTGGACATACAGACTAGATCCATGAGAGAGAATCTGGTACTAACAGGTATCCTTACTGGACATACAGACTAGATCCATGAGAGAGAATCTGGTACTAACAGGTATCCTTACTGGACATACAGACTAGATCCATGAGAGAGAATCTGGTACTAACAGGTATCCAAGAGAAAGAAGGTAGAAGTTCCTGAATGTGTAGTTAGAGAGTTCCTCCTTACAGCTCTTCAGATTCGACGGGAAGCTATCGACAAAATCCAACTCCAACGTGTACACCGCTTCGGACAGAAAGGGCAGAGGTACGAACGCCCAATCGTTGCCAACTTTGCTTTCTTTAAAGATAAAATAATGGGTAAAAACATGGGTAAAAGACTTGCTGGGACCAGAATTGGCATGAATGATCAGTTCCCGAAGGAAATTGCAGAACGGCGTAAAGTTCTGTATCCAATTTTCAAGGAAAACAGATTGAAAGGGAAATGAGTAGCCGTCGATAAACTATATATTTATAACCAGTTGATCAGAGAGACACATAGACTACTCCATGGCTATTCTAAAAATTACAAAGTTCTCATAGAGGAGGCAAATAATGAAACACACAATTCTAGTCCTGTTATGGTTTGTAATAATACAACAAAACATATGGCTTTTCTATATATCTTCAAATGTAACTAATTGGAACACAAAAGCACTAATTCAACATGGTGGAGATAAAAAACACATTAAACAGAAGGCACAGTACGTGTGGATGGTGTGGGGTGTGTTTTTTTGATGTTTGGGAAAGTGTAGCGTTGAGTGACAAAGGAAATGGTTGCATAACCCAGAACCAATGTAAAGCTGTGAGCAAGGGGGTTGATGAGAGAGCTTTCAATCTTGTTCAGATGAGGGATATACATTTTAAAATGAATTATAAATCTTATTTAATTTATTTATTGTCCTATCGTGGTGGAACAGCGTTTTAAAATAAATTATACATTTAATTGATTTATTCTCCTATCACGGGAACTACATTTAAAACATACATTTTACAACTAATTTATTAATTTATGATCCTATATTGATGGAACGGTCCACAACCGTATACTACCACCTGAATGACCCAGATACTAAGGAGAACTCCCTAACTGTTTTATGGGGCTGCTGTAAGCGGTCTGTATGCAGCCAAAATACGGTCAGAGACCAAGAGCAGCACTGCCCCCTCTAGATTCTGAGCCTGCTTGGCAGGGTTGGTCCTGTAGTGGTTCTGAGCCTGCTTGGCAGGGTTGGTCCTGTAGTGGTTCTGAGCCTGCTTGGCAGGGTTGGTCCTGTAGTGGTTCTGAGCCTGCTTGGCAGGGTTGGCCCTGTAGTGGTTCTGAGTCTGCTTGGCAGGGTTGGTCCTGTAGTGGTTCTGAGCCTGCTTGGCAGGGTTGGTCCTGTAGTGGTTCTGAGCCTGCTTGGCAGGGTTGGTCCTGTAGTGGTTCTGAGCCTGCTTGGCAGGGTTGGTTCTGTAGTGGTTCTGAGCCTGCTCGGCAGGGTTGGTCCTGTAGTGGTTCTGAGCCCGCTTGGCAGGGTTGGTCCTGTAGTGGTTCTGAGCCTGCTTGGCAGGGTTGGCCCTGTAGTGGTTCTGAGCCTGCTTGGCAGGGTTGGTTCTGTAGTGGTTCTGAGCCCGCTTGGCAGGGTTGGTCCTGTAGTGGTTCTGAGCCTGCTTGGCAGGGTTGGTCCTGTAGTGGTCCTGAGCCTGCTTGGCAGGGTTGGTCCTGTAGTGGTTCTGAGTCTGCTTGGCAGGGTTGGTCCTGTAGTGGTTCTGAGCCTGCTTGGCAGGGTTGGTTCTGTAGTGGTTCTGAGCCTGCTCGGCAGGGTTGGTCCTGTAGTGGTTCTGAGCCTGCTTGGCAGGGTTGGTCCTGTAGTGGTTCTGAGCCTGCTCGGCAGGGTTGGTCCTGTAGTGGTTCTGAGCCTGCTCGGCAGGGTTGGTTCTGTAGTGGTTCTGAGCCTGCTCGGCAGGGTTGGTCCTGTAGTGGTTCTGAGCCTGCTCGGCAGGGTTGGTCCTGTAGTGGTTCTGAGCCTGCTCGGCAGGGTTGGTCCTGTAGTGGTTCTGAGCCCGCTCGGCAGGGTTGGTCCTGTAGTGGTTCTGAGCCTGCTCGGCAGGGTTGGTTCTGTAGTGGTTCTGAGCCTGCTCGGCAGGGTTGGTCCTGAAAAGCCAAAGCCCCCTGAAGGGAGAGCATAATAGACAAGGAAATTCTCAAAGCTGCTAATGAGAACCTTGACGACCTTGTACCTAGCCGGTGGGAATTCCGGTGGGGTGCCCCCCCACCCAGGCAGTGGCAGTGCTGGCAACACTATCTGCAGTAACCCATGGGGAGGGGGGTCACACTTGGACATTCAGAAAAGGGGCATATTATTGTGGCCCTGGTGGCACAAAATCAAAAGTCTGACTGCATGGAGATGCTTGGGAAAATGGTCACCACGAGGGACCGTGTTGTGGGTGTTTCAGGGGAAAAGGGGGTATATCTGATCTCCATCATCTAGGACGTGACAATGGTTAATCAAATCTCCCCATTTTGTTGCACAGTCTTGCAGGGCTTCTCATACAGCTGCGACTCTATATGCATTAGTAAATCAAGACCTTTTCTTGAGTTGGGCTCTGGGATGGTGCAACTGTTGAGAATCCGAGTCTATGGTTGTTGTGGGGGAAAGGGGTTGAGTGTGTATGAGTGACTGGGTAGTATCCCACCACTGTTGCGAGGGAGTAAAAGATGTTAGGGACAATATAGGATGATTCACAATAATTACTTGCTAATATAATAAATGCTTGCAATAATGTAATTTTGGTAATGGCGAGACTGGTGAGAGGTAAAAATCCTTTCCATAAATTGCCTACATTACTACAAATATTAATAGCTAATTATGGAAAATAAGATAAACATGATTTTTTAAAATATATATATTTTTTTTTTGATGGCTATATATAATACAAATCGAGGTGAGGGCGATGGAAATGCATTCGGCGGTTGATCTACTTCTGTTCTGTAAATGGAACTGTGTGCTCTTTTCCAAGGACGGATCCCGGTCTCTCCGGGGCCTTGGGATCCGGGGGGGGGTCTGCCGGGCATTGGGACGACAACCCAACTAGGGATGAGGAAGGCTTTTAGCGGGTGGAATAGTGGGGACCATTTGGAAGTTTACTTAGTAGCAATGTAAATATCATGGTGCAGCCATATAGACACTCAATCATCATGTTACTATATAATGGTACGTTTACAAACAGATATTTTGATGAATGGAATTGAAAGTTGTGTCTCATTAAGGTAAGTGGAGAAATAAGTGTAGCCAGTTACAATTGTAATGGCCTAGCAGATAATAAGAAAATACGATCAGTATTTACCTGGTTAAAAGAGAAGGAATATAATATCTATTGTTTACAGGAAACCCATTCAACAATTTTAGATGAAGTTTTGTGGAAAAAGGACTGGGGGGGTGAAATATAGTTCTCCCATGGGGCAAAGAAATTCAAAATGGGTGATGATATTAATTAACAATAATTTTGATCCAAATGTGCAAATTGTCCAAACAGATCATCAAGGTAGATGGATTATTTAAATATGTTATTGGACAATAAACAGATATGGCTCATTAACCTATATGGTCCAAATAATGATGATCCGAGCGTCTTTGACAATATATATAAGAATTTATCAACTCTACAAGCAACACTGGACTCTATTATTATGGTGGGAGATTTCAATACGGTCCTAAATACCTCTATGGACCGGAAAGGAAATCACACTACAAACTATCACCCTCAGGCACTTAAGGAAATCATGAATGTCATGGATATATTGGAATTAGTGGATATATGGAGGCTTAAATTCCCTGACCTAGTGAGATATACATGGAGGAGGTTTAATATCCTGACCTAGTGAGATATACATGGAGGAGGTTTAATATCCTGACCTAGTGAGATATACATGGAGGAGGTTTAATATCCTGACCTAGTGAGATATACATGGAGGAGGTTTAATATCCTGACCTAGTGAGATATACATGGAGGAGGTTTAATATCCTGACCTAGTGAGATATACATGGAGGAGGTTTAATACCCTGACCTAGTGAGATATACATGGAGGAGGTTTAATATCCTGACCAAGTGAGATATACATGGCGGAGGTTTAATATCCTGACCTAGTGAGATATACATGGAGGAGGTTTAATATCCTGACCTAGTGAGATATACATGGTGGAGGTTTAATATCCTGACCTAGTGAGATATACATGGAGGAGGTTTAATACCCTGACCTATTGAGATATACATTGTGGAGGCTTAATCAAGCTAATCGTCTTGATTACTTCCTTATATTCATTCTCAGAATGCGGTTGAATCATCACATAATTTCCAGGTGGGCGAGGATATTGGACATTTAATCAAAGCCTACGAAATGGTAAATTGTTTATCAGAAGAATTTATAACGGACTTTTTCAGACTTAACATACTGTAGGTACAGCAGATTTTTATTTAACCAGGTAGGCCAGTTGAGAACAAGTTCTCATTTACAACTGCGACCTGGCCAAGATAAAGCAAAGCAGTGCGACAAACAACACAGAGTTAAACATGGAATAAACAAGTGTACAGTCAATAACACAATAGAAAAAAATAAAGTCTATATACAGTGGGTGCAAATGGCATGAGGAGGTAGGCAATAAATAGGCCCTAGTAGCGAAGTAATTAGAATTTAGCAGATTAACACTGGAGTGATAGATGAGCAGATGATGATGTGCAAGTAGAGATACTGGTTGTGTAAAAGAGCAAAAAAGTAAGTAAAAACAATATGGTGATGAGGTAGGTAGATTGGATGGGCTATTTACAGATGGACTATGTACAGCTGCAGCGATCGGTTAGCTGCTCAGATAGCTGATGTTTAAAGTTGGGAAATATAAGTCTCCAGCTTCAGCGATTTTTGCAATTCCTTCCAGTCACTGGCAGCAGAGAACAATAAGATCTCCTTATTGTATGGGACACTTTTAAATGTGCCTTTAGAGGCCATGCAATTCATTACTCATCTATAAAACAAAAGCAATTTAGGTCAAAAGAGTCCATATTAACAAAGGAAATTGAAGGAATAACAGTACAGTTAGATAGCAATAAAAATGGTACCATAGAGGCTCAGAATAAGTTAGAGGAAAAACAAAAAGAAATGGAGGAACTTATTCAAGAAAGATCCAGTGTAATATATTATAAAAATAAAGCGAACTGGATGGAATATGGAGAAAAATGCACCAAATTATTTTTCAAACTTCAACATAGAAATGCTACCAATTTTTTTTTTATTGAAACTTATTACAAATGATGGAGTCATGCATGATTCACCGAATGATACTTTGAAAGAGGAAGTAAAGTACTTTAAGAGTATGTTTTCGTTTCAGTCTCCTCCATCTCCGCTAACCGAAGCTACTTGTACAGATTTTTTTTCCTGTTAATAATGTAAAATTAACATCTGTACAGAAAGACTCATGTGAAGGCCAAATTACAGAGGAGGAACTTCTTGATGCAATTAAAGCCTTTAAGGCTGGGAAAACTCCAGGGCTGGATGGCATACCAGTGGAAGTATACAAAACTTTTTTCATCAAATCAAATTTTATTTGTCACATACACATGGTTAGCAGATGTTAATGCGAGTGTAGTGAAATGCTTGTGCTTCTAGTACCGACCATGCACTAATATCTAACAAGTAATCTAACCTAACAATTCCACAACAACTACCTTATGCACACAAGTGTAAAGGAATATATATACTCAGAGGACCCTTATTAGCATGCTTTAACCACTCCTATGTAAATGGTAGATTATCAGACACTCAACAACAAAAGTCTGATTTCATTATTACTGAAACAGGATCCAAATTGGTAAATATAAAGATCCAGTCCATTTAAAAAGAAATTGGAGGCCTCTTACACTTCAGTGTTGCGAGGAAAAATTCTAGCTAAATACTTGCCGCATAGAATTAAAAAAGGTACTGTCAGATATTATTCATCCTAATCAGACAGGTTTTTTTTTACATGGACGATACATTGGAGATAATATAAGACAAGTACTGGAAACAATAAAACACTATGAAATATCTGGGAAACCAGGCTTGGTTTTCATAGCTGATTTTGAAAAGGCTTTCGATAAAGTACGACTGAAGTTTATATATAAATGCCTAGAATATTTCAATTTTGGAGAATCTCTTATAAAATGGGTTAAAGTTATGTATAGTAACCCTAGGTGTAAAATAGTAAATAATGGCTACATCTCAGAAGGTTTTAAACTGTCAAGAGGAGTAAAACAAGGGTGTCCACTATTGGCATATCTATTTATTATTGCCATCGAAATGTTGGCTGTTAAAATTAGATCCATCAATAACATTAAGGGGTTAGAAAGCCAGAGCTTAATTAAAAACAAAGGTGTCATTGCATGCTGATGATTCATGTTCTTTTAAAACCACAATTAGAATCCCTCCACAGCCTCATAGAGTATCTATGTATCTATAGAGTATCTATGTATCTAATATCTAGATACTCATAGAGTATCTAGTATCTATAGAGTATCTATGTATCTAGTATCTAGATACTCATAGAGTATCTAGTATCTTGCTATCCCCTCTGGATTAAAACCAAATGATATTATGTATTGGATCACAAAAAAATGCTACTTTTACATTACCGTGTAGTTTATTAATAAAATGGGCTGACAGGGATGTGGACATACTTGGTATACAAATCCCAAAATAAAATGACCTCACTCCAATGAATTTTAATAGAAAGTTAGCAAAAATAGATAAGATTTTGCTACCATGGAAAGGAAAATACCTGTCTATTTGTGGAACAATCACCATGATTAACTCTTTAGTCATATCACAGTTTACCTATTTGCTTATGGTTCTGCCTTCACCTAGCGACCTGCTTTTTAAATTATATGAACAAGAATATTCTATTTTATTTGGAATGGCAAGCCAGACAAAAATTAAAAGGGCCTATTTATATAACGAATATGAATTCGGAGGGCAGAAATGATTAAATATTAAAGCATTAGACCTCTCACTAAAGGCATCAGTCATACAAAAAAGTTATACTTAAATCCAAACTGGTTCTCTAGTAAATTGGTAGGAATGTCTCAAGAATGGTCTTTTTCCCCCCCTATTCAGATTACAACTGCTCACTTTCTGTATTTTGAAAACAAAATGATCTCCAAAATATCGTTATTTTTTAAACAAGCCTTAGAAAGTTGGTTGCAATTTCAGTTTAATCCACCTCGAAAGACAGAACAAATAATACAACAAATATTGTGGTTAAACTCAAATATACTAATTGATTAACAAAAATGTATTTCTTGATAAAATGTTTAAGAAAAAGGTAGATTTTTGTAAATGATATCATAAATAGGACTGGTGGAGTTATGTCACACATGCAGCTAAACACAGACATATGGAAATGTCTGCTCTACCCAAAATTACAACCAACTAATTGCAGCAAGTAGAAGGGGGGAAAAGTTAAGGAACTTGTCTGTCGGCCCCGTATTAAAGAACATAAATGGTTAAAGAAAATTGTGATAAATAAAAACATAGCAATTTAATTTCAGGACCCCAAAAAATGGACAGCTGTGCCATATAAATGACAAAATAGTTGGGAAGAGATTTGCGATGTACCCATTCCATGGCACAAGGTTTATGAATTGACACACAAAACAACACCGGATTCAAAAGTTCGAATTTTTCAATTTAAATTATTTTACAAAATTCTTGCAACCAATAGAATGTGATATATATGGGGGATACAATCTTCCCAGCTCTGCAGATTCTGCTGTGAGGAGGCAGTCATTAGATCATTTATTATGGTTCTGTCCATATGTAGCTCGTTTTTGGTCACAGGTCCAGGAATGGCTGAAGAATTGCAACATTTGCCTAGAACTAATGCTGCAGATAGCAATACTGGGTGATTTGAAGTCGTAGGCAATCAATAATATAATAATTATTTTAGCAAAAATGTTTCTTTAATTTACAATCTGTAGAAGCTATGAGAATAGAAAGGTTCAGTACCTTTGTGAAGCAAATATATGGCAAATAGAAATCCAAAATGGATGGTGTTAAGAGATAGATGGGAAGGATTGAATGGAGCTGAAGGGTGGGACTAATAACAAGATAACCAATGTAAAACGTATGTAGGTTCAGAAATTGTGTGAAATAGCACCGTTAGAAATCGAACTGATGGACATCTGTCACGTCCTGACCAGTAAAGGGGTTATTGGTTATTGTAGTTTGGTCAGGACGTGGCAGGGGGGTGTTTGTTTTATGTGGTTCGGGCTATGTATTTAGGTAGAGGGGTGTTTGGTTTATGTGTTCCGGGGTTTGTTCTATGTTAGTTATTTCTATGTTCTAGTCTAGTCCTTTTAGTTCTATGTTTAGGGTTTTGATGGACCTTCAATTGGAGGCAGCTGTTCCTCGTTGCCTCTGATTGAAGGTCCTATGTATTGGGGGTGTTTTTGTATTGGGATTCGTGGGTAGTTGTCTCCTGTTTAGTGTATGTTCGCCTGACAGGTCTGTTAGTGTCGTTCGTTGCGTTTGTATACGTGTTTTGTTCGTTTTTTTCCCTTCTTTTTATATAATAAAGAAGATGTGCATACACGTTCCCGCTGCACCTTGGTCCAATTCTTACGACATCCATGACAACATCAGATATAAAGGACTAAAAAGCAAAATATAACTATTGTAAAATGGGTATAAACTGAAGGTAGAAGCCTAAGTGTTATTGTTTATTAGTTTACTCTAATTGGGGGAATGGTGGTAGGGTTTGCGGGGAATAATAAATGTATATTCTAAAAAAAGATAAAAAATTTACCCCAAAAATATGGAGGATTGGAAATGATGCAGACAATTACATTAATGGAAGCAACAATCTTTCCACAATATTAAGCTGATCCTCCCCTAGAATTAAAAATAATAATAATTAGGGCTGAAGGCTATAACTGGTTCTCACAAACGAGCTAGGAAAATACCACAAAGGCACAAACAGAATGAACTGAACTAAATAAGGAGTTGATGAGACCAGGTGAGTAACTAACACAGGTGAAATCAATGAACAAAAATGAAAGACAGGGCTACGTTCTAGAACACAAAGAAACAGGGCTACGTTCTAGAACACAAAGAAACAGGGCTATGTTCTAGAACACAAAGAAACAGGGCTATGTTCTAGAACACAAAGAAACAGGGCTACGTTCTAGAACACAAAGAAACAGGGCTATGTTCTAGAACACAAAGAAACAGGGCTATGTTCTAGAACACAAAGAAACAGGGCTACGTTCTAGAACACAAAGAAACAGGGCTATGTTCTAGAACACAATGAAACAGGGCTACGTTCCAGAACACAACGAAACAGGGCTATGTTCTAGAACACAAAGAAACAGGGCTACGTTCTAGAACACAAAGAAACAGGGCTACGTTCCAGAACACAACGAAACAGGGCTATGTTCTAGAACACAAAGAAACAGGGCTACGTTCTAGAACACAAAGAAACAGGGCTATGTTCCAGAACACAACGAAACAGGGCTACGTTCTAGAACACAAAGAAACAGGGCTATGTTCAAGAACACAACGAAACAGGGCTACGTTCTAGAACACAAAGAAACAGGGCTACGTTCTAGAACACAAAGAAACAGGGCTAAGTTCCAGAACACAACGAAACAGGGCTATGTTCCAGAACACAAAGAAACAGGGCTACGTTCCAGAACACAAAGAAACAGGGCTACGTTCTAGAACACAAAGAAACAGGGCTACGTTCTAGAACACAAAGAAACAGGGCTACGTTCCAGAACACAAAGAAACAGGGCTACGTTCTAGAACACAAAGAAACAGGGCTACGTTCCAGAACACAAAGAAACATGGCTAAGTTCCAGAACACAAAGAAACAGGGCTAAGTTCCAGAACACAAAGAAACAGGGCTACGTTCTAGAACACAAAGAAACAGGGCTAAGTTCCAGAACACAAAGAAACAGGGCTAAGTTCCAGAACACAAAGAAACAGGGCTAAGTTCCAGAACACAAAGAAACAGGGCTAAGTTCCAGAACACAAAGAAACAGGGCTACGTTCTAGAACACAAAGAAACAGGGCTATGTTCCAGAACACAAAGAAACAGGGCTATGTTCCAGAACACAAAGAAACAGGGCTATGTTCTAGAACACAAAGAAACAGGGCTAAGTTCCAGAACACAAAGAAACAGGGCTATGTTCTAGAACACAAAGAAACAGGGCTATGTTCTAGAACACAAAGAAACAGGGCTACGTTCTAGAACAAAGAAACAGGGCTATGTTCTAGAACACAACGAAACAGGGCTACGTTCCAGAACACAACGAAACAGGGCTATGTTCTAGAACACAAAGAAACAGGGCTACGTTCTAGAACACAAAGAAACAGGGCTACGTTCCAGAACACAACGAAACAGGGCTATGTTCTAGAACACAAAGAAACAGGGCTACGTTCTAGAACACAAAGAAACAGGGCTACGTTCCAGAACACAAAGAAACAGGGCTACGTTCTAGAACACAAAGAAACAGGGCTACGTTCCAGAACACAAAGAAACAGGGCTACGTTCTAGAACACAAAGAAACAGGGCTACGTTCCAGAACACAAAGAAACAGGGCTATGTTCTAGAACACAAAGAAACAGGGCTACGTTCTAGAACACAAAGAAACAGGGCTACGTTCCAGAACACAAAGAAACAGGGCTATGTTCTAGAACACAAAGAAACAGGGCTACGTTCTAGAACACAAAGAAACAGGGCTACGTTCCAGAACACAACGAAACAGGGCTATGTTCTAGAACACAAAGAAACAGGGCTACATTCTAGAACACAAAGAAACAGGGCTACGTTCCAGAACACAAAGAAACAGGGCTACGTTCTAGAACACAAAGAAACAGGGCTACGTTCCAGAACACAAAGAAACAGGGCTACGTTCTAGAACACAAAGAAACAGGGCTATGTTCCAGAACACAACGAAACAGGGCTATGTTCTAGAACACAACGAAACAGGGCTACGTTCCAGAACACAAAGAAACAGGGCTACGTTCTAGAACACAAAGAAACAGGGCTACGTTCCAGAACACAAAGAAACAGGGCTACGTTCCAGAACACAAAGAAACAGGGCTACGTTCTAGAACACAAAGAAACAGGGCTACGTTCCAGAACACAAAGAAACAGGGCTACGTTCTAGAACACAAAGAAACAGGGCTACGTTCTAGAACACAAAGAAACAGGGCTACGTTCCAGAACACAAAGAAACAGGGCTACGTTCTAGAACACAAAGAAACAGGGCTACGTTCTAGAACACAAAGAAACAGGGCTACGTTCCAGAACACAAAGAAACAGGGCTACGTTCCAGAACACAAAGAAACATGGCTAAGTTCCAGAACACAAAGAAACAGGGCTACGTTCCAGAACACAAAGAAACATGGCTAAGTTCCAGAACACAAAGAAACAGGGCTACGTTCCAGAACACAAAGAAACAGGGCTACGTTCCAGAACACAAAGAAACAGGGCTACGTTCCATAACACAAAGAAACAGGGCTATGTTCCAGAACACAAAGAAACAGGGCTACGTTCTAGAACACAAAGAAACAGGGCTATGTTCTAGAACACAAAGAAACAGGGCTAAGTTCTAGAACACAAAGAAACAGGGCTACGTTCTAGAACACAAAGAAACAGGGCTATGTTCCAGAACACAAAGAAACAGGGCTACGTTCCAGAACACAAAGAAACATGGCTAAGTTCCAGAACACAAAGAAACAGGGCTACGTTCCAGAACACAAAGAAACATGGCTAAGTTCCAGAACACAAAGAAACAGGGCTACGTTCCAGAACACAAAGAAACAGGGCTACGTTCCAGAACACAAAGAAACAGGGCTACGTTCCAGAACACAAAGAAACATGGCTAAGTTCCAGAACACAAAGAAACAGGGCTATGTTCCAGAACACAAAGAAACAGGGCTAAGTTCCAGAACACAAAGAAACAGGGCTAAGTTCCAGAACACAAAGAAACAGGGCTACGTTCTAGAACACAAAGAAACAGGGCTATGTTCCAGAACACAAAGAAACAGGGCTACGTTCTAGAACACAAAGAAACAGGGCTTGGTTCTAGAACACAAAGAAACAAGGCTAAGTTCCAGAACACAAAGAAACAGGGCTACGTTCTAGAACACAAAGAAGCAGGGCTACGTTCTAGAACACAAAGAAACAGGGCTACGTTCTAGAACACAAAGAAACAGGGCTACGTTCTAGAACACAAAGAAACAGGGCTACGTTCCAGAACACAAAGAAACAGGGCTATGTTCTAGAACACAACGAAACAGGGCTACGTTCCAGAACACAACGAAACAGGGCTACGTTCTAGAACACAAAGAAACAGGGCTACGTTCCAGAACACAACGAAACAGGGCTATGTTCCAGAACACAAAGAAACAGGGCTACGTTCTAGAACACAACGAAACAGGGCTACGTTCTAGAACACAAAGAAACAGGGCTATGTTCAAGAACACAACGAAACAGGGCTACGTTCTAGAACACAAAGAAACAGGGCTACGTTCTAGAACACAAAGAAACAGGGCTATGTTCCAGAACACAACGAAACAGGGCTACGTTCTAGAACACAAAGAAACAGGGCTACGTTCTAGAACACAAAGAAATAGGGCTACGTTCTAGAACACAACGAAACAGGGCTAAGTTCTAGAACACAAAGAAACAGGGCTACGTTCTAGAACACAAAGAAACAGGGCTATGTTCCAGAACACAAAGAAACAGGGCTACGTTCTAGAACACAAAGAAACAGGGCTACATTCTAGAACACAAAGAAACAGGGCTACGTTCTACAACACAAAGAAACAGGGCTACGTTCCAGAACACAACGAAACAGGGCTATGTTCTAGAACACAAAGAAACAGGGCTATGTTCCAGAACACAAAGAAACAGGGCTATGTTCCAGAACACAAAGAAACAGGGCTATGTTCTAGAACACAAAGAAACAGGGCTAAGTTCCAGAACACAAAGAAACAGGGCTACGTTCTAGAACACAAAGAAACAGGGCTGTGTTCTAGAACACAAAGAAACAGGGCTATGTTCTAGAACACAAAGAAACAGGGCTACGTTCTAGAACACAAAGAAACAGGGCTATGTTCTAGAACACAACGAAACAGGGCTACGTTCCAGAACACAACGAAACAGGGCTATGTTCTAGAACACAAAGAAACAGGGCTACGTTCTAGAACACAAAGAAACAGGGCTACGTTCCAGAACACAACGAAACAGGGCTATGTTCTAGAACACAAAGAAACAGGGCTACGTTCCAGAACACAAAGAAACAGGGCTACGTTCCAGAACACAAATAAACAGGGCTACGTTCCAGAACACAAAGAAACATGGCTAAGTTCCAGAACACAAAGAAACAGGGCTATGTTCCAGAACACAAAGAAACAGGGCTACGTTCTAGAACACAAAGAAACAGGGCTATGTTCTAGAACACAAAGAAACAGGGCTAAGTTCCAGAACACAAAGAAACAGGGCTACGTTCAAGAACACAACGAAACAGGGCTACGTTCTAGAACACAAAGAAACAGGGCTACGTTCTAGAACACAAAGAAACAGGGCTATGTTCCAGAACACAACGAAACAGGGCTACGTTCTAGAACACAAAGAAACAGGGCTACGTTCTAGAACACAAAGAAATAGGGCTACGTTCCAGAACACAACGAAACAGGGCTACGTTCCAGAACACAAAGAAACAGGGCTACGTTCTAGAACACAAAGAAACAGGGCTACGTTCCAGAACACAAAGAAACAGGGCTACGTTCCAGAACACAAAGAACCAGGGCTATGTTCTAGAACACAAAGAAACAGGGCTACGTTCTAGAACACAAAGAAACAGGGCTCCGTTCCAGAACACAAAGAAACAGGGCTACGTTCTAGAACACAAAGAAACAGGGCTACGTTCTAGAACACAAAGAAATAGGGCTACGTTCTAGAACACAACGAAACAGGGCTACGTTCCAGAACACAAAGAAACAGGGCTACGTTCTAGAACACAAAGAAACAGGGCTACGTTCCAGAACACAAAGAAACAGGGCTACGTTCTAGAACACAAAGAAACAGGGCTATGTTCCAGAACACAACGAAACAGGGCTATGTTCTAGAAAACAACGAAACAGGGCTACGTTCCAGAACACAAAGAAACAGGGCTACGTTCTAGAACACAAAGAAACAGGGCTACGTTCCAGAACACAAAGAAACAGGGCTACGTTCCAGAACACAAAGAAACAGGGCTACAATCTAGAACACAAAGAAACAGGGCTACGTTCCAGAACACAAAGAAACAGGGCTATGTTCTAGAACACAATGAAACAGGGCTACGTTCTAGAACACAAAGAAACAGGGCTACGTTCCAGAACACAAAGAAACAGGGCTACGTTCTAGAACACAAAGAAACAGGGCTACGTTCTAGAACACAAAGAAACAGGGCTACATTCCAGAACACAAAGAAACAGGGCTACGTTCCAGAACACAAAGAAACAGGGCTACGTTCCAGAACACAAAGAAACAGGGCTACGTTCTAGAACACAAAGAAACATGGCTACGTTCCAGAACACAAAGAAACAGGGCTACGTTCCAGAACACAAAGAAACATGGCTAAGTTCCAGAACACAAAGAAACAGGGCTACGTTCCAGAACACAAAGAAACATGGCTAAGTTCCAGAACACAAAGAAACAGGGCTACGTTCCAGAACACAAAGAAACAGGGCTACGTTCCAGAACACAAAGAAACAGGGCTACGTTCCAGAACACAAAGAAACAGGGCTATGTTCCAGAACACAAAGAAACAGGGCTACGTTCTAGAACACAAAGAAACAGGGCTATGTTCTAGAACACAAAGAAACAGGGCTAAGTTCTAGAACACAAAGAAACAGGGCTACGTTCTAGAACACAAAGAAACAGGGCTATGTTCCAGAACACAAAGAAACAGGGCTACGTTCCAGAACACAAAGAAACATGGCTAAGTTCCAGAACACAAAGAAACAGGGCTACGTTCCAGAACACAAAGAAACATGGCTAAGTTCCAGAACACAAAGAAACAGGGCTACGTTCCAGAACACAAAGAAACAGGGCTACGTTCCAGAACACAAAGAAACAGGGCTACGTTCCAGAACACAAAGAAACATGGCTAAGTTCCAGAACACAAAGAAACAGGGCTATGTTCCAGAACACAAAGAAACAGGGCTAAGTTCCAGAACACAAAGAAACAGGGCTAAGTTCCAGAACACAAAGAAACAGGGCTACGTTCTAGAACACAAAGAAACAGGGCTACGTTCCAGAACACAAAGAAACAGGGCTACGTTCTAGAACACAAAGAAACAGGGCTATGTTCTAGAACACAAAGAAACAGGGCTAAGTTCCAGAACACAAAGAAACAGGGCTACGTTCTAGAACACAAAGAAGCAGGGCTAAGTTCCAGAACACAAAGAAACAGGGCTACGTTCTAGAACACAAAGAAGCAGGGCTACGTTCTAGAACACAAAGAAACAGGGCTACGTTCTAGAACACAAAGAAACAGGGCTACGTTCTAGAACACAAAGAAACAGGGCTACGTTCCAGAACACAAAGAAACAGGGCTATGTTCTAGAACACAACGAAACAGGGCTACGTTCCAGAACACAACGAAACAGGGCTACGTTCTAGAACACAAAGAAACAGGGCTACGTTCCAGAACACAACGAAACAGGGCTATGTTCCAGAACACAAAGAAACAGGGCTACGTTCTAGAACACAACGAAACAGGGCTACGTTCTAGAACACAAAGAAACAGGGCTATGTTCAAGAACACAACGAAACAGGGCTACGTTCTAGAACACAAAGAAACAGGGCTACGTTCTAGAACACAAAGAAACAGGGCTATGTTCCAGAACACAACGAAACAGGGCTACGTTCTAGAACACAAAGAAACAGGGCTACGTTCTAGAACACAAAGAAATAGGGCTACGTTCTAGAACACAACGAAACAGGGCTAAGTTCTAGAACACAAAGAAACAGGGCTACGTTCTAGAACACAAAGAAACAGGGCTATGTTCCAGAACACAAAGAAACAGGGCTACGTTCTAGAACACAAAGAAACAGGGCTACATTCTAGAACACAAAGAAACAGGGCTACGTTCTACAACACAAAGAAACAGGGCTACGTTCCAGAACACAACGAAACAGGGCTATGTTCTAGAACACAAAGAAACAGGGCTAAGTTCCAGAACACAAAGAAACAGGGCTACGTTCTAGAACACAAAGAAACAGGGCTACGTTCTAGAACACAAAGAAACAGGGCTATGTTCTAGAACACAACGAAACAGGGCTACGTTCCAGAACACAACGAAACAGGGCTATGTTCTAGAACACAAAGAAACAGGGCTACGTTCTAGAACACAAAGAAACAGGGCTACGTTCCAGAACACAACGAAACAGGGCTATGTTCCAGAACACAAAGAACCAGGGCTATGTTCTAGAACACAAAGAAACAGGGCTACGTTCTAGAACACAAAGAAACAGGGCTCCGTTCCAGAACACAAAGAAACAGGGCTACGTTCTAGAACACAAAGAAACAGGGCTACGTTCTAGAACACAAAGAAATAGGGCTACGTTCTAGAACACAACGAAACAGGGCTACGTTCCAGAACACAAAGAAACAGGGCTACGTTCTAGAACACAAAGAAACAGGGCTACGTTCCAGAACACAAAGAAACAGGGCTACGTTCTAGAACACAAAGAAACAGGGCTATGTTCCAGAACACAACGAAACAGGGCTATGTTCTAGAAAACAACGAAACAGGGCTACGTTCCAGAACACAAAGAAACAGGGCTACGTTCTAGAACACAAAGAAACAGGGCTACGTTCCAGAACACAAAGAAACAGGGCTACGTTCCAGAACACAAAGAAACAGGGCTACGTTCTAGAACACAAAGAAACAGGGCTACGTTCCAGAACACAAAGAAACAGGGCTATGTTCTAGAACACAATGAAACAGGGCTACGTTCTAGAACACAAAGAAACAGGGCTACGTTCCAGAACACAAAGAAACAGGGCTACGTTCTAGAACACAAAGAAACAGGGCTACGTTCTAGAACACAAAGAAACAGGGCTACGTTCCAGAACACAAAGAAACAGGGCTACGTTCCAGAACACAAAGAAACATGGCTAAGTTCCAGAACACAAAGAAACATGGCTACGTTCCAGAACACAAAGAAACAGGGCTACGTTCCAGAACACAAAGAAACATGGCTAAGTTCCAGAACACAAAGAAACAGGGCTACGTTCCAGAACACAAAGAAACATGGCTAAGTTCCAGAACACAAAGAAACAGGGCTACGTTCCAGAACACAAAGAAACAGGGCTACGTTCCAGAACACAAAGAAACAGGGCTACGTTCCAGAACACAAAGAAACAGGGCTATGTTCCAGAACACAAAGAAACAGGGCTACGTTCTAGAACACAAAGAAACAGGGCTATGTTCTAGAACACAAAGAAACAGGGCTAAGTTCTAGAACACAAAGAAACAGGGCTACGTTCTAGAACACAAAGAAACAGGGCTATGTTCCAGAACACAAAGAAACAGGGCTACGTTCCAGAACACAAAGAAACATGGCTAAGTTCCAGAACACAAAGAAACAGGGCTACGTTCCAGAACACAAAGAAACATGGCTAAGTTCCAGAACACAAAGAAACAGGGCTACGTTCCAGAACACAAAGAAACAGGGCTACGTTCCAGAACACAAAGAAACAGGGCTACGTTCCAGAACACAACGAAACATGGCTAAGTTCCAGAACACAAAGAAACAGGGCTAGGTTCCAGAACACAAAGAAACAGGGCTAAGTTCCAGAACACAAAGAAACAGGGCTAAGTTCCAGAACACAAAGAAACAGGGCTACGTTCTAGAACACAAAGAAACAGGGCTACGTTCCAGAACACAAAGAAACAGGGCTACGTTCTAGAACACAAAGAAACAGGGCTATGTTCTAGAACACAAAGAAACAGGGCTAAGTTCCAGAACACAAAGAAACAGGGCTACGTTCTAGAACACAAAGAAGCAGGGCTAAGTTCCAGAACACAAAGAAACAGGGCTACGTTCTAGAACACAAAGAAGCAGGGCTACGTTCTAGAACACAAAGAAACAGGGCTACGTTCTAGAACACAAAGAAACAGGGCTACGTTCTAGAACACAAAGAAACAGGGCTACGTTCCAGAACACAAAGAAACAGGGCTATGTTCTAGAACACAACGAAACAGGGCTACGTTCCAGAACACAACGAAACAGGGCTACGTTCTAGAACACAAAGAAACAGGGCTACGTTCCAGAACACAACGAAACAGGGCTATGTTCCAGAACACAAAGAAACAGGGCTACGTTCTAGAACACAACGAAACAGGGCTACGTTCTAGAACACAAAGAAACAGGGCTATGTTCAAGAACACAACGAAACAGGGCTACGTTCTAGAACACAAAGAAACAGGGCTACGTTCTAGAACACAAAGAAACAGGGCTATGTTCCAGAACACAACGAAACAGGGCTACGTTCTAGAACACAAAGAAACAGGGCTACGTTCTAGAACACAAAGAAATAGGGCTACGTTCTAGAACACAACGAAACAGGGCTAAGTTCTAGAACACAAAGAAACAGGGCTACGTTCTAGAACACAAAGAAACAGGGCTATGTTCCAGAACACAAAGAAACAGGGCTACGTTCTAGAACACAAAGAAACAGGGCTACATTCTAGAACACAAAGAAACAGGGCTACGTTCTACAACACAAAGAAACAGGGCTACGTTCCAGAACACAACGAAACAGGGCTATGTTCTAGAACACAAAGAAACAGGGCTAAGTTCCAGAACACAAAGAAACAGGGCTACGTTCTAGAACACAAAGAAACAGGGCTACGTTCTAGAACACAAAGAAACAGGGCTATGTTCTAGAACACAACGAAACAGGGCTACGTTCCAGAACACAACGAAACAGGGCTATGTTCTAGAACACAAAGAAACAGGGCTACGTTCTAGAACACAAAGAAACAGGGCTACGTTCCAGAACACAACGAAACAGGGCTATGTTCCAGAACACAAAGAACCAGGGCTATGTTCTAGAACACAAAGAAACAGGGCTACGTTCTAGAACACAAAGAAACAGGGCTCCGTTCCAGAACACAAAGAAACAGGGCTACGTTCTAGAACACAAAGAAACAGGGCTACGTTCTAGAACACAAAGAAATAGGGCTACGTTCTAGAACACAACGAAACAGGGCTACGTTCCAGAACACAAAGAAACAGGGCTACGTTCTAGAACACAAAGAAACAGGGCTACGTTCCAGAACACAAAGAAACAGGGCTACGTTCTAGAACACAAAGAAACAGGGCTATGTTCCAGAACACAACGAAACAGGGCTATGTTCTAGAAAACAACGAAACAGGGCTACGTTCCAGAACACAAAGAAACAGGGCTACGTTCTAGAACACAAAGAAACAGGGCTACGTTCCAGAACACAAAGAAACAGGGCTACGTTCCAGAACACAAAGAAACAGGGCTACGTTCTAGAACACAAAGAAACAGGGCTACGTTCCAGAACACAAAGAAACAGGGCTATGTTCTAGAACACAATGAAACAGGGCTACGTTCTAGAACACAAAGAAACAGGGCTACGTTCCAGAACACAAAGAAACAGGGCTACGTTCTAGAACACAAAGAAACAGGGCTACGTTCTAGAACACAAAGAAACAGGGCTACGTTCCAGAACACAAAGAAACAGGGCTACGTTCCAGAACACAAAGAAACATGGCTAAGTTCCAGAACACAAAGAAACAGGGCTACGTTCCAGAACACAAAGAAACATGGCTAAGTTCCAGAACACAAAGAAACAGGGCTACGTTCCAGAACACAAAGAAACAGGGCTACGTTCCAGAACACAAAGAAACAGGGCTACGTTCCAGAACACAAAGAAACAGGGCTATGTTCCAGAACACAAAGAAACAGGGCTACGTTCTAGAACACAAAGAAACAGGGCTATGTTCTAGAACACAAAGAAACAGGGCTAAGTTCTAGAACACAAAGAAACAGGGCTACGTTCTAGAACACAAAGAAACAGGGCTATGTTCCAGAACACAAAGAAACAGGGCTACGTTCCAGAACACAAAGAAACATGGCTAAGTTCCAGAACACAAAGAAACAGGGCTACGTTCCAGAACACAAAGAAACATGGCTAAGTTCCAGAACACAAACAAACAGGGCTACGTTCCAGAACACAAAGAAACAGGCTACGTTCCAGAACACAAAGAAACAGGGCTACGTTCCAGAACACAAAGAAACATGGCTAAGTTCCAGAACACAAAGAAACAGGGCTATGTTCCAGAACACAAAGAAACAGGGCTAAGTTCCAGAACACAAAGAAACAGGGCTAAGTTCCAGAACACAAAGAAACAGGGCTACGTTCTAGAACACAAAGAAACAGGGCTACGTTCCAGAACACAAAGAAACAGGGCTACGTTCTAGAACACAAAGAAACAGGGCTATGTTCTAGAACACAAAGAAACAGGGCTAAGTTCCAGAACACAAAGAAACAGGGCTACGTTCTAGAACACAAAGAAGCAGGGCTACGTTCTAGAACACAAAGAAACAGGGCTACGTTCTAGAACACAAAGAAACAGGGCTACGTTCTAGAACACAAAGAAACAGGACTACGTTCCAGAACACAAAGAAACAGGGCTATGTTCTAGAACACAACGAAACAGGGCTACGTTCCAGAACACAACGAAACAGGGCTACGTTCTAGAACACAAAGAAACAGGGCTACGTTCCAGAACACGAAACAGGGCTATGTTCTAGAACACAAAGAAACAGGGCTACGTTCTAGAACACAAAGAAACAGGGCTATGTTCCAGAACACAACGAAACAGGGCTACGTTCTAGAACACAAAGAAACAGGGCTATGTTCAAGAACACAACGAAACAGGGCTACGTTCTAGAACACAAAGAAACAGGGCTACGTTCTAGAACACAAAGAAACAGGGCTATGTTCCAGAACACAACGAAACAGGGCTACGTTCTAGAACACAAAGAAACAGGGCTACGTTCTAGAACACAAAGAAATAGGGCTACGTTCTAGAACACAACGAAACAGGGCTAAGTTCTAGAACACAAAGAAACAGGGCTACGTTCCAGAACACAACGAAACAGGGCTATGTTCTAGAACACAAAGAAACAGGGCTACGTTCTAGAACACAAAGAAACAGGGCTATGTTCCAGAACACAACGAAACAGGGCTACGTTCTAGAACACAAAGAAACAGGGCTATGTTCAAGAACACAACGAAACAGGGCTACGTTCTAGAACACAAAGAAACAGGGCTACGTTCTAGAACACAAAGAAACAGGGCTATGTTCCAGAACACAACGAAACAGGGCTACGTTCTAGAACACAAAGAAACAGGGCTACGTTCTAGAACACAAAGAAACAGGGCTATGTTCTAGAACACAACGAAACAGGGCTACGTTCCAGAACACAACGAAACAGGGCTATGTTCTAGAACACAAAGAAACAGGGCTACGTTCCAGAACACAAAGAAACAGGGCTACGTTCTAGAACACAAAGAAACAGGGCTACGTTCCAGAACACAAAGAAATAGGGCTACGTTCTAGAACACAACGAAACAGGGCTACGTTCCAGAACACAAAGAAACAGGGCTACGTTCTAGAACACAAAGAAACAGGGCTACGTTCCAGAACACAAAGAAACAGGGCTACGTTCTAGAACACAAAGAAACAGGGCTAAGTTCCAGAACACAACGAAACAGGGCTACGTTCCAGAACACAAAGAAACAGGGCTATGTTCTAGAACACAAAGAAACAGGGCTACGTTCTAGAACACAAAGAAACAGGGCTACGTTCTAGAACACAAAGAAACAGGGCTATGTTCTAGAACACAAAGAAACAGGGCTAAGTTCCAGAACACAAAGAAACAGGGCTACGTTCTAGAACACAAAGAAACAGGGCTACGTTATAGAACACAAAGAAACAGGGCTACGTTCTAGAACACAAAGAAACAGGGCTAAGTTCCAGAACACAAAGAAACAGGGCTACGTTATAGAACACAAAGAAACAGGGCTACGTTCTAGAACACAAAGAAACAGGGCTACGTTCTAGAACACAAAGAAACAGGGCTATGTTCTAGAACACAAAGAAACAGGGCTAAGTTCCAGAACACAAAGAAACAGGGCTACGTTCTAGAACACAAAGAAACAGGGCTACGTTCTAGAACACAAAGAAACAGGGCTACATTCTAGAACACAAAGAAACAGGGCTACGTTCTACAACACAAAGAAACAGGGCTACGTTCCAGAACACAAAGAAACAGGGCTACGTTCTAGAACACAAAGAAACAGGGCTACGTTCCAGAACACAAAGAAACAGGGCTACGTTCTAGAACACTAAGAAACAGGGCTACGTTCTAGAACACAAAGAAACAGAACACTAAGGTTGACTAAGAAAATAAATACAGAACCTTACAACTGTATATATGTTTTATTTAAATATCACGAGCAGCAAAACAGTCAACAGATATTTCGCTTTTGTATTTATATTGGACATAATTTTTGGTCCAGTTTTCGGGGGAAATGTTTGGACTCATTATATGCGATGCCCATTGCATGAAAGACGTCAGGGACAGTAGGAAACCTGTTTAGCAACATCAAGTTACTTATTAAAAACACTGCTTATTGTTTTTCATTTATCATTTTGTAATAAAACATTTAAAAAAATGTGATTTTGATCCCTGTCCGTGGTGTTGAATCCGCCTGCTTGTTTACCTTTGAAGTGCCAAAGTCACTCTGGTCATATCTGTCCCGCTCTGACCTAGGAGAGCTGTGTTTTTCTGTTTATTTAGGTCAGGGTGTGATATGGGTGGGCAGTCTATGTTTTTTGTTTCTACGTTTTGTTCTTGTTTTTCTAGTTCTAGGTTGAGTTTTGATGATCTCCAATTACAGGCTGCTGGTTCGTGTTGTCTCTAATTGGAGATCATATTTAAGTTGGGGTTTGTCTATGGGGTTTTGTGGGTAGTTGTTTTCCCTGTTGTCAAGTGTACCTGACGGAACTGTTGACTGTCGTTTTGTTGTTTTTTGGTTAAGTGTTTCATTAAAGAAAAGTATGAGCACTCTACACACTTGGTCCCCTTTATACGACCCCCTGTTACCATATCAACGGCCATGGTAGACTATAGCTATACACTGAGTGTACAAAACATTAAGAACACCTGCTCTTTCCATGACATAGACTGACCAGGTGAATCCAGCTGAAAGCTATGATCCCTTATTGATGTCACTTGTTAAATCCACTTCAAATCAGTGTAGATGAAGGGGAGGAGACAGATTAAAGAAGGATGTTTAACCCTTGAGACAATTGAGACATGGATTGTGTATCTGTGTCACTCAGAAGGTGAATGGGCAAGACTAAAGATTTAAGTGCCTTTGAACGGGGTATGGTAGTAGGTGCCAGGTGCACCGGTTTGTGTTGAGAACTGCAACGCTGCTGGGTTTTTCACACTCAACAGTTTCCTGTGTGTATCAAGACTGATCCACCACCCAAAGAACATCCAGCCAACTTGACACAGCTGTGGGAAGCGGCGTTGGAGTCAACATGGGCCAGAATCCCTGTAGAACGCTTTCAACACCTTCTAGAGTCCATGTCCTGACAAATTGAGGCTGTTCTGAGGGTAAAAGGGGGGAGTGGTGGAACTCAATATTCGGAAGGTGTTATTAATGTTTTGTATAGTCAGTGTATATTTGTGTGGTTTATCTCATCTCATTTCTGGGGAGACTCCCCCCCCCAAAATGAATATTTGTCCGAAGTGTTTGATCCGGAATATTGCGGCTTGGTGGGAAGGTCTTTGGAAAGTCACAGCAGCGTAGAACAGCTCTCTGTCAGAGCGGAGACCAGGAGAAAAATTGGGGTAAAATGACATGACTAGACCTAATGGGATCTGTCTCTCTCACTTTTTTTCTCTCTTGCTCTACTCTCTTTCACTTTGCCTCATCCTCTCTCTCTCTCTCTCTGTTTCATTTACTTGCTCTCTCTCTCTCTGTATCATTCACTTGCTCTCTCTTTCTCTCTTTCTCTCTCTCTCTCTCTCTCTCTCTCTGTATCATTCACTTGCTCTCTCTTTCTCTCTCTCTCTCTCTCTCTCTTTCATTCACTTGCTCTCTCTCTCTCTCTCTCTCTCTTTCATTCACTTGCTCTCTCTCTCGTATTATGTCGTGGTGTTGCAGGGAAGACCAAAATGCAGCGGGTATATGGATACTCATTCTTTTAATTCACAAAAAGAGTAAAGCATCCACAGAAAAAACAAAACAATAAATGATACTCACAACTAACAACAGTGTGGCAGGCTCAACAAGCAGTGCTCACAAACAATCTCCCACAAAAGACAAACACACCCTACTATATGGGACTCTCAATCAAAGGCAAATAGACAACACCTGCCTTCAATTGAGAGTCCCAACCCCAATTAACCAAACATAGACATACAACCAGCTAGATCAACATAGAAATACATAAACAAGGAACAGTGCCCAAAAACCCCGGAATACATAAATCAAATCCCCTACAACAAACACACCACCCCGAACCAAATAAACCAAATACCCTCTGCCACGTCCTGACCAAACTACAATGACAATTAACCCTTATACTGGTCAGGACGTGACACTCTCGCTCTGTTTCATTCACTTGCTCTCTCTCTCTCTCTCTCTCTCTCTCTCTCTCTCTCTCTCTCTCTCTCTCTCTCTCTCTCTCTCTCTCTCTCTCTCTCTCTCTCTCCTTGATGTTATCGCTCCCCTATCAGCCTTCTAGCCAATCAGTAGGCCTCTAGCCAATCTATGACGTTTATGACACAGATGTATGTGTGAGTGAGGGAATGGAGGAGAGAGAGAAAGAGAGAGGAGTTTTATATCAGCGCTGATTAAACTATGTCCTTCCTCTGTGTCCTTTAACTGGGAGGCGAGAGGGGGAGGGAGAGGAAAAGAGAGAGAGGAAAAGAGAGAGAGAAGGAGGGAGAGAGGGGAAAAGAGAGAGAGAGAGGGAGAGAGAGGAGAAAAGCGAGAGAGAGAGGAGACACCCACAGCACCATGTAGTACCACCCACAACACACCACCATGTAGTACCACCCACAACACCATGTAGTACCACCCATAACACCATGTAATACCACCCACAACACCATGTAGTACCACCCACAGCACCATGTAGTACCACCCACAGCACCATGTAATACCACCCACAACACCATGTAGTACCACCCACAACACATCACCATGTAGTACCACCCACAACACCATGTAGTACCACCCACAACACCATGTAATACCACCCACAACACCATGTAGTACCACCCACAACACCATGTAATACCACCCACAACACCATGTAATACCACCCACAGCACCATGTAGTACCACCCACAGCACCATGTAGTACCACCCACAACACAGCACCATGTAGTACCACCCACAGCACCATGTAGTACCACCCACAACACAGCACCATGTAGTACCACCCACAGCACCATGTAGTACCAACCACAACACAGCACCATGTAGTACCACCCACAACACACCACCATGTAGTACCACCCACAACACCATGTAATACCACCCACAGCACCATGTAGTACCACCCACAACACCATGTAGTACCACCCACAGCACCATGTAGTACCACCCACAACACCATGTAGTACCACCCACAGCACCATGTAGTACCACCCACAACACCATGTAGTACCACCCACAGCACCATGTAGTACCACCCACAACACCATGTAGTACCACCCACAACACTTGGCCCTCTTTCTGGGACTCACCCACAAACAGGACCAAGCCTGGCCTGTTGAGGAGTGACGGACTCCATCCTAGCTGGAGGGGTGCTCTCATCTTATCTACGAACATAGACAGGGCTCTAACTCCTCTAGCTCCACAATGAAATAGGGTGCAGGCCAGGCAGCAGGCTGTTAGCCAGCCTGCCAGCTTAGTGGAGTCTGCCACTAGCACAGTCAGCGTAGTCAGCTCAGCTTTCCCCATTGAGACCGTGTCTGTGCCTCGATCTAGGTTGGGCAAAATTAAAAATGGCGGTGTTCGCTTTAGCAATCTCACTAGTATAAAGACCTCCTCCATTCCTGCCATTATTGAAAGAGATTGTGATACCTCACATCTCAAAATTGGGTTACTTAATGTTAGATCCCTCACTTCCAAGGCAGTTATAGTCAATGAACTAATCACTGATAATAATCTTGATGTGATTGGCCTGACTGAAACATGGCTTAAGCCTGATGAATTTACTGTGTTAAATGAGGCCTCACCCCCAGGTTACATTAGTGACCATACCCCCCGTGCATCCGGCAAAGGCGGAGGTGTTGCTAACATTTACGATAGCAAATTTCAATTTACAAAAAAAAAACAACAATGACGTTTTCGTCTTTTGAGCTTCTAGTCATGAAATCTATGCAGCCTACTCACTCACTTTTTATAGCTACTGTTTATAGGCCTCCTGGGCCATATGCAGTGTTCCTCACTGAGTTCCCTGAATTCCTATCGGATCTTGTAGTCATAGCAGATAATATTCTAATTTTTGGTGACTTTAACATTCACATGGAAAAGTCCACAGACCCACTCCAAAAGGCTTTCGGAGCCATCATCGACTCAGTGGGTTTTGTCCAACATGTCTCTGGACCTACTCACTGCCACAGTCATACTCTGGACCTAGTTTTGTCCCATGGAATAAATGTTGTGGATCTAAATGTTTTTCCTCATAATCCTGGACTATCGGTCCACCATTTTATTACGTTTGCAATTGCAACAAATAATCTGCTCAGACCCCAACCAAGGAGCATTAAAAGTCGTGCTATAAATTCTCAGACAACCCAAAGATTCCTTGATGCCCTTCCAGACTGCCTCTGCCTACCCAAGGACGTCAGAGGACAAAAATCAGTTAACCATCTAACCGAGGAACTCAATTTAACCTTGCGCAATACCCTAGATGCAGTTGCACCCCTAAAAACTAAAAACATCTGTCATAAGAAACTAGCTCCCTGGTATACAGAAAATACACGAGCTCTGAAGCAAGCTTCCAGAAAATTGGAACGGAAATGGCGCCACACCAAACTGGAAGTCTTCCGACTAGCTTGGAAAGACAGTACCGTGCAGTATCGAAGAGCCCTTACTGCTGCTCGATCATCCTATTTTTCCAACTTAATTGAGGAAAATAAGAACAATCCGAAATTTCTTTTTGATACTGTCGCAAAGCTAACTAAAAAGCAGCCTTCGCAAATGGAGGATGGCTTTCACTTCAGCAGTAATAAATTTATGAACTTCTTTGAGGAAAAGATCATGATCATTAGAAAGCAAATTACAGACTCCTCTTTAAATCTGGGTATTCCTCCAAAGCTCCATTGTCCTGAGTCTGCACAACTCTGCCAGGACCTAGGATCAAGGGAGATACTAAAGTGTTTTAGTACTATATCTCTTGACGCAATGATGAAAATAATCATGGCCTCCAAACCCTCAAGCTGCATACTGGACCCTATTCCAACTAAACGACTGAAAGAGCTGCTTCCTGTGCTTGGCCCTCCTATGTTGAACATAATAAACGGCTCTCTATCCACCGGATGTGTACCAAGCTCACTAAAAGTGGCAGTAATAAAGCCTCTCTTGAAAAAGCCGAATCTTGATCCAGAAATTATAAAAAACTATCGGCCTATATCGAATCTTCCATTCCTCTCCAAAATTTTTGAAAAAGCTGTTGCACAGCAACTGACTGCCTTCCTGAAGACAAACAATGTATACGAAACGCTTCAGTCTGGTTTTAGACCCCATCATAGCACTGAGACTGCACTTGTGAAGGTGGTAAATGACCTTTTAATGACGTCAGACCGAGGCTCTGCATCTGTCCTCGTGCTCCTAGATCTTAGTGCCGCTTTTGATACCATCGATCACCACATTCTTTTGGAGAGATTGGAAACCCAAATTGGTCTACATGGACAAGTTCTGGCCTGGTTTAGATCTTATCTGTCGGAAAGATATCAGTTTGTCTCTGTGAATGGTTTGTCCTCTGACAAATCAATTGTAAATTTCGGTGTTCCTCAAGGTTCCGTTTTAGGACCACTATTGTTTTCACTATATATTTTACCTCTTGGGGATGTCATTCGAAAACATAATGTTAAATTTCACTGCTATGCGGACGACACACAGCTGTACATTTCAATGAAACATGGTGAAGCCCCAAAATTGCCCTCGCTAGAAGCCTGTGTTTCAGACATAAAGAAGTGGATGGCTGCAAACTTTCTACTTTTAAACTCGGACAAAACAGAGATGCTTGTTCTAGGTCCCAAGAAACAAAGAGATCTTCTGTTGAATCTGACAATTAATCTGGATGGTTGTACAGTCGTCTCAAATAAAACTGTGAAGGACCTCGGCGTTACTCTGGACCCTGATCTCTCTTTTGAAGAACATATCAAGACTGTTTCAAGGACAGCTTTTTTCCATCTACGTAACATTGCAAAAATCAGAAATTTTCTGTCCAAAAATGACGCAGAAAAATTAATCCATGCTTTTGTTACTTCTAGGCTGGACTACTGCAATGCTCTACTTTCCGGCTACCCGGATAAAGCACTAAATAAACTTCAGTTAGTGCTAAATACGGCTGCTAGAATCCTGACTAGAACCAAAAAATTTGATCATATTACTCCAGTGTTAGCCTCCCTACACTGGCTTCCTGTTAAGGCAAGGGCTGATTTCAAGGTTTTACTGCTAACCTACAAAGCATTACATGGGCTTGCTCCTACCTATCTTTCCGATTTGGTCCTGCCGTACATACCTACACGTACGCTACGGTCACAAGACGCAGGCCTCCTAATTGTCCCTAGAATTTCTAAGCAAACGGCTGGAGGTAGGGCTTTCTCCTATAGAGCTCCATTTTTATGGAATGGTCTGCCTACCAATGTGAGAGACGCAGACTCAGTCTCAACCTTTAAGTCTTTACTGAAGACTTATCTCTTCAGTAGGTCCTATGATTAAGTATAGTCTGGCCCAGGAGTGTGAAGGTGAACGGAAAGGCTGGAGCAACGAACCGCCCTTGCTGTCTCTGCCTTGCCGGTTCCCCTCTTTCCACTGGGATTCTCTGCCTCTAACCCTTTTACAGAGGCTGAGTCACTGGCCTACTGGTGTTCTTCCAGGCCGTCCATGGGAGGGGTGCGTCACTTGAGTGGGTTGAGTCACTGACGTGGTCTTCCTGTCTGGGTTGGCGCCCCCCCCCCCCCCCCCTTGGGTTGTGCCATGGCGGAGATCGTTGTGGGCTATACTCGGCCTTGTCTTAGGACGGTAAGTTGGTGGTTGGAGACATCCCTCTAGTGGTGTGGGGGCTGTGCTTTGGCAAAGTGGGTGGGGTTATATCCTGCCTGTTTGGCCCTATCCGGGGGTATCATCGGATGGGGCCACAGTGTCTTCTGATCCCTCCTGTCTCAGCCTCCAGTATTTATGCTGCAGTAGTTTATGTGTCGGGGGGCTAGGGTCAGTCTGTTACATCTGGAGTATTTCTCTTGTCTTATCCGGTGTCCTGTGTGTATTTAAATATGCTCTCTCTAATTCTCTCTTTCTCTCTTTCTGTCTTTCTCTCGGAGGACCTGAGCCCTAGGACCATGCCTCAGGACTACCTGGTATGATGACTCCTTGCTGTCCCCAGTCCACCTGGCCGTGCTGCTGCTCCAGTTTCAACTGTTCTGCCTGCGGCTATGGAACCCTGACCTGTTCACCGGACGTGCTTGTTGCACCCTCGACAACTACTATGATTATTATTATTTGACCATGCTGGTCATTTATGAACATTTTAACATTTTAACATTTTGACCATGTTCTGTTATAATATCCACCCTGCACAGCCAGAAGAGGACTGGCCACCCCTCATAGCCTGGTTCCTCTCTAGGTTTCTTCCTAGGTTTTTGGCCTTTCTAGGGAGTTTTTCCTAGGGAGTTTTTCCTAGCCACCGTGCTTCTTTCACATGCTTTGCTTGCTGTTTGGGGTTTTAGGCTGGGTTTCTGTACAGCACTTTGAGAATATCAGCTGATGTACGAAGGGCTATATAAAAATAAATTTGATTTGATTTGATTTGAGTACCACCCACAACACCATGTAGTACCACCCACAACACAGCACCATGTAGTACCACCCACATCACCATGTAGTACCACCCACAGCACCATATAGTACCACCCACAACACCATGTAGTACCACCCACAGCACCATGTAGTACCACCCACAGCACCATGTAGTACCACCCACAGCACCATGTAGTACCACCCACAACACCATGTAGTACCACCCACAACGCACCTCCATGTAGTACCACCCACAACACACCACCATGTAGTACCACCCACAGCACTATGTAGTACCACCCACAGCACCATGTATAACAACCCACAACACAGCAGAATGTCGCACCACCCACGTTAACGATCAGAACATGTATAGAACACAATACCAGTTAGGTAACTATTCTCATGGATTCTCTCAGATAATCCTCCACCATACATGACGCAGTTCATATAATGAAACATCCACAGACCAACAGTATGGAGCCTAAATATAGACCTACTGATTAGAGCCTATATATAGACCTACTGATTAGAGCCTATATATAGACCTACTGATTAGAGCCTATATATAGACCTACTGATTAGAGTCTATATATAGACCTACTGATTAGAGCCTAAATATAGACCTACTGATTAGAGCCTATATATAGACCTACTGATTAGAGCCTATATATAGACCTACTGATTAGAGCCTATATATAGACCTACTGATTAGAGCCTATATATAGACCTACTGATTAGAGCCTATATATTAGACCTACTGATTAGAGCCTATATATAGACCTACTGATTAGAGCCTATATATAGACCTACTG
>NC_138309.1:86975000-86987500 GCF_965601325.2 Salmo salar | reverse complement strand
CTACCCATACCACTACTACCACTACTACTACCACTACTACCACCACCACCATCACTAAACTGCTATCATTACCATTACTACCCATACCACTACTACTACTACCACCATCACTAAACTGTTATCATTACCATTACTACCCATACCACTACTACCACCACCACCACCACTAAACTGCTATCATCACCCTACTGCCCATACCACTACTACTACTACCACCACTACCACCACTACGATCACTAAACTGCTATCATTACCATTACTACTACTACCATTACTACTACTACCACCATCACTAAACTATCATCATTACCATTACTACCCATACCACTACTACTACTACCACCATCACTAAACTGTTATCATTACCATTACTACCCATACCACTACTACTACTACCACTTCCACCCTCACTAAACTGCTATCATTACCATTACCCCCTACCCACTACCACCACTACTACCCTACCCACCACTCCACCTAAACTGCTATCATTACCATTACTACCCATACCACTACTACTACCACCACCATCACTAAACTGTTATCATTACCATTACTACCCATACCACTACTACTACTACCACCATCACTAAACTGTTATCATTACCATTACTACCCATACCACTACTACTACTACCACCCACACTAAACTGCTATCATTACCATTACCACCCATACCACTACTACTACTCACCACCACCTCACTAAACTGTTATCATTACCATTACTACCCATACCACTACTACTACTACCACCATCACTAAACTGTTATCATTACCATTACCACCCATACCACTACTACCACCACCACCATCACTAAACCGTTATCATTACCATTACTACCCATACCACTACTACCACCACCATCACTAAACTGTTATCATTACCATTACCACCCATACCACTACTACCACCACCACCACCACTAAACTGCTATCATCACCCTACTACCCATACCACTACTACCACCACCATCACTAAACTGCTATCATTACCATTACCACTCATACCACTACTACCACCACCACCACCACTAAACTGCTATCATCACCCTACTACCCATACCACTACTACCACCACCATCACTAAACTGCTATCATTACCATTACCACTCATACCACTACTACCACCACCACCACCACCACTAAACTGCTATCATTACCATTACCACCCATACCACTACTACCACCACCACCACCACTAAACTGCTATCATCACCCTACTACCCATACCACTACTACCACCACCATCACTAAACTGTTATCATTACCATTACCACCCATACCACTACTACCACCACCACCACCACTAAACTGCTATCATCACCCTACTACCCATACCACTACTACCACCACCATCACTAAACTGCTATCATTACCATTACCACTCATACCACTACTACTACTACCACCATCACTAAACTGCTATCATCACCCTACCACCCATACCACTACTATTTGGAATGATAAACAACAATAATAATAGTAATAGCAATAATACTAATACTAAGTAAGTTACTGTTTACTATGCATATGTTATTATTCAGTGTCCCTCAGGCTATGGCAGGCAAATACATATTTGGCTGCAAGAGGAGCCATTGCTCCTTCGCCCATGAGTATTTTTAGTTTTTCCTCTGGGTTTAATAAGTAAAAATTGTGAATAAATGTAGTCATTTCTGTGAATAATGTATCTCTTGGTGAGGAATATTTATCACAGTAAAGGAGAAAGTGCATCTCTGTCTCTACCTCCCCTGTCGTGCAGTGACCACATACACGCTCCTCTTTGGGTAGCCATGTGTTTTTATGTCTGCCGGCTTCTACTGCCAATCGGTGGTCACTCAGCCTGTACTTGGTAAGGATCTGTCTGACAGAGTAGAGATAATCAGCCAGGTGGTCACTCAGCCTGTACTTGGTAAGGATCTGTCTCTGCTTCGTATCTCTGAACAGAGTAGAGATAATCAGCCAGGTGGTCACTCAGCCTGTACTTGGTAAGGATCTGTCTCTGCTTCGTATCTCTGACAGAGTAGAGATAATCAGCCAGGTGGTCACTCAGCCTGTACTTGGTAAGGATCTGTCTCTGCTTCGTATCTCTGAACAGAGTAGAGATAATCAGCCAGGTGGTCACTCAGCCTGTACTTGGTAAGGATCTGTCTGACAGAGTAGAGATAATCAGCCAATTCATATTCTCTGTTTAGGGTCAGACAGCAATTTAGTCGGCTTTGGGATTTTGTTTCGTTTTTCCAATGTTGTAAATATGAGTCCTTTGATTGGTTCATGATTTTGTTTATTTGAATTCTTTCTTTTGAAGCAGTGCTGGTGTCGGCTTGGTTGGTGAGGTCCAACACCAGCTGACTGAGAGGGCTCGTTTCTGGACTCAGCTCTTGGGTTTGAAGTGCTTTAAATTGCAGACTTGAATTTGGACTTGAATTTAGATGTAGCCAAAATGTTAATGATCTTTTCTGTATTTTCATTATTACTGGAAAGCGGCCCAATTCTACCCTACATGCGTTAGTTGGTGTATTTCTCTGGACTTGTAGAATTTTCCGACAGAATTCTGCATGTAGGGCTTCAATTGGATGTTTGTCCCACATTTTAAAGTCCAGTTTATTGAGTGGCCCCCAAACCTCACTTCCGTAAAGAGCTATTGGTAGGATTACACTGTCAAATATTTTGGTCAAAATTTTAATTGGGATGTTGATATTGAATAATTTCATTTTTATTGCGTACAATTCTCTGCAGGCTTTTTCTTTGAGTGCATTCACTGCCATATTAAAGTTTCCAGATGCAGATATGGTCAGACCAAGGTATGAGTCATTTTTAGTTTGTTCAATTATGGTGTTGTTCAGGGTGAATTTATATTTGTGTTCCTGTTTTTTTTTGGGGGGGGGGGGGAAATCATGATTTTCGTTTTTCGAATTCTTGAATTCAAAATGCTACAGAAAACCTTTCCACAAGTTGCTGTTTACGCAAATTCCCCTGTAATTATTGGGGTCTGATTTGTCTCCACTTTTGTGGATAGGGGAGATGAGCCCCTGGTTCCAGACATCAGGGAAGCAGCCAGAAGTTAAAACCATGTTGAACAATTTAAGCACAGCATTTTTGCAACTCGGGTGTTGCTGTTTTTCAGCATTTCATTTCTGATGTTGTCTAAGACCACAAACATTCTTTGATTTAATAGATTTGAGCTTTTCATTTAGTTCTTGTTGGGTTATTGGGTAATCTAATGGATTTTGGTTGTTTTAAATGACTGATTCAAGGATGTTCAATTTTTCTTTAATTTCTAATTGGTTCTGTTGTAAGTCTTTTTTGTGGGATATTTTTGTATAGATTATCGAAATAAGTGTTCCAAATTCCTACATCTTGTATGGATCATTCTTATGGCTTTGTTGTGCTTAAATTGTTCCCCATGTCCCAGAACTGATTTTGGTCGATAGCGTTTTCAATTTCATCAAGTGTCTTGTTGGTATAATTCAATTTCTTGTGTTTCAGTGTTTGTTTATACTGTTTCAGTGTTTCAAAGTATTCGTATCGTAGCTCTGCGTTGTTTTGCTGCTTATGTTTTTCGTTTGACATTTGTCTTAGGTGTTTTCTGATTGTTTTACATTCATTATCAAACCATTTATCAGAAACATTTTGTTTTTTGTTTCTGATGTTGCATTTCTTTGGTTTTCTCAAATTTGCTTTCGATGCTGCTTTTTGGAATATGCAGTTGATGTTTTGAGTAGCCGAATTGACACCATCTTTATTGTTTTGGTATAATGAGTTATTGAAAAACTGTATAGAGTTCATCATTTCATTTGAGTTCAACGTTTCAATGAATTTCTCTGCACTGTTTGGATCCCATCTGTACGATTGGTTTATGTTGTAGAGATTATTGGGCTGTTTTTTTTAGAATGAGTATTGCCGGTTAATTTCTTCAGAAACACGTTGATCTGACTGTGCTCTGACAATGGTGTCTGTGGTCTGACAGTGAATGCACTAATGGAGGAGGGGTCGATGTCAGTGATGGCATAATCGACTACACTTGTCCCAAGAGCTGAGCAGTAAGTAAACCGACCTAAAGAGTCCCCTCTGATTCTACCATTAAGCATGTACAGGCCTAAGGCTCGACAGAGATTCACTAATTCCTTCCCATTTTTGTTCAGTATTTGGTCAGGACTGTTTCTATTATTTATAATAGGGCTACTGTACAAGGAGGGGTGTCCAAATATGTGGTGGTTACCTCCCGCATCAGTGTAGTCAGGCTCAGAACCTTTTCTTGCATTGAAATCTCCACAAAGAAGCACTTGACCCTCTGCCTGAAATGTAATGATTTCATCATAATATGGTGAATCTGAAGGAGGAGCATAAGCTGCCCATATGTATACATCATTGTCACAGTAGATTGTACCTTTGTTAAGTTTTAGCCAAATGTGACTGGTACCTTTTTTCATTTCATTCAGTGCTAAGTCCTGCTTATGCCAAATGATTCCACCTGAGTCTCGGCCCCATTTAACATTTTTTACGTTTGATTGATGGTAGTTAACTTTCTCTATAGCCTGAGGGACACTGAGTATCTATGTCTCCACGACACCATGTTTCCAGTAGGATTATGATGTCCTGTCCCTTGATGTTTTTAATAAATTCTGGATTTATTGTTTTAGAACCAAAATGTGAAGAGTTTAGGCCCTGGATATTCCAAGAGCTGATAATTAATAATTCATGATCTCATCTCTCTCTCTCTCTCGCTCTCTCTCTCTGTCTCTCTCTCTCTCTCTCTCTCGCTCTCTCTGTCTCTCTTTATCCTCTCAATTTCAATTAAATTCAATTTAAGGGCTTTACTGACATGGTAAACATGTTTAAATTGCCAAAGCAAGTGAAGGAGATAATAAACAAAAGTGCAATAAACAATAAAAATGTACAGTAAACATTACACCCACAAAAGATCCAAAAGAATAACGACATTTCAAATGTAATATTATGTGCAAATAGTTAAATTACAAAAGGGAAGATAAATAAGCATAAATATAGGTTGTATTTACAATGGTGTTTGTTCTTCACTGGTTGCCCTTTTCTTGTGGCAACAGGTCACAAATATTGCTGCTATGATGGCACACTGTGGTATTTCACCCAATAGATATGGGAGTTTATCAAAATTGGGTTTGTTTTCGAGTTCTTTGTGGGTCTGTGCAATCTGAAAGAAATATGTCTCTCTAATATGGTCATACATTTGGCAGGAGGTTAGGAAGTGTAGCTCAGTTTCCACCTCATTTTGTGGGCAGTGTGCACATAGCCTGTCTTCTCTTGAGAGCCAGGTCTGTCTACGGCGACCTTTCTCAATAGCAAGGCTATGCTCACTGAGTCTGTACATAGTGAAAGCATTCCTTAAGTTTGGGTCAGTCCCAGTGGTCAGGTATTCTGCCACTGTGTTCTCTCTGTTTAGGGACAAATAGCATTCTAGTTTGCTCTGTTGTTTTGTTAATTCTTTCCAATGTGTCAAGTAATTATCTTTTTGTTTTCTCATGATCTGGTTGGGTCTAATTGTGTTGCTGTCCTGGGGCTCTGTGGGGGTGTGTTTGTGTGTATGAACAGAGCCCCAGCTTGCTTAGGGGACTCTTCTCCAGGTCAATTTCTCTGTAGGTGATGGGTTTGTTATGAAAGGATTGGGAATCTCTTCCTTTTACGTGATTATATATTTTATTTGATCTTTTTATAGTTTTTGTTGTGTGCTCTAGGACAACGGTGTCTAGATGAAATGTGTATTTGTGGTCCTGGCAACTGGACCTCTTTTGGAACACCATTATTTTTGTCTTACTAAGATTCACTGTCAGGGCCCAGGTCTGGCAGAATCTGTTCAGAAGATCTAGGTGCTGCTGTAGGCCCTCCTTGGTTGGGGACAGAAGCACCAGATCATCAGCAAACAGTAGACATTTGAGTTCAGATTCTAGTATTGTGAGGCCGGGTGCTGCAGACTGTTCTATTGCCCTCGCCAATTCATTGATATATATGTTGAAGAGGGTGGGGTTTAAGCTGCATCCCTGTCTCACCCCACGGCCCTGTGGAAAGAGGTGTGTGTTTTTTGCCAATTTTAACCACACACTTGTTATTTGTGTACATGGATTTTATAATGTTGTATGTTTTTCTCCCAACACCACTTCCCATCAGTTTATACAGCAGACCCTCAGGCCAAATCGAGTGCAAATGCTTTTTTGAAATCAACAAAGCATGAGAAGACTTTGCCTTTGTTTTGGTTAGTTTGTTTGTCAATTAAGGTGTGCAGGGTGAATATGTGGTCTGTCATACGGTCATTTGGTAAAAAGCCAATTTGACATTTGCTCAGTACATTGTTTTCACTGAGGAAATGTACGAGTCTGCTGTTAATGATAATGCAGAGGATTTTCCCAAGGTTGCTGTTGACGCATATCCTACGGTAATTATTGGGGTCAAATTTGTCTCCACTTTTTTTTATTGGGGTGATCAGTCCATGGTTCAAATATTGGGGAAGATGCCAAAGCTGAGGATGATGTTAAAGAGTTTTAGTATAGCATTTGGAATTTGTGGTCTGTATATTTGATCATTTAATTGAGGATACCATCAACACCACAGGCCTTTTTGGGTTGAAGGGTTTTTATTTTGTCCTGGAGTTTATTCAATGTAATTGGAGAATCCAGTGGGTTCAGGTAGTCTTCAATAGTTGATTCTAAGATTTGTATTTGATCATGTATATGTTTTTGCTGTTTGTTCTTTGTTATAGGGCCAAAAAGATTGGAAAAGTGGTTTAGAAGATTTTATTTATTTTTTATTTTATTTCACCTTTATTTAACCAGGGTAGGCTAGTTGAGAACAAGTTCTCATTTGCAACTGTGACCTGGCCAAGATAAAGCACAGCAATTCGACACATACAACAACACAGCTACAAATCGAATAAACAAAACATACAGTCAATAATACAGTAGAACAAAAAGAAAACAAAAAGTCTATATACAGTGAGTGGAAATGAGGTAAGATAAGGGAGTTAAGGCAATGAATAGGCCATGGTGGTGAAGTAATTACAATATAGCAATTAAACACTGGAATGGTAGATGTGCAGAAGATGAATGTGCAAGTAAAGATACTGGGGTGTAAAGGAGCAAGATAAATAAATAAATACAGTATGGGGATGAGGTAGTTGGATGGGCTGTTTACAGATGGGCTATGTACAGGTGCAGTGATCTGTGAGCTGCTCTGACAGCTGGTGCTTAAAGTTAGTGAGGGAGATATGAATCTCCAGCTTCAGAGATTTTTGCAGTTCATTCCAGTCATTGGCAGCAGAGAACTGGAAGGAAAGATGACCAAAGGAGGAGTTGGCTATGGGGTTGACCAGTGAGATATACCTGCTGGAGCGGGTGCTACGAGTGGGTGCTGCTATGGTGACCAGTTAGCTGAGATAAGGCGGAGCTTTACCTAGCAGAGACTTGTAGATAACCTGTAGCCAGTGGGTTTGGCGATGAGTATGAAGCGAGGGCCAACCAACGAGAGCGTACAGGGTGCAGTGGTGGGTAGTGTATGGGGCTTTGGTGACAAAACGGATGGCACTGTGATAGACTGCATCCAATTTGTTGAGTAGAGTGTTGGAGACTATTTTATAGATGACATCACTGAAGTCGAGGATTGGTAGGATGGTCAGTTTTACGAGGGTATGTTTGGCAGCATGAGTGAAGGATGCTTTGTTGCGATATAGGAAGCCGATTCTAGATTTAATTTTGGATTGGAGATGCATAATGTGAGTCTGGAAGGAGAGTTTACAGTCTAACCAGACACCTAGGTATTTGTAGTTGTCCACATATTCTAAGTCAGAGCCGTCCAGAGTAGTGATGCTGGACGGGCGAGCAGGTGAGGGCAGTGATCGATTGAATAGCATGCATTTCGTTTTACTTGTGTTTAAGAGCAGTTGGAGGCCACGGAAGGAGAGTTGTATGGCATTGAAGCTCGTCTGGAGGTTAGTTAACAGTGTCCAAAGAGGGGCCAGAAGTATACAGAATGGTGTCGTCTGCATAGAGGTGGATCAGAGACTCACCAGCAGCAAGAGCGACATCATTGATGTATACAGAGAAGAGAGTCGGCCCGAGAATTGAACCCTGTGGCACCCCCATAGAGACTGCCAGAGGTCCGGACAACAGGCCCTCCAATTTGACACACTGAACTCTATCAGAGAAGTAGTTGATAAACCAGGCGAGGCAATCATTTGAGAAACCAAGGCTGTTGAGTCTGCCAATAAGAATGTGGTGATTGACAGAGTCGAAAGCCTTGGCCAGGTCGATGAATACGGCTGCACAGTAATGTCTCTTATCGATGGCGGTTATGCTGTCGTTTAGGACCTTGAGCGTGGCTGAGGTGCACCCATGACCAGCTCTGAAACCAGATTGCATAGCGGAGAAGGTATGGTGGGATTCGAAATGGTCGGTAATCTGTTTGTTAACTTGGCTTTTGAAGACCTTAGAAAGACAGGGTAGGATAGATATAGGTCTGTAGCAGTTTGGGTCTAGAGTGTCACTCCCTTTGAAGAGGGGGATGACCGCGGCAGCTTTCCAATCTTTGGGAATCTCAGACGATACAAAAGAGAGGTTGAACAGGCTAGTAATAGGGGTTGCAACAATTTCGGCAGATAATTTTAGAAAGAGAGGGTCCAGATTGTCTAGCCCGGCTGATTTGTAGGGGTCCAGATTTTGCAGCTCTTTCAGAACAACAGCTATCTGGATTTGGGTGAAGGAGAAATGGTGGGGGCTTTGGTGGGTTGCTGTGGAGGGTGCCGGGCAGTTGACCGGGGTAGGGGTAGCCAGGTGGAAAGCATGGTCAGCCGTAGAGAAATGCTTATTGAAATTCTCAATTATAGTGGATTTATCGGTGGTAACAGTGTTTCCTAGCCTCAGAGCACTGGGCAGCTGGGAGGAGGTGCTCTTATTCTCCATGGACTTTACAGTGTCCCCGAACTTTTTGGAGTTAGTACTACAGGATGCAAATTTCTGTTTGAAAAAGCTAGCCTTAGCTTTCCTAACTGCCTGTGTATATTTCTTCCTAACTTCCCTGAAAAGTTGCATATCACGGGGGCTATTCGATGCTAATGCAGAACGCCACAGGATGTTTTTGTGCTGGTCGAGGGCAGACAGGCCTGGAGTGAACCAAGGACTATATCTATTCCTAGTTCTACATTTTTTGAAGGTGGCATGCTTATTTAAGATGGTGAGGAAGCCACTTTTAAAGAATAGCCAGGCATCATCTACTGATGGGATGAGGTCAATGTCATTCCAGGATACCCCGGCCAGGTCGATTAGAAAGGCCTGTTCGCTGAAGTGTTTTAGGGAGCGTTTGACAGTGATGAGGGGTGGTCGTTTGGTCGCAGACCCATTACGGATGCAGGCAATGAGGCAGTGATCGCTGAGATCCTGGTTGAAAACAGCAGAGGTGTATTTGGAGGGCGAGTTAGTTAGGATGATATCTATGAGGGTGCCCGTGTTTACGGATTTGGAGTTGTACCTGGTAGGTTCATTGATAATTTGTATGAGATTGAGGGCATCAAGCTTAGATTGTAGGATGGCCGGGGTGTTAAGCATGTCCCAGTTTAGGTCACCTAGTAGCACGAGCTCAGAAGATAGATGGGGAATAATCAATTCACATATGGTATCGAGGGCACAGCTGGGGACAGAATGTGGTCTATAGCAAGCGGCAACAGTGAGAGACTTGTTTCTGGAAAGGTGAATGTTTAGAAGTAGAAGCTCGAATTGTTTGGGTACAGACTTGGATAGTAATACAGAACTCTGCAGGCTATCTTTGCAGTAGATTGCAACACCGCCCCCTTTGGCAGTTCCATCTTGGCGGAAAATGTTATAGTTAGCGATGGAGATTTCAGGGTTTTTGGTGGTTTTCCTAAGCCAGGATTCAGACACGGCTAGGACATCCAGGGTTGGCAGAGTGTGCTAAAGCAGTGAGTAAAACAAACTTAGGGAGGAGGCTTCTAGTGTAAACATGCATGAAACCAAGGCTTTTACGGTTACAGAAGTCAACAAATGAGAGCACCTGGGGAGTGGGAGTGGAGCTAGGCACTGCAGGGCCTGGATTAACCTCCACATCACCAGAGGAACAGAGGAGAAGTAGGATAAGGGTATGGCTAAAGGCTATACGAACTGGCCGTCTAGCACGTTCAGAACAGAGAGTAAAAGGAGCAGGTTTCTGGGCACGATAGCATAGGTTCAAGGCATAGTGTACAGACAAGGATAAGGTAGGATGTGAGTACATTGGAGGTAAACCTAGGCATTGAGTAATGATGAGAGAGATATAGTCTCTAGAGACGTTTAAATTAGGTGACGTCATCACATATGTGGGAGGTGGAACAACATGGTTGGTTAAGGCATATTGAGCAGGGCTAGAGGCTCTACAGTGAAATAAGACAGTAATCACTAACCAGGACGGTAATGGACGAGGCATATTGATATTAGAGAGAGGCATGCGTAGCCAAGTGAACATATGGGTCCAGTGAGTGGTTGGGCTGGCTGGGGACACACCGATTCAGACAGTTAGAAGACCGATGTTAACAAGCTAACAGTTAGTAGGCCGGGGCTAAACAAGCTAGCAGTTAGCAGACCGGGGCTAGCAAGCTAGCAGTTAGCAGACCGGGTCTAGCAAGCTAGCAGTTAGCAGACCGGGGCAAGCAAGCTAGCAGTTAGCAGACCGGGGCAAGCAAGCTAGCAGTTAGCAGACCGGGGCAAGCAAGCTAGCAGTTAGCAGACCGGGGCTAGCAAGTTAGCAGAAGGGCCTTTGGGGGACGTCGCGATGGAGGTAAGTCTGTTTTTGCCTCTTCGTGCGGTGACGTCGATAGACCAGTCGTGGATTAGTATTTAGGATTCCAAGTAGCTCTAGGTAGCTAGCAGGCCGCGGTTAGCAGAATGGGCCTTCAGCGGACGTCGCGCCCGAGGGGCCTGTTGGAATCCTCGGGCAGATTATGTCGGTATTCCAGTCGTAGAAGATCGGTGGGGTTCCGTGCCCCGTACCGGCAGTAGAAGGGGTCCGGATATTGTAGTCCAGGAGTGGGCTCCGGTGTTAGCCCAGGAGCCCTGGCCGGGCTAGCTTCAGGCTAATTGGTGCTTGCTCCGGGATGGAAACGCTAGCCAGGAGTAGTCACACGGGATTGCGGTTAGCTAGTTGCGAAGATCCAGATGAAATAATAAGATAAGCTAGTCTAATTCCTTAACAGTACAGAGTAGAGTAGTGTAGAGTAGAGAGGAATGCAGTAGAGTTCAGTAGAGTAGAGAGCACAAGCTAGTCTAATACAGTAAGATTAGACAGTAGAGAAGATAGTAGTAGCTCGTCTAATACAGTAACAGTTTATAGTAGAGAAGATAGTACAGAGTAGAAGAGAACCTTTGTTGCTGTGTGTGTCATATTAATGGAGCTGATCTATTATTAAAGCAGTCTGCTTTAATAATAGCAGTCAGCTCTCCTCTCTTCCCTGAGAGTGTATCATCTTGGGTTGAGTGTATCATCTTGAGTTGAGTGTATCATCTTGGGTTGAGTGTATCATCTTGAGTTGAGTGTATCATCTTGGGTTGAGTGTATCATCTTGGGTTACCATCTTGGGTTGAGTGTATCAGTTTGGGTTGAGTGTATCATCTTGAGTTGAGTGTATCATCTTGGGTTGATGGGTTAGGCAGCGTCCCAAATGACACACTACTCCCTATACGATCCCAGCTCTGGTCAAAAATAGTGCACTACGCAGGGAATAGTGTGCCATTTGGGACGTATACTTAGGTTTGAGGTGTCCTATTGTCTTGACTCAAATGTATTTAGCTAGGCTAGTCAGTTAAGAAACAAATTCTTATTTACAATGACGGTCTACCCTCGGCCAAACCCTAATGATGCTGGGCCAACTGTCACCGCCCTCTGGGACTCCCAATCCTGGCCCGGTTGTGATACAGCCTGGAATCGAACCAGGGTCTGTAGTGGCACCTGTTGCACTGAGATGCAGTGCCTTAGACCGCTGTGCCACTCAGGAGCCCTAAAAGGCACTCTCAGCCTGAGGTGTGATGTGTCTTATTGTCTTGACCTTGTCTTGACCTCTCAGCTGACCCATAAAGACACACTGACGCTCATTGGAATATTTCTATAGTTAGTTTCCACACTATTTACCCCCTTTATATCGTACTACTGTTGACCAGGAGTCGTAGGGCTCTGATTAAAAGTAACGCACTATAAAGGGAATAGGGTGTCATTTTGGACACACCCTATGGTTAGATTCCACTTTGTGTGATTAACGGCACTTCCATTAGCAGCCACTAGAAGGAGCACTTCCATTAACAGCCACTAGAAGGAGCACTTCCATTAGCAGCCACTAGAATGAGCACTTCCATTAACAGCCACTAGAAGGAGCACTTCCATTAACAGCCACTAGAAGGAGCACTTCCATTAACAGCCACTAGAAGGAGCTCTCTATCCCTTTAGATTCAGCACACACGGGTAAGATGGGCCAGACCAGCGCAACTCCACCATTTC
>NC_138309.1:86955000-86970000 GCF_965601325.2 Salmo salar | reverse complement strand
CAGGGGCCAGACACAGCAGGGACCAGACACAGCAGGGGCCAGACACAGCAGGGGCCAGACACAGCAGGGAACAGACACAGCAGGGGCCAGACACAGCAGGGGCCAGACACTCTGTTCTAAATGCCTGGAGCCTAATGTAGAGTAATACCCCAGGACACACATACCCACACAAACACAAATTAGCTACACACACACACACAGGAGCTGATGGAAGAGGTAAAATCAGGACACACACACACACACACACACACACACACACACACACACACACACACACACACACACACACACACACACACACACACACACACAGACCTCAGCAGAGTGGAATACATGACTTATTTTTAGTAGTATAGTAATCTAGAAGTATAGTAATCTAGTAGTATAGTAATCTAGTAGTATAGTAATCTCTTCTAGTAGTATAGTAATCTAGTAGTATAGTAATCTCATCTAGTAGTATAGTAATCTAGTAGTATAGTAATCTAATAGTATAGTAATCTAGTAGTATAGTAATCTAACAGTATAGTAATCTAGTAGTATAGTAATCTCTTCTAGTAGTATAGTAATCTAGTAGTATAGTAATCTAATAGTATAGTAATCTAGTAGTATAGTAATCTAGTAGTATAGTAATCTCTTCTAGTAGTATAGTAATCTCTTCTAGTAGTATAGTACTCTAATAGTATAGTAATCTAGTAGTATAGTAATCTAGTAGTATAGTAATCTATTAGTATAGTAATCTAGTAGTAAAGTAATCTCTTCTAGTAGTATAGTACTCTAATAGTATAGTAATCTAGTAGTATAGTAATCTCTTCTAGTAGTATAGTAATCTCTTCTAGTAGTATCATAATCTAGAAGTATAGTAATCAAGTAGTATAGTAATCTAGTAGTAAAGTAATCTCTTCTAGTAGTATAGTAATCTAGTAGTATAGTAATCTAGTAGTATAGTAATCTAGTAGTATAGTAATCTAGTAGTATAGTAATCTAGTAGTATAGTAATCTAGTAGTATAGTGATCTTGTAGTATAGTAATCTAGTAGTATAGTACTATTGTAGTATAGTAATCTCTTCTTGTAGTATAGTAATCTCTTCTTGTAGTATAGTAATCTAGTAGTATAGTAATCTAGTAGTATAGTAATCTATTAGTATAGTAATCTAGTAGTATAGTAATCTAGTAGTATAGTAATCTAGTAGTATAGTAATCTATTAGTATAGTAATCTAGTAGTATAGTAATCTAGTAGTATAGTAATCTATTAGTATAGTAATCTAGTAGTATAGTAATCTAATAGTATAGTAATCTAATAGTATAGTAATCTAGTAGTATAGTAACCTATTAGTATAGTAATCTAGTAGTATAGTGATCTTGTAGTATAGTAATCTAGTAGTATAGTACTATTGTAGTATAATAATCTCTTCTTGTAGTATAGTAATCTCTTCTTGTAGTATAGTAATCTCTTCTTGTAGTATAGTAATCTAGTAGTATAGTAATCTATTAGTATAGTAATCTAGTAGTATAGTAATCTAGTAGTATAGAAATCGCTTCTTGTGGTATAGTAATCTCTTCTTGTAGTATAGTAATCTAGTAGTATAGTAATCTAGTAGTATAGTAATATATTCTTGTAGTATAGTAATCCCATTTTGTAGTATAGTAATCTCATTTTGTAGTATAGTAATCTAGTAGTATAGTAATATATTCTTGTAGTATAGTAATCTAGTAGTATAGTAATCTAGTAGTATAGTAATCCCATTTTGTATAATAGTAATCTAGTACTATAGTAATATATTCTTGTAGTATAGTAATCTCATTTTGTAGTATAGTAATCTAGTAGTATAGTAATATATTCTTGTAGTATAGTAATCTCATTTTGTAGTATAGTAATCTAGTAGTATAGTAATCTAGTAGTATAGTAATATATTATTGTAGTATAGTAATCTCATTTTGTAGTATAGTAATCTCATTTTGTAGTATAGTAATCTCATTTTGTAGTATAGTAATCTAGTAGTATAGTAATATATTCTTGTAGTATAGTAATCCCATTTTGTAGTATAGTAATCTCATTTTGTAGTATAGTAATCTAGTAGTATAGTAATCTAGTAGTATAGTAATATATTATTGTAGTATAGTAATCTCATTTTGTAGTATAGTAATCTCATTTTGTAGTATAGTAATCTCATTTTGTAGTATAGTAATCTAGTAGTATAGTAATATATTCTTGTAGTATAGTAATCCCATTTTGTAGTATAGTAATCTCATTTTGTAGTATAGTAATCTAGTAGTATAGTAATCTAGTAGTATAGTAATATATTCTTGTAGTATAGTAATCTCATTTTGTAGTATAGTAATCTCATTTTGTAGTATAGTAATCTCATTTTGTAGTATAGTAATCTAGTAGTATAGTAATATATTCTTGTAGTATAGTAATCCCATTTTGTAGTATAGTAATCTCATTTTGTAGTATAGTAATCTAGGTTAACCCAGAAGTAAAACCCATAAGTAAAATATGTGTGGGCACATGCGGAAATCACTTGAAGCCAAGCAGTTTAAGCACAGAGCCTTCTCCCAATCCCGATACGCCCAAATACCCAGTGACGAAAACCCAAAAGACCTTAAAGTAATGCTGCTCGTTATTTCACGGCAGCCCATTCAGTCCAGACAGAGTCTTCGGTGATATGATACTCTGCCCAATCTCACTGTCTCGTTTCAAGTTTTGTCACATGCACATTTATAGTAAAAAATGCTTCACTTGCAAGTCCTACCCTACAGTGCAGTATTCAATATAACAAGAAGTACAACCAATAAGAAGAAACCTCCTATGAGAAATAAAAAAAACAAGTTATATACAGGGCAAAAGTACAGTGTGCAGTCTAACTGATGTTGTGAGAGTCTCTCAGGTTGTTTAAAGAACATTAGTGACATTGGGATATCCGGGCCTATTAATGAACATTGGGATATCCGGGCCTATTAATGAACATTGGGATATCCGGGCCTATTAATGAACATTGGGATATCCGGGCCTATTAATGAACATTGGGATATCCGGGCCTATTAATGAACATTGGGATATCCGGGCCTATTAATGAACATTGGGATATCCGGGCCTATTAATGAACATTGGGATATCCGGGCCTATTAATGAACATTGGGATATCCGGGCCTATTAATGAACATTGGGATATCCGGGCCTATTAAAGAACATTGGGATATCCGGGCCTATTAAAGAACATTGGGATATCCGGGCCTATTAAAGAACATTGGGATATCCGGGCCTATTAAAGAACATTGGGATATCCGAGCCTATTAAAGAACATTGGGATATCCGGGCCTATTAAAGAACATTGGGATATCCGGGCCTATTAAAGAACATTGGGATATCCGGGCCTATTAAAGAACATTGGGATATCCGGGCCTATTAAAGAACATTGGGATATCCGGGCCTATTAATGAACATTGGGATATCCGGGCCTATTAAAGAACATTGGGATATCCGGGCCTATTAAAGAACATTGGGATATCCGGGCCTATTAAAGAACATTGGGATATCCGGGCCTATTAAAGAACATAAGGATTTCTGGGCCTATTAAAGAACATTAGGATATCTGGGCCTATTAAAGAACATTAGGATATCTGGCCGCGGCTGGGCCACCGCCGTAGAGAAAAGTATTATCGATGAACGGAATGTTTGGCTGAAGTGTAAAAAGTGTGCGCTCTTATTTTAAACGTAGTTCTGTCTTTGTATTGATATGTATGTATGTACTGGTATGTGTGTGGCTGGTGGACGCTGCTGGGTGTGAATGTGGTGTAGAGGAATGAAGGTGGAAAGAAAGACAAGCCGCTGAGGTTGAAACCATTAAGTTTACATTTTATGGGGAGGAAACGCCACACGATTCAAGGTTGCTGTGTTCACGTCTGTTAACTCTGATCACGGTGACTGATTCTGATTCTGATCCTGATTCTGATTCATTATATATCAGCAGGAGTCTAACACCATCTGATTCTGATTCATTATATATCAGCAGGAGTCTAACACCATCTGATTCTGATTCATTATATATCAGCAGGAGTCTAACAGCTCCATCTGATTCTGATTCATTATATATCAGCAGGAGTCTAACACCATCTGATTCTGATTCATTATATATCAGTAGGAGTCTAACACCATCTGATTCTGATTCATTATATATCAGTAGAAGTCTAACACCATCTGATTCTGATTCATTATATATCAGCAGGAGTCTAATAACTCCATCTGATTCTGATTCATTATATATCAGCAGGAGTCTTATCAACTCCATCTGATTCTGATTCATTATATATCAGCAGGAGTCTAATAACTCCATCTGATTCTGATTCATTATATATCAGCAGGAGTCTTATCAACTCCATCTGATTCTGATTCATTATATATCAGCAGGAGTCTAACAACACCACCTGATTCTGATTCATTATATATCAGCAGGAGTCTAATAACTCCATCTGATTCTGATTCATTATATATCAGCAGGAGTCTTATCAACTCCATCTGATTCTGATTCATTATATATCAGCAGGAGTCTAACAACACCACCTGATTCTGATTCATTATATATCAGCAGGAGTCTTATCAACTCCATCTGATTCTGATCCAAGCCTGGCCTGTTGAGGAGTGACGGACTCCATCCTAGCTGGAGGGGTGCTCTCATCTTATCTACGAACATAGACAGGGCTCTAACTCCTCTAGCTCCACAATGAAATAGGGTGCAGGCCAGGCAGCAGGCTGTTAGCCAGCCTGCCAGCTTAGTGGAGTCTGCCACTAGCACAGTCAGCGTAGTCAGCTCAGCATTCCCCATTGAGACCGTGTCTGTGCCTCGATCTAGGTTGGGCAAAATTAAAAATGGCGGTGTTCGCTTTAGCAATCTCACTAGTATAAAGACCTCCTCCATTCCTGCCATTATTGAAAGAGATTGTGATACCTCACATCTCACAATTGGGTTACTTAATGTTAGATCCCTCACTTCCAAGGCAGTTATAGTCAATGAACTAATCACTGATCATAATCTTGATGTGATTGGCCTGACTGAAACATGGCTTAAGCCTGATGAATTTACTGTGTTAAATGAGGCCTCACCCCCTGGTTACACTAGTGACCATACCCCCCGTGCATCCGGCAAAGGCGGAGGTGTTGATAACATTTACGATAGCAAATTTCAATTTACAAAAAAAAAAACTATGACGTTTTCGTCTTTTGAGCTTCTAGTCATGAAATCTATGCAGCTACTCACTCACTTTTTATAGCTACTGTTTACAGGCCTCCTGGGCCATATGCAGCGTTCCTCACTGAGTTCCCTGAATTCCTATCGGATCTTGTAGTCATAGCAGATAATATTCTAATTTTTGGTGACTTTAACATTCACATGGAAAAGTCCACAGACCCACTCCAAAAGGCTTTCGGAGCCATCATCGACTCAGTGGGTTTTGTCCAACATGTCTCTGGACCTACTCACTGCCAGAGTCATACTCTGGACCTAGTTTTGTCCCATGGAATAAATGTTGTGGATCTTAATGTTTTTCCTCATAATCCTGGACTATCGGACCACCATTTTATTACGTTTGCAATTGCAACAAATAATCTGCTCAGACCCCAACCAAGGAGCATTAAAAGTCGTGCTATAAATTCTCAGACACCCCAAAGATTCCTTGATGCCCTTCCAGACTGCCTCTGCCTACCCAAGGACGTCAGAGGACAAAAATCAGTTAACCACCTAACTGAGGAACTCAATTTAACCTTGCGCAATACCCTAGATGCAGTTGCACCCCTAAAAACTAAAAACATCTGTCATAAGAAACTAGCTCCCTGGTATACAGAAAATACACGAGCTCTGAAGCAAGCTTCCAGAAAATTGGAACGGAAATGGCGGCACACCAAACTGGAAGTCTTCCGACTAGCTTGGAAAGACAGTACCGTGCAGTATCGAAGAGCCCTCACTGCTGCTCGATCATCCTATTTTTCCAACTTAATTGAGGAAAATAAGAACAATCCGAAATTTCTTTTTGATACTGTCGCAAAGCTAACTAAAAAGCAGCCTTCGCAAATGGAGGATGGCTTTCACTTCAGCAGTAATAAATTTATGAACTTCTTTGAGGAAAAGATCATGATCATTAGAAAGCAAATTACAGACTCCTCTTTAAATCTGGGTATTCCTCCAAAGCTCCATTGTCCTGAGTCTACACAACTCTGCCAGGACCTAGGATCAAGGGAGATACTAAAGTGTTTTAGTACTATATCTCTTGACGCAATGATGAAAATAATCATGGCCTCCAAACCCTCAAGCTGCATACTGGACCCTATTCCAACTAAACTACTGAAAGAGCTGCTTCCTGTGCTTGGCCCTCCTATGTTGAACATAATAAACGGCTCTCTATCACCGGATGTGTACCAAGCTCACTAAAAGTGGCAGTAATAAAGCCTCGCTTGAAAAAGCCGAATCTTGATCCAGAAATTATAAAAAACTATCGGCCTATATCGAATCTTCCATTCCTCTCAAAAAATTTTGAAAAAGCTGTTGCACAGCAACTCACTGCCTTCCTGAAGACAAACAATGTATACGAAACGCTTCAGTCTGGTTTTAGACCCCATCATAGCACTGAGACTGCACTTGTGAAGGTGGTAAATGACCTTTTAATGACGTCAGACCGAGGCTCTGCATCTGTCATTGTGCTCCTAGATCTTAGTGCAGCTTTTGATACCATCGATCACCACATTCTTTTGGAGAGATTGGAAACCCAAATTGGTCTACATGGACAAGTTCTGGCCTGGTTTAGATCTTATCTGTCGGAAAGATATCAGTTTGTCTCTGTGAATGGTTTGTCCTCTGACAAATCAAGTGTAAATTTCGGTGTTCCTCAAGGTTCCGTTTTAGGACCACTATTGTTTTCACTATATATTTTACCTCTTGGGGATGTCATTCGAAAACATAATGTTAAATTTCACTGCTATGCGGATGACACACAGCTGTACATTACAATGAAACATGGTGAAGCCCCAAAATTGCCCTCGCTAGAAGCCTGTGTTTCAGACATAAAGAAGTGGATGGCTGCAAACTTTCTACTTTTAAACTCGGACAAAACAGAGATGCTTGTTCTAGGTCCCAAGAAACAAAGAGATTTTCTGTTGAATCTGACAATTAATCTGGATGGTTGTACAGTCGTCTCAAATAAAACTGTGAAGGACCTCGGCGTTACTCTGGACCCTGATCTCTCTTTTGAAGAACATATCAAGACTGTTTCAAGGACAGCTTTTTTCCATCTACGTAACATTGCAAAAATCAGAAGCTTTCTGTCCAAAAATGACGCAGAAAAATTAATCCATGCTTTTGTTACTTCTAGGCTGGACTATTGCAATGCTCTACTTTCAGGCTACCCGGATAAAGCACTAAACAAACTTCAGTTAGTGCTAAATACGGCTGCTAGAATCCTGACTAGAACCAAAAAATTTTATCATATTACTCCAGTGCTAGCCTCCCTACACTGGCTTCCTGTTAAGGCAAGGGCTGATTTCAAGGTTTTACTGCTAACCTACAAAGCATTACATGGGCTTGCTCCTACCTATCTTTCCGATTTGGTCCTGCCGTACATACCTACACGTACGCTACGGTCACAAGATGCAGGCCTCCTAATTGTCCCTAGAATTTCTAAGAAAACGGCTGGAGGTAGGGCTTTCTCCTATAGAGCTCAATTTTTATGGAATGGTCTGCCTATCCATGTGGGAGACGCAGACTCAGTCTCAACCTTTAAGTCTTTACTGAAGACTTATCTCTTCAGTAGGTCCTATGATTAAGTATAGTCTGGCCCAGGAGTGTGAAGGTGAACGGAAAGGCTGGAGCAACGAACCGCCCTTGCTGTCTCTGCCTTGCCGGTTCCCCTCTTTCCACTGGGATTCTCTGCCTCTAACCCTTTTACAGGGGCTGAGTCACTGGCTTACTGGTGTTCTTCCATGCCGTCCATGGGAGGGGTGCGTCACTTGAGTGGGTTGAGTCACTGACGTGGTCTTCCTGTCTGGGTTGGCGCTCCCCCTTGGGTTGTGCCATGGCGGAGATCGTTGTGGGCTATACTCGGCCTTGTCTTAGGACGGTAAGTTGGTGGTTGGAGACATCCCTCTAGTGGTGTGGGGGCTGTGCTTTGGCAAAGTGGGTGGGGTTTTATCCTGCCTGTTTGGCCCTGTCCGGGGGTATCATCGGATGGGGCCACAGTGTCTTCTGATCCCTCCTGTCTCAGCCTCCAGTATTTATGCTGCAGTAGTTTATGTGTCGGGGGGCTAGGGTCAGTCTGTTACATCTGGAGTATTTCTCTTGTCTTATCCGGTGTCCTGTGTGAATTTAAATATGCTCTCTCTAATTCTCTCTTTCTCTCTTTCTCTCGGAGGACCTGAGCCCTAGGACCATGCCTCAGGACTACCTGGTATGATGACTCCTTGCTGTCCCCAGTCCACCTGGCCGTGCTGCTGCTCCAGACACCACCTGATTCTGATTCATTATATATCAGCAGGAGTCTAACACCATCTGATTCTGATTCATTATATATCAGCAGGAGTCTAACACCACCATCTGATTCTGATTCATTATATATCAGCAGGAGTCTAACACCATCTGATTCATTATATATCAGCAGGAGTCTAACACCATCTGATTCTGATTCATTATATATCAGCAGGAGTCTAACACCATCTGATTCTGATTCATTATATATCAGCAGGAGTCTAACAACACCACCTGATTCTGATTCATTATATATCAGCAGGAGTCTAACACCATCTGATTCTGATTCATTATATATCAGCAGGAGTCTAACACCATCTGATTCTGATTCATTATATCAGCAGGAGTCTAACACCATCTGATTCATTATATATCAGCAGGAGTCTAACACCATCTGATTCTGATTCATTATATATCAGCAGGAGTCTAACACCACCATCTGATTCTGATTCATTATATATCAGCAGGAGTCTAACACCATCTGATTCTGATTCATTATATATCAGCAGGAGTCTAACACCATCTGATTCTGATTCATTATATATCAGCAGGAGTCTAACAACATCTGATTCATTATATATCAGCAGGAGTCTAACACCATCTGATTCTGATTCATTATATATCAGCAGGAGTCTAACACCATCTGATTCTGATTCATTATATATCAGCAGGAGTCTAAGACCATCTGATTCTGATTCATTATATATCAGCAGGAGTCTAACACCATCTGATTCATTATATATCAGCAGGAGTCTAACACCATCTGATTCATTATATATCAGCAGGAGTCTAAGACCATCTGATTCTGATTCATTATATATCAGCAGGAGTCTAACAGCTCCATCTGATTCACAGGGACCTTGTTATGAGCAGGTCCAAAGCCTAGCACAATATCTCAGATAACCCTTATGGGTGGTAGCCTGTAACCCTTATGGGTGGTAGCCTGTAACCCTTATGGGTGGTAGCTTGTAACCCTTATGGGTGGTAGCCTGTAACCCTTATGGGTGGTAGCTTGTATCCCTTATGGGTGGTAGCCTGTAACCCTTATGGGTGGTAGCCTGTAACCCTGATGGGTGGTAGCCTGTAACCCTTATGGGTGGTAGCCTGTAACCCTTATGGGTGGTAGCCTGTAACCCGTTACATTATATCTCTGATAACCCATTAAGGGTGATAGACTGCAACAAGACTCACGATTCAATAAATGTAGCTTATTGTTTTGACGAGGGGTGAAGGACGCGAAGTGAAGGCCGAATGCCTTAGTTAATTCTATGAGCTGAGTGGAGGTGAAGTACGTCAGGTGAAGCCCTGTATATACACTGTCCCGGTTATTTATGAACCTTGCATTTTACCTAACTATAGAAACAAAGTAGCTTTATTCACATCAGGGTTATTTAGTGAAACAAGGGGGCTGTATTTAGTTATTTAGTGAAACAAGGGGGCTATAATCAAATCAGGGTTATTTAGTGAAACAAGGGGGCTATATTTAGTGAAACAAGGGGGCTATATTTAGTTATTTAGTGAAACAAGGGGGCTATAATCAAATCAGGGTTATTTAGTGAAACAAGGGGGCTATATTTAGTTATTTAGTGAAACAAGGGGGCTATAATTAAATCAGGGTTATTTAGTGAAACAAGGGGGCTATATTTAGTTATTTAGTGAAACAAGGGGGCTGTATTCACATCAGGGTTATTTAGTGAAACAAGGGGGCTATATTTAGTTATTTAGTGAAACAAGGGGGCTGTATTCACATCAGGGTTATTTATAGTGGAGTCAGCTACGATCCTCAGTAACTTTCCATTTAAGTTGGCAATACCAGGTGGTTTCTCATTATGGATGGAGAACAATAATTTTTCCACCTCTCACGAACTAACTTTACAGAATTAAAAATGACAATGTTTTTCTGTCATTATTAGGTATTTTATGCATGAATATGACGGCTCACAGTTCGATGACGCTTCACGTCTCGGTTTCCCCTCTTTGCCAATGAAATAGTCATTAAAATAACAGGCAATGTCAAAAGGTTTTGGTGATGAATGAGCCATCTGATTAAATGAAAGATGGAGTTTAATTATTCTTTCTGCCCATAATATAATTTAGTACTCCATCATAAGAAATCATTTATCTTAGTTTTATAATACAGTTCCTTCTTTTTTTTTTGTTTTTAGTGACATTATTTCTCAATTTACAAAATGTCTGCCAGCCAGATGTATTTCCACTCCCTGTGCTTCATTTCTCCAAACCTATACCGTTATTTATTTTTATGGAAGGACTAAAAGGGGTCTTTTAATCACTATGGTTCCACACACTTCCCAAAGAACCCTTGAAAAACACAATTTTATTAGTGTGTAGGAGACTTTACAGAGAGACAGTCAGGTTAGAGAGACACCACAACTCAGGTAGAAGACTGGGAGACTGGAGTAGAACATTCCAATTACTTTTTCACACTCCTCATCTCCACTCCTCTCCTCTCCTCCTCTCCTCTCTTCCTCTCCTCTCCTCTCTTCCTCTCCTCCTCTCTTCCTCTCCTCATCTCCACTCCTCTCCTCTCCTCCTCTCTTCCTCTCCTCCCCTCTCTTCCTCTCTTCCTCTCTTCCTCTCCTCTCCTCTCTTCCTCTCCTCTCCTCTCCTCCTCTCCTCTCCTCCTCTCCTCCTCTCCTCCTCTCCTCTCCTCTCCTCTCCTCTCCTCTCCTCTCCTCTCCTCTCCTCTCCTCTCCTCTCCTCTCCTCTCCTCCTCTCCACTCCTCCTCTCCACTCCTCCTCTCCACTCCTCCTCTCCTCTCTTCCTCTCCTCCTCTCCTCCTCTCCACTCCTCCTCTCCTCTCCTCTCCTCTCCTCTCCTCTCCTCTCCTCTCCTCTCCTCTCCTCTCCTCTCCTCTCCTCTCCTCTCCTCTCCTCTCCTCTCCTCTCCTCTCCTCTCCTCTCCTCTCCTCTCCTCTCCTCCTCTCCTCTCCTCCTCTCCTCTCCTCTCCTCTCCTCTTCTCCTCTCCTCTCCTCTCCTCTCCTCTCTTCCTCTCCTCTCCTCTCCTCCTCTCCTCCTCTCTTCCTCTCCTCTCCTCTCCTCTCCTCTCCTCTCCTCTCCTCTCCTCTCCTCTCCTCTCCTCTCCTCTCCTCTCCTCTCCTCTCCTCTCCTCTCCTCTCCTCTCTTCCTCTCTTCCTCTCTTCCTCTCTTCCTCTCTTCCTCTCTTCCTCTCTTCCTCTCCTCCTCTCTTCCTTTCCTTTCCTTTCCTCTCCTCTCCTCTCCTCTCCTCTCCTCTCCTCTCCTCTCCTCTCCTCTCCTCTCCTCTCCTCTCCTCTCCTCTCCTCTCCTCTCCTCTCCTCTCCTCTCCTCTTCCTCTCCTCCTCTCTTCCTTTCCTCTCCTCTCCTCTCCTCTCCTCTCCTCTCCTCTCCTCTCCTCTCCTCTCCTCTCCTCTCCTCTCCTCTCCTCTCCTCTCCTCTCCTCTCCTCTCCTCTCCTCTCCTCTCCTCTCCTCTCCTCTCCTCTCCCCTCCCCTCCCCTCCTCTCCACTCCTCCTCTCTTCCTCTCCTCTCCACACCTCCTCTCCAGTCCTCCAGTCCTCCTCTCCACTCCTCTCCACCTGTCTAGAACCTTTGGAATTTACACCACTGTACCTGCCAATTTGTCCCTTCTGCTGTTACAGAGGAGATGAGGATGTTTATGTGGAACACAAACCCCTCTGTCTCAGACTGCCATGATGTTATACCCCCTAACTATCTCTCTCTATGAGGCAGGCTAAAGGCCCTGGTGGATTTGGCCTGGTGGTTTCAGCCTGGTAAGACCACAAGCAAAAGTATTTCTGCGGCTTTACGTACAACAGCACCCTTCGGCCTGTGATAGCCTAGTAAACTTCAGGCGTTGCATCCCAAATAGCACCATATTCTGTATTTAGAACACTACTTTTGACTACAGCCCATAGACTGCTATTTAGGAATCTTCAAAGCCATTATTAGGAAAGGGGGGGATACCAGGTCAGTTGTATGACTGAATGCCTTCAACTGAAATGTGTCTTTACTGCATTTAACCCCTCTGAGCGAGGGGCTGCCTTACATCGACATCCACGTCTTCGACGCCCGGTTGAACAGTGGGGTTAACTGCCTCGTTCAGGGGGGCAGAACGACAGATTTTTTTTTATACCTTGTCACTGGCCCGACCCTCTAACCACTAGGCACAAAAATTGCTTTTTTTCGTTTGGCATTACTATACCAGCTCAGTCACTGATTTTGACTTCCTCTGAGCGAGGACACAAGCCCATCCGGTGTGGCCCAGTGATGCGCCACAGTGTAATGTCAACACCTGTCTAGAACCTCCTCTCCTCACTGAGCTAACAAACCAAGGTGACTGTGTCTGCTTCCCAAATGCCACCCTCCTCCCTTTATAGTGCACTACCGTTGACCAGAGCTCTATGGGTCCTGGTTGAAAATTGGTGCACTATGTAGGGATTAGGTTGCCATTTGGGAAGTGGCCCCTCTGTAAAGGGCTACATGCGTAGCATGGTCCATATGCTCCGGGCAAGGCTTCAGAAACAGCAGGTTATAATACTTTGTACACACACACACACACACACACACACACACACACAACTCTGCCTTCTCAGCTCTGAGGTTGAATAACATTTGGTCTAAAACAACAAAGCTCCTAATTAACAGAAACGATATTGGAATTAAAAGACCCCCAAAAGAGGAAGTTGCCGCCACTATTTCAATGTAATTTCCTGTAGATGAAATGCACATTTAGGTTCCACCGACGAAGAATAACGAAGGCTACTTATACATTTTCAGGAACTGGGAATGAGGGACCAAGTCGTTATTATTCAAGTCACAAGCAAGTCTCAAGTCACAAGGTTCGAGTCTAAAGTCACACGGTTCGAGTCTCAAGTCATAAGGTTTGAATCTAAAGTCACACGGTTCGAGTCTCAAGTCATAAGGTTTGAATCTAAAGTCACAAGGTTAGAGTCTCAAGTCATAAGGTTCGAGTCTCAAGTCATAAGGTTAGAGTCTCAAGTCATAAGGCTGAGTCTCAAGTCATAAGGCTGAGTCTCAAGTCAAGACACAAGTAGGTCTGAATACACTGTAAATGTAAGCTACTCTGTTTTTACCAGGCAAAACCAGAGAAAATGAAAACAAGTGCTTTCTGGTCACTCATCTGGATGTGTGTGTGTGCTGACTGGTCATTGGTCAACAGTCAAGACGCACATCTTTTTGGTTCTGAAGCACAGATTAGATGTTTTTGAGACAAGAATTTGGTATAATTCCGTAGACCTGTTAGTAACTAGAGCGAATAGGCAAAGGTAGAAATGTACGTAAAATACAAACGTAAGACTTATTAAAATATATATAACAAATATGTATTTTTCCCATTCAGTTTCAGACTCGCAAACCCCCCCAAAACATTCTCGCGACCGACCACAACTTTGAGAACCACTAACTCACCCTGTAGTTTGCTGGTCCAATCAGAGGGCTGAGTGTGTTTCAACTAGCCATCTGTTCCACTTTTAAAAATGTATTTTTTTATAAGATACTGTCTCTGGCTGCATGGAGAGTAATCCACAGAGACTCTGTGCCACAAAACCTGATCAAGTCATCAGTTTCAAGTAAAAGTCGAGTCCCAAAGCTAGCTAGCATGTTAACCTTAGCTACTGTAGCTAGCTAGCATGTTAACCTTAGCTACTGTAGCTAGCTAGCATGTTAACCTTAGCTACTGTAGCTAGCTAGCATGTTAACCTTAGCTACTGTAGCTTGCTAGCATGTTAACCTTAGCTACTGTAGCTAGCTAGCATGTTAACCTTAGCTACTGTAGCTAGCTAGCATGTTAACCTTAGCTACTGTAGCTTGCTAGCATGTTAACCTTAGCTACTGTAGCTAGCTAGCTAGCCATCTTAATAACCTGATCTAGCTAGTTAATGTTATCTGTTATTGCTGAGTTTTTGTTTACTATACCCTATTCAACAGATTAGTCAGCTGGCTCTGTGGGTTTGTCACGAGCATTGATTTAGGGAAAAGTTCCCCACAGATGGAAACCACTGGCCTACCTCCACCCAGTACTTCCACCCAGTACCCTGCCCTGAACCTCCACCCAGTACTTCCACCCAGTACCCTGCCCTGAACCTCCACCCAGTACTTCCACCCAGTACCCTGCCCTGAACCTCCACCCAGTACCTCCACCCAGTACCCTGCCCTGAACCTCCACCCAGTACTTCCACCCAGTACCCTGCCCTGAACCTCCACCCAGTACCTCCACCCAGTACCCTGCCCTGAACCTCCACCCAGTACCCAGCCCTGAACCTCCACCCAGTACCTCCACCCAGTTCCCTGAACCTTAGACACTGTTACTAGCCAGCCTCCACCCAGTACCTTAGACACTGTTACTAGCCAGCCTCCACCCAGTACCCTGAACCTTAGACGCTGTTACTAGCCAGCCTCCACCCAGTACCTTAGACACTGTTACTAGCCAGCCTCCACCCAGTACCTTAGACACTGTTACTAGCCAGCCTCCAC
>NC_138309.1:86910000-86950000 GCF_965601325.2 Salmo salar | reverse complement strand
TTAATGATGAGTTTGGAGGGTACTATGGTGTTAAAATGCTGAGCTATAGTCAATGAACAGCATTCTTACATAGGTATTCTTCTTGTCCAGATGGGTTAGGGCAGTGTGATGGCGATTGCATCGTCAGTGGACTTATTGGGACGGTAAGCAAATTGGAGTGGGTCTAGGGTGTCAGGTAAGGTAGAGGTAATATGATCCTTGACTAGTCTCTCAAAGCACTTCATGATGACAGAAGTGAGTGCTACGGGGCAATAGTCATTTAGTTAATTTGCCTTTAGCGTTCTTGGGAACAGGAACAATGGTGGCCATCTTGAAGCATGTGGGGACAGAAGATTGGGATAGGGATTGATTGAATATGTCCGTAAACACACCAGCCAGCTGGTCTGCGCGGGCTCTGGTTCATCCTTGGGAGCAAGTTCCAAACGCCTGAAGGTACCACGTTCATCTGTACAAACAATAGTACGCAAGTATAAACACCATGGGACCACGTAGCCGTCATACCGCTCAGGAAGGAGACGTGTTCTGTCTCCTAGAGATGAACGTACTTTGGTGCGAAAAGTGAAAATCAATCCCAGTCCCAATCCGCAAAGGACCTTGTGAAGATGCTGGAGGAAACAGGTATAAAGTATCTATATCAACAGTAAAATGAGTCCTATATTGACATAACCTGAAAGGCCTCTCAGCAAGGAAGAAGCCACTCCTCCAAAACCGCAATGAAAAAGCCAGACTTCGGTTTGCAACTGCACATGGGGACAAATATTGTACTTTTTGGAGAAATGTCCTCTGGACTGATTAAACAAAAATAGAACTGTTTGGCCATAATGACCATCGTTATGTTTGGAGAGAAAATGGGAGGCTTGCAAGCCGAAGAACACCATCCCAACCATGAAGCATGGGGGTGGCAGCATCATGTTGTGAGGCTGCTTTGCTGCAGGAGGGACTGGTGCACTTCACAAAATAGAGTGCATCATGAGGGAGGCAAAATGATGTGGATATATTGAAGCAACATCTCAAGACATCAGTCAGGAAGTGAAAGCTTGGTCACAAATGAATCTTCCAAATGGACAATGACCCCAAGCATACTTCCAAAGTTGTGGCAGAATAGCTTAAGGACAACAAAGTCAAGGTATTGGAGTGGCCATCACAAAGCCCTGACCTCAATCCTATAGAAAATTTGTGGGTAGAACTGAAAAAGCGTGTGCGAGCAAGGAGGCCTACAAACTTGACTCAGTTACACCAACTCTGTCAGGAGGAATGGGCCAAAATTCACCCAACTTATTGTGGGAAGCTTGTGGAAGGCTACCTGAAACGTTTGACCTAAGTTAAACAATTTAAAGGCAATGCTACCAAATACTAATCGAGTGTATGTAAACTTCTGACCAGCGTTGGATAGACCTAAGCACAGACGTTTCCTGTTTTAGTTTCTGTCTATAGACTGGGAGCAACAAAATGGAGCCATGGTCAGATTTGCCGAAGGCAGGGCGGCGGAGGGCTTTGTATGCATTGTGGAAGTTAGAGTAGCAGTGATCCAGAATGCTACCAGCTCGTGTCGCACATTCGATATGCTGATAGAATTTAGCTTTGTTAAATGCAGCCTCAGGATGTATGGTTTCCAGTTTACATAGAGTCCAGTGAAGTTCTTTCAGGGCCGACGAGGTATCTGCTTGGGGGGGAATATACACGGCTGTGACTATAATCGAAGAGAATTCTCTTGGAAGATAATGCGGTCGGCATTTGATTGTAAGGAATTCTAGTTCAGGTGAACAAAAGGACTTGAGTTCCTATATGTTGTTATGATCACACCATGAGTTGTTAATCATGAGGAATACACCCCTGCCTTTCTTCTTACCAGAGAGATGTTTGTTTCTGTCGGCGCGATGCGTGAAGAAACCGGGTGGCTGTACTGGCTCTGATAACATATCCAGAGTGAGCCATGTTTCCGTGAAACAGAGAATGTTACAATCTCTGATGTCTCTCGCTCCCAATCCAACCTGTCAGAGCTTGAGAGGATCTGCAGTGAAGAATGGGAGAGACTCCCCAAATACAGGTGTGCCAAGCTTGTAGCGTCATACCCAAGAAGACTCGAGGCTGTAATCGCTGCCAAAAGTGTTTCAACAAAGCACTGAGTAAAGGGTCTGAATACTTATGTAAATGTGATATTTATATAAAAAAAAGTTTTTTGCTATGTCATTGTGGGGTATTGTGTGTAGATTGATGAGGGAAAAAAATGCCACACGAAAGGAAGACCTAGATTTATCTCTGCTGCAGAGGATAAGTTCATTAGAGTTACCAGCCTCAGAAATTGCAGCCCAAATAAATGCTTCACAGAGTTCAAGTAACAGACACATCTCAACATCAACTGTTCAGAGGAGACTGCGTGAATCAGGCCTTCATGGTTGAATTGCTGCAAAGAAACCACTACTAAAGGACACCAATAAGAAGAAGAGACTTGCTTGGGCCAAGAAACACGAGCAATGGACATTAGACCGGTGGAAATCTGTCCTTTGGTCTGATGGGTCCAAATTTGAGATTTTTGGTTCTAAATACCGTGTCTTTGTGAGACGCAGAGTGGGTGAACGGATGATCTGCGCATGTGTGGTTCCCACCGTGAAGCATGGAGGAAGAGGTGTGATGGTGTGGGAGTGCTTTGCTGGTGACACAAGGGCTCAGCATATGTGGGAACTCCTTCATGACTTTTGGATAAGCATTCCAAGTGAAAATGGTTGACAGAATGCCAAGAGTGTGCAAAGCTGTCATCAAGGCAAATGGTGGTTACTTAGAATAATCTCAAATCTAAAATATATTTTGATTTGTTTAACAGTTTTTTAGTTAATACATGATTCCACTTCTGTTATTTTATAGTTTTGATGTCTTCACTATTATTCTACAATGTAGAAAATAGTCAAAATAAAGAAAAACGCTTGAATGAGTAGGTGTGTCAACTTTTGACTGGTACTGTATAAACACCACCTTTCAAACGTTTGGGGTCATTTAAAAATGTCCTTGTTTTTCAAAGAAAAGCAATTTTTTTGTCAATAAAAATAAAATAAAATTGATCAGAAATACAGTTTAGACATTGTTAATGTTGTAAAGGATTTTTTATGGAATATCTACATAGGCGTACAGAGGCCCATTATCAGCAACCATCACTCCTGTGTTCCAATGGCACGTTGTGTTAGCTAATCCAAGTTTATCATTTTAAAAGGCTAATTGATCATTAGAAAAACCCTTTTGAAATTATGTTAGCACAGCTGAAAACTGTTGTTCTGAGTAGAGAAGCAATAAAACTGTCCTTTATTAGACTAGTTGAGTATCTGAAGCATCAGCATTTGTGGGTTCGATTACAGGCTCAAAATGGCCAGAAACAAAGAACTTTCGAAATGAATGTGTTTGGTTTTATACTGATATGATGATGCTACGGGATAAAGTGGACAGATAGGAGTACTAGATTCATTTACTTGTTTCAAGATGATAATGATGACGCAGGTAGAAAAACCTTGATGAAAAGATTTACGCACATTGAGACTTCCTCTAATCCAAGCCTGTAGATGAAAACATTGCAAACTGCTGGTTCCCTAGGTAGAACCACGGAATATGAAGCGATTCCGGAACTGGAATGGAATTCCACTTTAGAACTACAACAAATTCTAGATTTAGATCGATTCAATTAGGTTTGAGATGTTCCATTTATATAAACGTTCTAATCCCTTCTCTCCTCTTATGCTTCTGGTCTCAATACACTCTCATCCATGTGATAATAGATAGACGCATTTCTACAAGGAAGCTAAGCATCTACACAAAGGGAGGCTATTAATGGGTATTACTCCATCGAATGAATGGGATAATACCTACACACTGTAGACTGCTGCAAGTTCTCAGTCAAAATGTGCCCTTAGAAAAGCATTTGGAAGGAAGTATTGTTGTGTAAAGCTTATGAATTAATCAAAGAAATATATCAGGTAGAGTACGCTTGATCTCTCTCTCTCTCTCTCTCTCTCTCTCTCTCTCTCTCTCTCTCTCTCTCTCTCTCTCTCTCTCTCATGAACTATTGCCAGCACTCTCCTCCCGTCTTCCCCCTCTCCTCCTAGTCCCTGTCTCCCTATCAGATTTCCCTGTCAGTACTGTCCACCTGAAATAAAATCACAGTCCATTCATCAGAGGGCGCAGAGTGGGGGGTGTGTGTGTGTGGAGAGAGGGGAGCGCATCACAACAGATTAAAGCTTTGGAAAACAATCTCTTTTCCTGGGCCTCGTCTACCAGAAAGGACGGGACAAGAGAGTGGGGACAAGAGAGTGGGGACAAGAGAGTGGGGACAGGGAGTGGGGACGGGACTGGAGAGTGGGGACAAGAGAGTGGGGACAAGAGAGTGGGGACAAGAGAGTGGGGACAGGGAGTGGGGACGGGACTGGAGAGTGGGGACAGAGAGTGGGGACAAGAGAGTGGGGACTGGGAGTGGGGACTGGGAGTGGGGACTGGAGAGTGGGGACTGGAGAGTGGGGACTGGAGAGTGGGGACTGGGAGTGGGGACTGGGAGTGGGGACTGGGAGTGGGGACTGGGAGTGGGGACGGGAGAGTGGGGACTGGGAGTGGGGACTGGGGACTGGGAGTGGGGCCTGGGAGTGGGGCCTGGGAGTGGGGACAGGAGAGTGGGGACTGGAGAGTGGGGACAAGAGAGTGGGGACTGGGAGTGGGGACTGGGAGTGGGGACTGGAGAGTGGGGACTGGAGAGTGGGGACTGGAGAGTGGGGACTGGGAGTGGGGACTGGAGAGTTGGGACTGGGGAGTGGGGACTGGAGAGTGGGGACTGGAGAGTGGGGACTGGGAGTGGGGACAAGAGAGTGGGGACTGGGAGTGGGGACAAGAGAGTGGGGACTGGAGAGTGGGGACTGGGGAGTGGGGACTGGGGAGTGGGGAATGGGAGTGGGGACTGGGGACTGGGGACAAGAGAGTGGGGACTGGGAGTGGGGACAAGAGATTGTAATCAGCCCTCTGATTACAATGAAGAGCAGAACGTGCCGCTCTGTTCTGGACCAGCTGCAGTTTAACTAGGTCTTTCCTTGCAGCACTGGACCACACGACTGGACAATAATCAAGATAAGACTAAACTAGATCCTGCAGGACCTGTTTTGTGGAGTGTGGTGTCAAGAAAGCAGAGCATCTCTTTATTACGGCTAGACCTCTCCCCAACTTTACAACCATTGAATCAATATGTTTTGATTGCTCCCTCTCTCTCTTTCCCCTTGTCTCTCTGTCTCTCTCTCTTTTCCCTTGTCTCTCTCTCTCTCTCTTTTCCCGTGTCCCTTTCTCTCTCTCTCTCTCTCTCTCTCTCTCTCTCTCTCTCTTTCCCCTTATCTCTCTCTCTCTCTTTCCCCTTGTCTCTCTCTCTCCCCCTTTCTCTCTCTCTCTCTCTTCCCCCTCTCTCTCTCTCCCCCCCTCTCTCTCTCCTCTCCCCCCTCTCTCTCGGTCTTTCTCCCCCCCTCTCTCTCTCTCTCTCTCTCTCTCTCCCCCCTCTCTCTCGATCTCTCTCCCCTCCTCTCTCTCTCTTTCTCTCTCCCTCCCTCTCTCTCTCGCCCTCTCTCTCTCTCTCTCCCCCTCTCTCTCACTCTCTCCCCCTCTCTCTCGCTTTATTTCCCCCAGCCCCCACACTCTTTTCTCTCTCTCTTTATCCCTCTCTATTCACATGCATGACTCCTAAGACTGAGAAAGAAAACACAAATAATGTGAAATTGTTTACAGCCGCCTGTCTCAGTGTATGCTGGGAATGTAGCATACGATTTATGTTTAACGTTTGAGGAAAATAAGCCATCAGGTGGAGTGTGTGTGTGTGTGTGTGCGTGTGTGCGTGCGTGTGTGTGCGCGTGCGTGCGCGTGTGTGTGTGCGCGTGTGTGTGTGTGTGTGTGTGAGAGAGAAAGGTGGAGGGAAGTCGCTCGAAAGGCGAAACAAAAATCATCAGTCTGGTATGAGAAACAGCTGTGAACTGTAGAAACACTACAGACCAGTGCAGTAATTCACCACCTAACACCTCCTTATAAGTACCAGACTGTATGTATCCATCCACACCTCTCCCCTCTTTATAAGACTGGACTGTATTAATCCATCCACACCTCTCCCCTCTTTATAAGACTGGACTGTATTTATCCATCCACACCTCTCCCCTCTTTATAAGACTGGACTGTATTAATCCATCCACACCTCTCCCCTCTTTATAAGACTGGACTGTATTTATCCATCCACACCTCTCCCCTCTTTATAAGACTGGACTGTATTTATCCATCCACACCTCTCTCCTCTTTATAAGACTGGACTGTATTTATCCATCCACACCTCTCTCCTCTTTATAAGACTGGACTGTATTAATCCATCCACACCTCTCCCCTCTTTATAAGACTGGACTGTATTTATCCATCCACACCTCTCTCCTCTTTATAAGACTGGACTGTATTAATCCATCCACACCTCTCTCCTCTTTACAAGACTGGACTGTATTTATCCATCCACACCTCTCTCCTCTTTATAAGACTGGACTGTATTTATCCATCCACACCTCTCCCCTCTTTACAAGACTGGACTGTATTTATCCATCCACACCTCTCCCCTCTTTACAAGACTGGACTGTATTTATCCATCCACACCTCTCTCCTCTTTATAAGACTGGACTGTATTTATCCATCCACACCTCTCTCCTCTTTATAAGACTGGACTGTATTTATCCATCCACACCTCTCTCCTCTTTATAAGACTGGACTGTATTTATCCATCCACACCTCTCTCCTCTTTATAAGACTGGACTGTATTTATCCATCCACACCTCTCTCCTCTTTATAAGACTGGACTGTATTTATCCATCCACACCTCTCCCCTCTTTACAAGACTGGACTGTATTTATCCATCCACACCTCTCTCCTCTTTATAAGACTGGACTGTATTTATCCATCCACACCTCTCTCCTCTTTATAAGACTGGACTGTATTTATCCATCCACACCTCTCTCCTCTTTATAAGACTGGACTGTATTTATCCATCCACACCTCTCTCCTCTTTATAAGGATCTCTATCTCTCCTTCAACAGTATCCATTTCCTCTCTCCCTATCTATCCTTCAACAGTATCCATTTCCTCTCTCCCTATCTATCCTTCAACAGTATCCATTTCCTCTCTCCCTATCCTTAAACAATATCCATTTCCTCCCTCCCTATCCTTCAACAGTATCCATTTCCTCTCTCCCTTTCTATCCTTCAACAGTATCCATTTCCTCCCTCCCTCCTTTTCTCTCCTCTTTTCCTCTCTCCATTTCTCCAAACAGAATCCCTTCTCAATGGGTTATGTATCATTCATCTGAGCAGTACCGATTCACACAGAAACAACAAGGGAAGGAGAGGAGAGGAGAGGAGAGATGAGATTGCTTTGCGGTGCTTTCCTGATAGAGATGCAAGATGTCAACCTGTTATTATTCATAAAGTCAGCTAAAGGTTGGTTCTCAAACACAAAAGAAAACCAGTTTAACCTCTCACTAATAGTACTACTTGATCTTGTTTACTTTTCTCTCTTTTACAAATAGATGTGTGGCGTAATGGAGATTGTTGTACTGTTCTGAATGGCTTTTTAACCTGCTGTAGTTTAAGGGCTTGTGCGAGAGAGAGAGAGAGAGAGAGAGAGAGAGAGAGAGAGAGAGAGAGAGAGAGAGAGAGAGACAGAGAGAGAGAGAGAGAGAGAGAGAGAGAGAGACAGAGAGAGAGGAGAGAGAGAGAGAGAGAGAGAGAGGTCATTTCCATTGAGGTATGTGTGTGAAATTGCAAGGTATTTTTCAGAGAGGAGTTATGCATTAGATACAGCATTATGTTTTCCTGCGTTTAACCAGTATGTCCCGTGTGCCGGTGAATTCTGTTTTGGGGTTATAAAGCACACGCTCACACCTCACCTGAGCAAAACACGCACAAACACACATACACCCGGCCCTTAACCTTGTAAATCAATCCAGATAATTGTATATGTCGGTACCAGGAAGCTGTAGGGGACAGTAAACAGAAGGGACCAGGAAGCTGTAGGGGACAGTAAAGAGAAGGGACCAGAAAGCTGTAGGGGACAGTAAACAGAAGGGACCAGGAAGCTGTAGGGGACAGTAAACAGAAGGGACCAGGAAGCTGTAGGGGACAGTAAAGAGAAGGGACCAGGAAGCTGTAGGAGACAGTAAAGAGAAGGGACCAGGAAGCTGTAGGAGACAGTAAAGAGAAGGGACCAGGAAGCTGTAGGGGACAGTAAACAGAAGGGACCAGGAAGCTGTAGGGGACAGTAAAGAGAAGGGACCAGGAAGCTGTAGGGGACAATAAAGAGAAGGGACCAGGAAGCTGTAGGGGACAGTAAAGAGAAGGGACCAGGAAGCTGTAGGGGACAATAAACAGAAGGGACCAGGAAGCTGTAGGAGAAGGGACCAGGAAGCTGTAGGGGACAGTAAAGAGAAGGGACCAGGAAGCTGTAGGAGACAGTAAAGAGAAGGGACCAGGAAGCTGTAGGGGACAGTAAAGAGAAGGGACCAGGAAGCTGTAGGAGAAGGGACCAGGAAGCTGTAGGGGACAATAAACAGAAGGGACCAGGAAGCTGTAGGGGACAGTAAAGAGAAGGGACCAGGAAGCTGTAGGGGACAATAAACAGAAGGGACCAGGAAGCTGTAGGAGAAGGGACCAGGAAGCTGTAGGGGACAGTAAAGAGAAGGGACCAGGAAGCTGTAGGGGACAGTAAACAGAAGGGACCAGGAAGCTGTAGGAGAAGGGACCAGGAAGCTGTAGGGGACAGTAAAGAGAAGGGACCAGGAAGCTGTAGGAGACAGTAAAGAGAAGGGACCAGGAAGCTGTAGGGGACAGTAAACAGAAGGGTACCTTGTTTTTGACCCCTTCTGATAAGCCCTAATGTTGTATTTTATGTGATGTTGCCTCTGTGTGTGTGTGGTATGTGTGTGGTGAGTGTGTGTGGTGTGTGTGTTTTTATGTGTGTGTGTGTGGTGTGTGTTTTTATGTGAGTGTGTGTGTGTGTGTGTGTGTGTGTGTGTGTGTGTGTGTGTGTGTGTGTGTGTGTGTGTGTGTGTGTGTGTGTGTGTGTGTGTGCGTGCGTGTGCGTGCGTGTGTGTTTCCGTGCAATCCTTTAGTTGACTCCTAAATGTTGACGTCTCATTCATTTTAAATGTGATTAATTCGTCAGTCCGTTTCCATTCAGCGTGTAATTACTGACACAGAAAGCACAGGAATTCAACCCCAATTAGCATTAGACACCATGAATGGTGTGACGGTGCGATTTTTAACAAATGTCATCTTCTGAATTGCGACAGGGCATATTATTATATTTAATGGTATTTAAACCATTAAAGGGACGCTGTGAAATCCCTTTTATTCAGCTCATCAGCGGTTGTGTCTCTGAGCTCTGAGCTATGTGGGACGGTTGATTTTTAAACGGAAAACGGATCGTTTTTTTTTCTCCAACCCTGTTGAAGAAGAGACCTGGATATTTTGCGGTGTCTGCATGTGTGTGTGCGTGCGTGCGTGCGGTGTGTGTGTGTGTGTGTGTGTGTAACCGATGTGAAATGGCTAGTTAGTTAGCGGTGGTGCGCGCTAATAGCGTTTCAATCGGTGACGTCACTCGCTCTGAGACTTGAAGTAGGGTTTCCCCTTGCGTTGCAAGGGCCGCTGCTTTTGTGGCGCGATGTTTAACGATGCTTCGTGGGGTGTCAGTTGTTGATGTGTGCAAGGGTCCCTGGTTCGAGCCCAGGTTGGGGCGAAGAGAGGGACGGAACCTACACTGGTACATGGGTGCACGTGTGAGAGGGGAGAACCTATATAGTTCAGTCTAATGTGTAAAGGCATTACTGTTCTCCTTGCAGGCAGATCACTGGAAATACACTTTGATTTCATACATTTGAAAAGGCCCAGAGAACTTCCTCTGCGGTCACCATTTAGTTTTTTTTACTATTGACCAGCACTGGCATGAACTCATGATGCACGGAGGATAGATGCTAACAAATGCTAACAAAGCGCTAGTGAATGTCCATAGCGGAAGCTAACTAAATGCTAACAAAGCGCTAGCGAATGTCCATAGCGGAAGCTAACTAAACGCTAACAAAGCGCAAGCAAACATCAACTAAATGCAAGGACAGACAATCTACTCACACTTCTATAACTAAGAAGCTTGAACTTGCAAGTTAGTCTGGTAATAGAAGCTGGTCAACAGTCTGATGGTAATAGAAGCTGGTCAACAGTCTGATGGTAATAGAAGCTGGTCAGCAGTCTGATGGTAATAGAAGCTGTTCAACAGTCTGATGGTAATAGAAGCTGGTCAACAGTCTGATGGTAATAGAAGCTGGTCAACAGTCTGATGGTAATAGAAGCTGTTCAACAGTCTGATGGTAATAGAAGCTGGTCAGCAGTCTGATGGTAATAGAAGCTGTTCAACAGTCTGATGGTAATAGAAGCTGGTCAACAGTCTGATGGTAATAGAAGCTGTTCAACAGTCTGATGGTAATAGAAGCTGTTCAGCAGTCTGATGGTAATAGAAGCTGTTCAACAGTCTGATGGTAATAGAAGCTGGTCAACAGTCTGATGGTAATAGAAGCTGGTCAGCAGTCTGATGGTAATAGAAGCTGTTCAACAGTCTGATGGTAATAGAAGCTGGTCAACAGTCTGATGGTAATAGAAGCTGTTCAACAGTCTGATGGTAATAGAAGCTGGTCAGCAGTCTGATGGTAATAGAAGCTGTTCAACAGTCTGATGGTAATAGAAGCTGGTCAACAGTCTGATGGTAATAGAAGCTGTTCAACAGTCTGATGGTAATAGAAGCTGTTCAGCAGTCTGATGGTAATAGAAGCTGTTCAACAGTCTGATGGTAATAGAAGCTGGTCAACAGTCTGATGGTAATAGAAGCTGGTCAGCAGTCTGATGGTAATAGAAGCTGTTCAACAGTCTGATGGTAATAGAAGCTGGTCAACAGTCTGATGGTAATAGAAGCTGGTCAGCAGTCTGATGGTAATAGAAGCTGGTCAACAGTCTGATGGTAATAGAAGCTGGTCAACAGTCTGATGGTAATAGAAGCTGGTCAACAGTCTGATGGTAATAGAAGCTGGTCAACAGTCTGATGGTAATAGAAGCTGTTCAACAGTCTGATGGTAATAGAAGCTGTTCAACAGTCTGATGGTAATAGAAGCTGTTCAACAGCGTGGGGCTGCACGTCGGGTAATAGAAGCTGGTCAACAGTCTGATGGTAATAGAAGCTGTTCAACAGTCTGATGGTAATAGAAGCTGTTCAGCAGTCTGATGGTAATAGAAGCTGGTCAACAGTCTGATGGTAATAGAAGCTGTTCAACAGTCTGATGGTAATAGAAGCTGTTCAACAGTCTGATGGTAATAGAAGCTGGTCAACAGTCTGATGGTAATAGAAGCTGTTCAACAGTCTGATGGTCTGGTAATAGAAGCTGTTCAACAGTCTGATGGTAATAGAAGCTGTTCAACAGTCTGATGGTAATAGAAGCTGGTCAACAGTCTGATGGTAATAGAAGCTGTTCAACAGTCTGATGGTCTGGTAATAGAAGCTGGTCAGCAGTCTGATGGTAATAGAAGCTGGTCAGCAGTCTGATGGTAATAGAAGCTGGTCAACAGTCTGATGGTCTGGTAATAGAAGCTGGTCAACAGTCTGATGGTAATAGAAGCTGTTCAACAGTCTGATGGTAATAGAAGCTGTTCAACAGTCTGATGGTAATAGAAGCTGGTCAACAGTCTGATGGTAATAGAAGCTGGTCAACAGTCTGATGGTAATAGAAGCTGGTCAGCAGTCTGATGGTAATAGAAGCTGGTCAGCAGTCTGATGGTAATAGAAGCTGGTCAGCAGTCTGATGGTAATAGAAGCTGTTTAACAGTCTGATGGTAATAGAAGCGGTTTAACAGTCTGATGGTAATAGAAGCTGGTCAGCAGTCTGATGGTAATAGAAGCTGGTCAACAGTCTGATGGTAATAGAAGCTGGTCAGCAGTCTGATGGTAATAGAACCTGGTCAACAGTCTGATGGTCTGGTAATAGAAGCTGGTCAACAGTCTGATGGTAATAGAAGCTGGTCAACAGTCTGATGGTAATAGAAGCTGGTCAACAGTCTGATGGTAATAGAATCTGTTCAACAGTCTGATGGTAATAGAAGCTGTTCAACAGTCTGATGGTAATAGAAGCTGTTCAACAGTCTGATGGTAATAGAAGCTGGTCAGCAGTCTGATGGTAATAGAAGCTGGTCAACAGTCTGATGGTAATAGAAGCTGGTCAACAGTCTGATGGTAATAGAAGCTGTTCAACAGTCTGATGGTAATAGAAGCTGTTCAACAGTCTGATGGTAATAGAAGCTGTTCAACAGTCTGATGGTAATAGAAGCTGGTCAACAGTCTGGTGTTAATAGAAGCTGGTCAACAGTCGGATGGTAATAGAAGCTGTTCAACAGTCTGATGGTAATAGAAGCTGTTCAACAGTCTGATGGTAATAGAAGCTGGTCAACAGTCTGATGGTAATAGAAGCTGGTCAACAGTCTGATGGTCTGGTGATAGAAGCTGGTCAACAGTCTGATGATAATAGAAGCTGTTCAACAGTCTGATGGTAATAGAAGCTGTTCAACAGTCTGATGGTAATAGAAGCTGTTCAACAGTCTGATGGTAATAGAAGCTGGTCAGCAGTCTGATGGTAATAGAAGCTGGTCAGCAGTCTGATGGTAATAGAAGCTGTTCAACAGTCTGATGGTAATAGAAGCTGGTCAACAGTCTGATGGTAATAGAAGCTGGTCAACAGTCTGATGGTAATAGAAGCTGGTCAGCAGTCTGATCGTAATAGAAGCTGGTCAACAGTCTGATGGTAATAGAAGCTGTTCAACAGTCTGATGGTAATAGAAGCTGGTCAGCAGTCTGATGGTAATAGAAGCTGGTCAGCAGTCTGATCGTAATAGAAGCTGTTCAACAGTCTGATGGTAATAGAAGCTGTTCAACAGTCTGATGGTAATAGAAGCTGTTCAACAGTCTGATGGTAATAGAAGCTGTTCAACAGTCTGATGGTAATAGAAGCTGTTCAACAGTCTGATGGTAATAGAAGCTGTTCAACAGTCTGATGGTAATAGAAGCTGTTCAACAGTCTGATGGTAATAGAAGCTGGTCAGCAGTCTGATGGTAATAGAAGCTGGTCAGCAGTCTGACGGTAATAGAAGCTGTTCAACAGTCTGATGGTAATAGAAGCTGTTCAACAGTCTGATGGTAATAGAAGCTGTTCAACAGTCTGATGGTAATAGAAGCTGGTCAACAGTCTGATGGTAATAGAAGCTGTTCAACAGTCTGATGGTAATAGAAGCTGGTCAGCAGTCTGATGGTAATAGAAGCTGGTCAACAGTCTGATGGTAATAGAAGCTGGTCAACAGTCTGATGGTAATAGAAGCTGTTCAACAGTCTGATGGTAATAGAAGCTGGTCAACAGTCTGATGGTAATAGAAGCTGGTCAACAGTCTGATGGTAATAGAAGCTGGTCAACAGTCTGATGGTCTGGTGATAGAAGCTGTTCAACAGTCTGATGGTAATAGAAGCTGGTCAACAGTCTGATGGTCTGGTGATAGAAGCTGGTCAACAGTCTGATGGTAATAGAAGCTGTTCAACAGTCTGAATGTCTGGTTATCGAAGCTGTTTTTCAGTCTCTCGGTCTTGGCTCTGATGCACCTGCACTGTGTTTGTCTCTCAGACAGTATCCAGAGTGAACATTCCGTGGCTCGGGTGACTGTGGTCCTTGATGATTTTCTTGGCCTTTAGATGTCCTGGAGGGCAGGAACAGCGTGGACCCGGTGATGTATTGGCCTGCCCCTACCACCCTCTGGAGAGCCAATGCAGTTGAGGGCGAAGCCGTTGCTGTACCAGGCGGTGATGCAGCCCGACAGAACGCTTTCAATGGTGCATCTGTAGAAGTTTGTGAGGGTCTTATGATCCATGTCAAATTTCTTCAGCCAAATGAGGTTGAAGAAGCACTGTTGAGCCTTCTTCACCACACTGTCAGTGTGTCGAGGACTATTTCAGGTCCTCAGTGATGTGCACGCCGAGGAACTTGAAGCTTTTGATCCTGTCGCTAAGGATGGAGGAGTGCTCTGTCTTCTGTAGTACTTCTTCATTTCGTTGGAGTTGAGAAAGATGTTATTTTCCTGGCACCACTTCGCCTCGGGCCTCTAACCTGGTCCTTGTCGGCTGTCTCGTCGTTAATGATTGAGTTGGAGGCGTGCGTGGCCACGCAGTCATGGGTGAACAGGAAGTACAGGAGGGGTATGAGCACGCACCCCCGGAAGGGGGGCCTCCGTGTTGAGGATGAGCGTGGCGGATGTATTGTTGCCTACCCTTAACGGCTGGGGTCGGCCCGACAGGAAGTCCGGGTCCCAGTTGCACAGGGAGGAGTTCTGACCCAAGGCCCTGAGCTTTGTAAGGAGGGTACTATGGTATTAAAAGCTGAGCTGCAGTCAATGAACAGCATTCCTATATGGGTATTCCTCGTGTCCATGTAGGGGTAGGGCGGTGTGTACAGTAGTGCAACAGCGAATGCGTCGTCCGTGGATCTTTCGGGGCGGTATGCAAATTGTAGTGGGTCAAGGGTGTCGGGTATGGCGGAGGTGATATGGTCCTTGACTTTCAAAGCACTTCGTGACGACGGAAGTGAGTGCTACTTTTTGTTCAGTTATTTTGGCATGCTTGGGTACAAGAACAATGGTGGCCATCTTGAAGCAAGTGGGGAAGACAGACTGGGATAGTGAGAGTTTTGAAAAACACTCCAGTCAGGTGGTCTGCTCAAGCTCTGAGAACGCGGTTTGAAGCTGCTACTGAAGTTTGCTACAGAGATCGGGAGCCCACAGTCCTCGTGAGCAACACGGGGTACACGTCGATGCAGGGGCGGAAATCCCGGGGGGGACGGGGGGGACACGACCCCCCCATCCTGGGAAAAATATGATTTGTCCCCGCCAATATATCACTGAAACATAACTATGTAATTTAAATAATATTAATAATACGCAATGAAAGCAATTGTGCTGATTATAGACACTTAATAGCGCGTTTTTAAGTTTCAAAAGATTGCGACCCCCCCGCCCTTTGCCTCACAATGGTTTGATCCACTGCCAGTTCCTTAGTTTGCACGTAACTGCCGTGAGGTTCATCCAGTCAATCGCGCACACACACACTAGCTGAATATGCAGAGCTAGCGCGCAAATATTAACTATTAAGCTAGCTAGTACCTATTCCATTTATGTGGCGTCGTCAAAGATGGAATCAGCATGCAGATGATGTAAGTTAGTGCTTCAAAGTCCCTGTGATAAGGTTAGCGATAAACTGAAGTCCAAACTGAACAGAACTACACTCTCTTCTACCATTGTCTTAAATATATTTAATGGTCTCGTTGCAAAAGCTAAATTGTCGCAAGGGAACTTTTATTTATTTATTTTATTTCACCTTTATTTAACCCGGGTAGCAAAGATTATAGCAAACACCACTGAAACTGAATTGGTGCTCGCTAGCTTTGCAAATTCAGCTATTGTTGGAAGCCAGCCAATATGAAACAAACTATTAAAATTACAAAAGGTTGCAGCATATGTTGTGTAAATGGTGAACTCATACAGCTGTCAACTCTTGTCATTTTAATCCGTTTCACATTTGCTACCTACCTTTTAGATCGAAGCCCAAATAGAATGATTGAAGATGATAGAAGCCCATCTCCTATTGTAAATAACCTACACACTGTGTGTAGCCAGCCAGCCAGCCAGGTAGAAAAATGGCAGAAAAATAAAAGACGGACATCAGAGCATTTTTCAATACACCAAAATGCACAGTAAGAACCCTAGTAGCCTAATATCTCAAAGACTAGTTGATAAAATGTTCATAAGAAAGAAATGAAATTCTAATGGAAATGTTTCACAATGATGTCATTAGGCAGAGCAGGCAACAGATGGCACACAGACAGCAGAGTTGGGGACAGATATGCAGGGACAGACTGGCAGAGACAGGGAGTCTCAAGTAAGTTTGTTGAGTCTTTGTTTGGCAACATTATGAAAGGTTCTCAATTTTTTTGACTTGTAAAATAGGAACATAATTGGAAAATGCCATGGATACCCCCACTCTCAACTTAAACTGGTGACTGAACTAAGATTTGTTAAAGGCAATGGTATTGCTGTTGTGATTAGTTGTGTAGTTTTGGGTACCGGTAGTTAGGAGTACGGCAAACACCTTATTTCTTTGGTTCCTCAATATACATTTACCATATTACAATGTAGGCTATGTGTTACAGCACTACTTTTGGTGTGCCCCTCAGGAATTGCTCTTGAGAAAATTTCATGTAATTGTCCCCTCCAAAGTGGATATCAGATTTTCGCCCCTGCGTCGATGGTTCTGTTTTCCTCAAAACATGTGGAGAAAAAGGTGTTTTGCTTGTCTGTGAGCGTTGGTGTCGGCGACGTGGCTGGCTTTACCTTTATAATAATAATAGGTGATTTTCTAAAGTCCCTGCCACATGCGTCTCGTGTCTGAGCCATCGAATTGTGACTCCACTTTGTCCCTGTACCGTCTTTTTGCCTTTGAATGTCTTGGGGAGGTCATAGGTGGTCTGTTTGGACTCGCCCATGTTTCCAGTCACCGTACTTGTCACGACTCCTACCGAAGGTGGCTCTCCCTCCTGCTCGGGTGTCGCTCGGAGGTCGTCGTCACGGCCTACTAGCTGCCACTGATTCCCTTTTTGTTTTCCCCCCCCTTTTCGTTATTACGTGCACCTGTTCTTAGTTGGGCTGATTAGCGGGCTTTATTAGCCAGCAGGCCCGCCTGCTCTTTGTGCGGGATTATTTCCATTGTAGGCTGTGCGTGGTCACACGCTGTTTGTTGCACATTCTTCAGTGGTGCGTATGTTTGCGCAAGCTGTGTTTTGTCCCGTGTGTTTTGGGGCACTTTGCTTTGTAGTGCGCTCTGTGCGCTGTTTGGGTTGGCTGTCGTTTGGTCTGTAAGCCTATTAAAGCCAATATCCTGATTCGCTGTTTTCCTGCACTTGATTCCTCGTCAACAAACACCCACGCCTCACACTACTGTGGTTAAATGTGGTGGGTCCTGCTTTCAGTTTTGCACGAATGCTGCCATCTATCCACGGTTTATGGTTTGGGTTTTTGTTCTAATCATCACTTTAGGAACAACATCCTCACTTCCTGATGAACCCAGAAACAGTCGGAACATTCGTTGATGTTATTCCCAAAAGGCGGTCCGGAACATATCTCAGTCCGCATGATCAAAACAGTCCCGTAGCATTGATTCAGATTGGTCAGCACTGAACAGACCTAAACACGGGTGCTTCCTGTTTTAATTTCTGCCTATAGGAAGCTAAAATATTTCAGGATGGAAGCTAATACATTCCCTATTGTACAATAGCTAGATGTTAGACACCTGCCGGTCATAATAATACATTAGCTAACCTGTTAGTCAGACAAGACATTACTGTAAAACTCTACAAGACGATGTTCATCTGGTCATGAACCTGAAAACATTATTACTGCTAGGTAAAAGGCACCTGGTGATATGGCATAACACATTACCTTCTGGCAGTACAATACCCTGGATAGAGACAATGTCCATCTGTTCATATGGCGTAACACATTAACTTCTGACAGTACAATACCCTGGATAGAGACAATGTGCATCTGTTCCTATGGCGTAACACATTACTCAGCTAGGTAACACACACACACACACACACACACACACACACACACACACACACACACACACACACACACACACACACACACACACACACACACACACACACAGTCAGATATGTGGATAGCCATAATACATAATGCTGCTATAGACAAAAAACACCTTTTCATCCCCATCCACTGGAGTATATTATAGTCTGACTCCCTGTTCCCTTTATAGTGCACATTGATTATCTCAGTCTCACTTCTTCCATACTCTACACTACACTGTGTCATGACGTTGGCCTGTGGGTAAGGTTTATGACCCCCCCCCCATAAATACCTTTCTCCCTTCCCCTCTCTCTCTGACCCTACTGAAGGACTGTTGAATAGCCTTTGTTAAATATAGAGAGTCTGGGAACATCAAACAAGTGGGGGGAAAGGAACCATATTTCGGTAATAGAACCAGTTGGAAATATACCAGGTACTTAATGAGTATGGATGTCAGTTCGGTTGTCATCTGAGACATTATGACTGATGACAGGACGACATAAACTGTACCTGAGAAAGTATACACCCTCTAGTTATCAGAGTCACATGGAATTGTTGTGCAAATTAAATGCAATTTAAATGAAACTTTTTGTGAAAAGATTAAATGTAATTTTAGCTTCCAAATGAGAGAATTGGGTTTTCAAAAGGTTAGAGCTCTGTTCAATCAGTGGCCCACCCCTGTGAAGAGACATTGGTTATAAACTATGAAACACACCTTTCTCTCCCTCCACTATATAAGCCCATGACGAAAATGTAACTTTCTGTTCCGAGTACGCGAGGCCTGCAGCCTCTGCGTTAAAAGGGCGAATAACTTTCTGTTCCGAGGACGAAAGGACGACGGTCCATATGTTAAAAGGACTAACATGTCAACTACAGAACTAAGCCAACCTCAGCGTGAGCTTTGGTTGTGAATGATATGAACTTCGAACTCTTATTCACTAAAGAAGTGAGACCTCCTAGCCGTTGAGTTAGCAACAGCAGCTGTAAACGTGGGCTAGGAAAGGACGGACGACGTATCCAGTCTAACACACAACGAAGATACTACAACGTATCCAATTTACCACCAGAGACATTCTTCCGAGGACAGCAAGATCTCTGTTGGGCAACACGACCAGCATCTACGACCAATCTACCGAAGCGCAGCTCAGAGTAAATATTTATTGCATTTTCCTTTTCCAAATGGGCGGTAATTTAGAATGCATAAGATACTGTATTTACGAAAGCTTAGCTTCTCCCTTTGTTCCTCAGTCTTCCCGCTCTTTCATTCAAGCCCAACCCCCTCTCTTTGTGTAACAAGCCATCATACAGGTTCCGTCCACCAGGGACGTTTTCTGTATGACATAATTTGCATTCTGTGTATATGTAATTCTGTGTGATGAGTTAGGTATTTAGTAAATAAATAATTAAACCCAATTTTGCATTGCTGATTCAACTTGTTAGCCAGCGTTTGTGAAGATAACCAAGAATTTACAACTTTCAGATGAGACTGAAATACGGTGACGATTAATATTGACTGCTATTGATGTAAAATATTACTAGGTCTTTAAGAGTTTATTCGGAAGATAACAGCTCTATAAACACTCTTTCGTGGTGCCCCGACTTTCTAGTTAATTACATTTACATGATTAGCTCAATCAGGTAATATTAATTACAGAGAAAGGATTTTATGGAATAGCATGTCATATCACTTAATCCGGCATAGCCAAAGACACGACAACTGTATCAGTGGGTTCAGGAGTGGACAGAAGAGGTGTAATGTAATGAGAAAATGCAAAGGGGAGGGAGGTGGAACAAGAGAGAGGACAGAGATAGAGATAGTCACGAGAGAGAGAGAGGGAGAGACAGATAGATAGAGGGAGAGAGAGGGCAAGAGATTCAGATAGCCATGAGAAAGAAAGAGAGAGGGAGAGAAATACAGAGAGCGAAAGAAAGAGAGAGAGAGATACAAACCCTCCAACCCAAAAAGGCCTGTGGTGTTGATGGTATCCTCAAAGAAATTATCAAATATACAGACCACAAATTCCAATTGGCTATACTTAAACTCTTTAACAGCATCCTTAGCTCTGGCATCTTCCCCAATATTTGGAACCAAGGACTGATCACCTCAATCCACAAAAGTAGAGACAAATTTGACCCCAATAATTACCGTAGGATATGCGTCAACAGCAACCCTGGGAATATCCGCTGCATTATCATTAACAGCAACTCTGGGAAAATCCTCTGCATTATCATTAACAGCAACTCTGGGAAAATCCTCTGCATTATCATTATCATTAACAGCAACTCTGGGAAAATCCGCTGCATTATCATTATCATTAACAGCAACGCTGGGAAAATCCTCTGTATTATCATTATCATTAACAGCAACTCTGGGAAAATCCTCTGCATTATCATTAACAGCAGACTAGATCATTTCCTCAATGAAAACAATGCACTGAGCAAATGTCAAATTGTTTTTTTTAACCAAATGACTGTACGACAGACCACGTATTCACCCTGCACACCCTAATTGACAAACAAACCAATCCAAATCAAAGACAAAGTCTTCTCATGCTTTGTTGATTTCAAAAAAGCTTTCAACTCATTTTGGCATGAGGATCTGCTATACAAATTGATGGAAAGTGGTGTTGGGGGAAAAACATAATAAAATCTATGTACACAAATAACAAGTGTGCTGTTAAAATGGGTAAAAAACACACACATTTCTTCCCACAGTGCCGTGGGGTGAGACAGGGATGCAGCTTAAGCCCCACCCTCTTCAACATATATATCAATGAATTGGCGAGGGCACTAGAACAGTCTGCAGCACCCGGCCTCACCCTACTAGAATCTGGAGTCAAATGTCTACTGTTTGCTGATAATCTGGTGCTTCTGTCCCCAACCAAGGAGGGCCTACAGCAGCACCTAGATCTTCTGTACAGATTCTGTCAGACCTGGGCCCTGACAGTAAATCTCAGTAAGACAAAAATAATGGTGTTCCAAAAAAGGTCCAGTTGCCAGGACCACAAATACAAATTTAATCTAGACACAGTTGCCCTAGAGCACACAAACAATTATACAATAATATACCTCGGCCTAAACATCAGCGCCACAGGTAACTTCCACAAAGCTGTGAACGATGGTTGTGAGGTCCGCTCGACAACCAAGAATTACAAAATGGGACAAACACCAAATTGCGACTGCATGCAGAATTATGCAAAAATATCCTCTGTGTACAACGTAAAACACCAAATAATGCAGGGCAGATTTAGGCCGATACCCACTAATTATCAAAATCCAGAAAAGAGACGTTCAATTCCACAACCACCTAAAAGGAAGTGATTCCCAAACCTTCCATAACAAAGCCATCACCTATAGAGAGATGAACCTGGAGAAGAGTCCCCTAAGCAAGCTGGTCCTGGGCCTCTGTTCACAAACACAAACAGACCCCACAGAGCCCTCACCTACAGAGAGATGAACCTGGAGAAGAGTCCCCTAAGCAAGCTGTTCTGGGCCTCTGTTCACAAATACAAACAGACCCCACAGAGCCCCAGGACAGCAACACAATTAGACCCAACCAAATCATGAGAAAACAAAAAGATAATTACTTGACACATTGGGAAGAATTAACAAAACAACAGAGCAAACTAGAATGCTATTTGGCCCTAAACAGAGAGCACACAGTGGCAGAATACCTGACCACTGTGACTGACCCAAACTTAAGGAAAGCTTTGACTATGTACAGACTCAGTGAGCATAGCCTTGCTATTGATAAAGACCGCCGTAGGCAGACCTGACTCTCAAGAGAAGACAGGCTATGTGCACACCGCCCTCAAAATGAGGTGTAAACTAAGCTGCACTTCCTAACCTCCTGTCAAATGTATGACCATATTAGAGACCCATATTTCCCTCAGATTACACAGATCCACAAAGAATTTGAAAACAAACCCAATTTTGATAAACTCCCATGTCTATTGGGTGAAATGCCAGTGTTCCATCACAGCAGCAAGATTTGGGACCTGTTGCCACAAGAAAAGGGCAACTACTGAAGAACAAACACCATTGTAAATACAACCCATATTTATGTTTATTTATTTTCCCTTTTGTACTTTAACTATTTGCACATCGTTACAACACTGTATATAGACATAATATTACATTTGTAATGTCTTTATTCTTTTGGAACATTTGTATGTGTAATGTTTACTGTTCATTTTCATTCTTTTGTATATTATCTAGTTCACTTGCTTTGGCAATGTAAACATATGTTTCCCATGCCCAATAAAGCCCCTTAAATTGAAATTGAGTTGAGAGAGAGAGAGCGAGAGAGACAGATGTTGTATGTATGATCACATGTCACCCTGACAGGTTCCTATAGCGATGATATCATTGTGACATCATGGTGGCCTTACCGTTCTCCGTGTGTTGAGGTATTCCTAAGGGGGTGCCTGTACGGCTCTCTCTACAAAATGTATTACAGTGTCGGGAACGATTACATGAAGTAAGCAGAACTGTCTACATCCCAAATTCCACCCTGTTCCCTTATGCAGGGCACTACATTTCACAAGGGCCCTTGTAGTACACTACCTATGCCTGGAATAGGGTACATTTTGGGACTCGGACTGTGTTTCTATGGCACACTCGCGCACACACACACACACACACACACACTGTTTGTGGAGGGCTGCAGGGCAGTAATATGAAGGCTTTTGTTCCAGCTACTATAACAGCTGATTTAAACCTACTACGGTCTAATTGGATGACTTCATTAGTTGTGCTATTGAATGTTTAAAAGAAAAGCCTGCATTCCAGGACCGGTTGTCAAGCACTTTGTGTTTACTTAAATGTGCTCTTTGAGGAACACAGCGGGTTTATTTTTTTTGTACGTTTATTTTTTGTACGTTTTTACAAAGTCCCTTTGTAAAAAAGAAGAAGAAACTACCTGTACAACCATTATGCCGCCTCATGTCATTGTTCCAGAAAAAGCAGCGGCCACATCGGATCGATAAAGGGTTCGAGTTTCAAAAGGCATCCTATCCTTTATATAGCGACTACTTTTTTGTCCAAATGTAGTTCACTTTAGGGAATAGGATTCCATTTGGGATACATACCCCTAAGGCATTCTTGAGTTTCTATGCTGAGTGGTGTTCCCTCGTTCCAAAACAGTGTTTCCCCAAAATACTTCAACCTTTGTCTTCACTGGTTATTTGTAACTTGCCTCCTCTTCCTCTCAATGGGAGAGAAGGACGCCAAGGTCATAGCACTGGTAGTATTTGAGTACCACTGCCCTATCAAGGTCCTAGTACTAACGATACTCGAATACCTCAGCCCTAGAACACTGAGGCTATCATCTTTATCATCGCATATCATCTTTATAACGGAGAGGAGAGTAAAACCTCTCATCATCACAATATCATCTTTATAATGGAGTATAGCTCTCATCACCTTTATAATGGAGAGGAGAGTAAAACATCTCATCATCGCATATCATCTTTATAATGGAGAGGAGAGTAAAAGCTCTCATCATCACTTATCATCTTTATAATGGAGTATAGCTCTCATCACCTGTATAATGCAGTATAGCTCTCATCACCTGTATAATGGAGTATAGCTCTCATCACCTGTATAATGGAGTATAGCTCTCATCACCTTTATAATGGAGTATAGCTCTCATCACCTGAATAATGGAGTATAGCTCTGATCACGTGAATAATGGAGTATAGCTCTCATCACCTGTATAATGGAGTATTTATTTATTTATTTATTTATTTTATTTCACCTTTATTTAACCAGTATAGCTCCCATCACCTGAATAATGGAGTATAGCTCTCATCACCTTTATAATGGAGTATAGCTCCCATCACCTGAATAATGGAGTATAGCTCTCATCACATGTATAATGGAGTATAGCTCTCATCACCTTTATAATGGAGTATAGCTCTCATCACCTTTATAATGGAGAGTATAGCTCTCATCACCTGTATAATGGAGTAAAGCTCTCATCACCTTTATAATGGAGTATAGCTCTCATCACCTCTATAATGGAGTATAGCTCTCATCACCTGAATAATGGAGTATAGCTCTCATCACCTTTATAATGGAGTATAGCTCTCATCACCTTTATAATGGAGTATAGCTCTCATCAACTCTATAATGGAGTATAGCTCCCATCACCTGAATAATGGAGTATAGCTCTCATCACCTGTATAATGGAGTATAGCTCTCATCACCTGTATAATGGAGTATAACTCTCATCACCTTTATAATGGAGTATAGCTCTCATCACCTTTATAATGAAGTATAGCTCTCATCACCTGAATAATGGAGTATAGCTCTCATCACCTGAATAATGGAGTATAGCTCTCATCACCTGTATAATGAAGTATAGCTCTCATCACCTGAATAATGGAGTATAGCTCCCATCACCTGAATAATGGAGTATAGCTCTCATCACCTGAATAATGGAGTATAGCTCTCATCATCTGAATAATGGAGTATAGCTCTCATCACCTGTATAATGGAGTATAGCTCTCATCACCGTTATAATGGAGTATAGCTCTCATCACCTTTATAATGGAGTATAGCTCTCATCACCTTTATAATGAAGTATAGCTCTCATCACCTGAATAATGGAGTATAGCTCTCATCACCTGAATAATGGAGTATAGCTCTCATCACCTGTATAATGAAGTATAGCTCTCATCACCTGAATAATGGAGTATAGCTCCCATCACCTGAATAATGGAGTATAGCTCTCATCACCTGAATAATGGAGTATAGCTCTCATCACCTGAATAATGGAGTATAGCTCTCATCACCTTTATAATGGAGTATAGCTCTCATCATCTGAATAATGGAGTATAGCTCCCATAATCTTTATAATGGAGTATAGCTCTCATCACCTTTATAATGGAGTATAGCTCTCATCACCTGTATAATGGAGTACAGCTCTCATCACCTTTATAATGGAGTATAGCTCTCATCATCTGTATAATGGAGTATAGCTCTCATCACCTTTATAATGGAGTATAGCTCTCATCACCGTTATAATGGAGTATAGCTCCCATCATCTGAATAATGGAGTATAGCTCTCATCACCTTCATAATGGAGTATAGCTCTCATCACCTGTATAATGGAGTATAGCTCTCATCACATGTATAATGGAGTATAGCTCTCATCACATGTATAATGGAGTATAGCTCTCATCACCTGTATAATGGAGTACAGCTCTCATCACCTTTATAATGGAGTATAGCTCTCATCATCTGTATAATGGAGTATTGCTCTCATCACATTTATAATGGAGTATAGCTGTCATCATCTGTATAATGGAGTATTGCTCTCATCACCTTTATAATGGAGTATAGCTGTCATCATCTGTATAATGGATTATAGCTCTCATCACGTGAATAATGGAGTATAGCTCTCATCACCTGAATAATGGAGTATAGCTCTCATCACCTGTATAATGGAGTATAGCTCTCATCATCTGAATAATGGAGTATAGCTCCCATCATCTTTATAATGGAGTATAGCTCTCATCACCTTTATAATGGAGTATAGCTCCCATCATCTTTATAATGGAGTATAGCTCTCATCACCTTTATAATGGAGTATAGCTCTCATCACCTGTATAATGGAGTACAGCTCTCATCACCTTTATAATGGAGTATAGCTCTCATCATCTGTATAATGGAGTATAGCTCTCATCACCTTTATAATGGAGTATAGCTCTCATCACCGTTATAATGGAGTATAGCTCCCATCATCTGAATAATGGAGTATAGCTCTCATCACCTTCATAATGGAGTATAGCTCTCATCACATGTATAATGGAGTATAGCTCTCATCACATGTATAATGGAGTATAGCTCTCATCACATGTATAATGGAGTATAGCTCTCATCACCTGTATAATGGAGTACAGCTCTCATCACCTTTATAATGGAGTATAGCTGTCATCATCTGTATAATGGATTATAGCTCTCATCACGTGAATAATGGAGTATAGCTCTCATCACCTGAATAATGGAGTATCGCTCTCATCACCTGTATAATGGAGTATAGCTCTCATCACCTTTATAATGGAGTATAGCTCTCATAACCTTTTTAATGGAGTATAACTCTCATCACCTTTATAATGGAGTATAGCTCTCATCACCTTTATAATGGAGTATAGCTCTCATCACCTTTATAATGAAGTATAGCTCTAATCACCTGAATAATGGAGTATAGCTCTCATCACCCGAATAATGGAGTATAGCTCCCATCACCTGAATAATGGAGTATAGCTCTCATCATCTGAATAATGGAGTATAGCTCTCGTCACCTGTATAATGGAGTATAGCTCTCATCACCGTTATAATGGAGTATAGCTCTCATCACCTTTATAATGGAGTATAGCTCTCATCACCTTCATAATGAAGTATAGCTCTCATCACCTGAATAATGGAGTATAGCTCTCATCACCTGAATAATGGAGTATAGCTCTCATCACCTGTATAATGAAGTATAGCTCTCATCACCTGAATAATGGAGTATAGCTCCCATCACCTGAATAATGGAGTATAGCTCTCATCACCTGAATAATGGAGTATAGCTCTCATCACCTGAATAATGGAGTATAGCTCTCATCACCTTTATAATGGACTATAGCTCTCATCATCTGAATAATGGAGTATAGCTCCCATCATCTTTATAATGGAGTATAGCTCTCATCACCTTTATAATGGAGTATAGCTCTCATCACCTGTATAATGGAGTACAGCTCTCATCACCTTTATAATGGAGTATAGCTCTCATCATCTGTATAATGGAGTATAGCTCTCATCACCTTTATAATGGAGTATAGCTCTCATCACCGTTATAATGGAGTATAGCTCCCATCATCTGAATAATGGAGTATAGCTCTCATCACCTTCATAATGGAGTATAGCTCTCATCACCTGTATAATGGAGTATAGCTCTCATCACATGTATAATGGAGTATAGCTCTCATCACATGTATAATGGAGTATAGCTCTCATCACCTGTATAATGGAGTACAGCTCTCATCACCTTTATAATGGAGTATAGCTCTCATCATCTGTATAATGGAGTATTGCTCTCATCACATTTATAATGGAGTATAGCTGTCATCATCTGTATAATGGAGTATTGCTCTCATCACCTTTATAATGGAGTATAGCTGTCATCATCTGTATAATGGATTATAGCTCTCATCACGTGAATAATGGAGTATAGCTCTCATCACCTGAATAATGGAGTATAGCTCTCATCACCTGTATAATGGAGTATAGCTCTCATCACCTTTATAATGGAGTATAGCTCTCATCACCTTTTTAATGGAGTATAACTCTCATCACCTTTATAATGGAGTATAGCTCTCATCACCTTTATAATGGAGTATAGCTCTCATCACCTTTATAATGAAGTATAGCTCTCATCACCTTTATAATGGAGTATAGCTCTCATCATCTGTATAATGGAGTATAGCTCTCATCACCTTTATAATGGAGTATAGCTCTCATCACCGTTATAATGGAGTATAGCTCCCATCATCTGAATAATGGAGTATAGCTCTCATCACCTTCATAATGGAGTATAGCTCTCATCACCTGTATAATGGAGTATAGCTCTCATCACATGTATAATGGAGTATAGCTCTCATCACATGTATAATGGAGTATAGCTCTCATCACCTGTATAATGGAGTACAGCTCTCATCACCTTTATAATGGAGTATAGCTCTCATCATCTGTATAATGGAGTATTGCTCTCATCACATTTATAATGGAGTATAGCTGTCATCATCTGTATAATGGAGTATTGCTCTCATCACCTTTATAATGGAGTATAGCTGTCATCATCTGTATAATGGATTATAGCTCTCATCACGTGAATAATGGAGTATAGCTCTCATCACCTGAATAATGGAGTATAGCTCTCATCACCTGTATAATGGAGTATAGCTCTCATCATCTGAATAATGGAGTATAGCTCCCATCATCTTTATAATGGAGTATAGCTCTCATCACCTTTATAATGGAGTATAGCTCCCATCATCTTTATAATGGAGTATAGCTCTCATCACCTTTATAATGGAGTATAGCTCTCATCACCTGTATAATGGAGTACAGCTCTCATCACCTTTATAATGGAGTATAGCTCTCATCATCTGTATAATGGAGTATAGCTCTCATCACCTTTATAATGGAGTATAGCTCTCATCACCGTTATAATGGAGTATAGCTCCCATCATCTGAATAATGGAGTATAGCTCTCATCACCTTCATAATGGAGTATAGCTCTCATCACATGTATAATGGAGTATAGCTCTCATCACATGTATAATGGAGTATAGCTCTCATCACATGTATAATGGAGTATAGCTCTCATCACCTGTATAATGGAGTACAGCTCTCATCACCTTTATAATGGAGTATAGCTGTCATCATCTGTATAATGGATTATAGCTCTCATCACGTGAATAATGGAGTATAGCTCTCATCACCTGAATAATGGAGTATCGCTCTCATCACCTGTATAATGGAGTATAGCTCTCATCACCTTTATAATGGAGTATAGCTCTCATAACCTTTTTAATGGAGTATAACTCTCATCACCTTTATAATGGAGTATAGCTCTCATCACCTTTATAATGGAGTATAGCTCTCATCACCTTTATAATGAAGTATAGCTCTAATCACCTGAATAATGGAGTATAGCTCTCATCACCCGAATAATGGAGTATAGCTCCCATCACCTGAATAATGGAGTATAGCTCTCATCATCTGAATAATGGAGTATAGCTCTCATCACCTGTATAATGGAGTATAGCTCTCATCACCGTTATAATGGAGTATAGCTCTCATCACCTTTATAATGGAGTATAGCTCTCATCACCTTCATAATGAAGTATAGCTCTCATCACCTGAATAATGGAGTATAGCTCTCATCACCTGAATAATGGAGTATAGCTCTCATCACCTGTATAATGAAGTATAGCTCTCATCACCTGAATAATGGAGTATAGCTCCCATCACCTGAATAATGGAGTATAGCTCTCATCACCTGAATAATGGAGTATAGCTCTCATCACCTGAATAATGGAGTATAGCTCTCATCACCTTTATAATGGACTATAGCTCTCATCATCTGAATAATGGAGTATAGCTCCCATCATCTTTATAATGGAGTATAGCTCTCATCACCTTTATAATGGAGTATAGCTCTCATCACCTGTATAATGGAGTACAGCTCTCATCACCTTTATAATGGAGTATAGCTCTCATCATCTGTATAATGGAGTATAGCTCTCATCACCTTTATAATGGAGTATAGCTCTCATCACCGTTATAATGGAGTATAGCTCCCATCATCTGAATAATGGAGTATAGCTCTCATCACCTTCATAATGGAGTATAGCTCTCATCACCTGTATAATGGAGTATAGCTCTCATCACATGTATAATGGAGTATAGCTCTCATCACATGTATAATGGAGTATAGCTCTCATCACCTGTATAATGGAGTACAGCTCTCATCACCTTTATAATGGAGTATAGCTCTCATCATCTGTATAATGGAGTATTGCTCTCATCACATTTATAATGGAGTATAGCTGTCATCATCTGTATAATGGAGTATTGCTCTCATCACCTTTATAATGGAGTATAGCTGTCATCATCTGTATAATGGATTATAGCTCTCATCACGTGAATAATGGAGTATAGCTCTCATCACCTGAATAATGGAGTATAGCTCTCATCACCTGTATAATGGAGTATAGCTCTCATCACCTTTATAATGGAGTATAGCTCTCATCACCTTTTTAATGGAGTATAACTCTCATCACCTTTATAATGGAGTATAGCTCTCATCACCTTTATAATGGAGTATAGCTCTCATCACCTTTATAATGAAGTATAGCTCTCATCACCTTTATAATGGAGTATAGCTCTCATCATCTGTATAATGGAGTATAGCTCTCATCACCTTTATAATGGAGTATAGCTCTCATCACCGTTATAATGGAGTATAGCTCCCATCATCTGAATAATGGAGTATAGCTCTCATCACCTTCATAATGGAGTATAGCTCTCATCACCTGTATAATGGAGTATAGCTCTCATCACATGTATAATGGAGTATAGCTCTCATCACATGTATAATGGAGTATAGCTCTCATCACCTGTATAATGGAGTACAGCTCTCATCACCTTTATAATGGAGTATAGCTCTCATCATCTGTATAATGGAGTATTGCTCTCATCACATTTATAATGGAGTATAGCTGTCATCATCTGTATAATGGAGTATTGCTCTCATCACCTTTATAATGGAGTATAGCTGTCATCATCTGTATAATGGATTATAGCTCTCATCACGTGAATAATGGAGTATAGCTCTCATCACCTGAATAATGGAGTATAGCTCTCATCACCTGTATAATGGAGTATAGCTCTCATCATCTGAATAATGGAGTATAGCTCCCATCATCTTTATAATGGAGTATAGCTCTCATCACCTTTATAATGGAGTATAGCTCCCATCATCTTTATAATGGAGTATAGCTCTCATCACCTTTATAATGGAGTATAGCTCTCATCACCTGTATAATGGAGTACAGCTCTCATCACCTTTATAATGGAGTATAGCTCTCATCATCTGTATAATGGAGTATAGCTCTCATCACCTTTATAATGGAGTATAGCTCTCATCACCGTTATAATGGAGTATAGCTCCCATCATCTGAATAATGGAGTATAGCTCTCATCACCTGAATAATGGAGTATAGCTCCCATCACCTGAATAATGGAGTATAGCTCTCATCATCTGAATAATGGAGTATAGCTCTCATCACCTGTATAATGGAGTATAGCTCTCATCACCGTTATAATGGAGTATAGCTCTCATCACCTTTATAATGGAGTATAGCTCTCATCACCTTTATAATGAAGTATAGCTCTCATCACCTGAATAATGGAGTATAGCTCTCATCACCTGAATAATGGAGTATAGCTCTCATCACCTGTATAATGAAGTATAGCTCTCATCACCTGAATAATGGAGTATAGCTCCCATCACCTGAATAATGGAGTATAGCTCTCATCACCTGAATAATGGAGTATAGCTCTCATCACCTGAATAATGGAGTATAGCTCTCATCACCTTTATAATGGAGTATAGCTCTCATCACCTGTATAATGGAGTACAGCTCTCATCACCTTTATAATGGAGTATAGCTCTCATCATCTGTATAATGGAGTATAGCTCTCATCACCTTTATAATGGAGTATAGCTCTCATCACCATTATAATGGAGTATAGCTCCCATCATCTGAATAATGGAGTATAGCTCTCATCACCTTCATAATGGAGTATAGCTCTCATCACCTGTATAATGGAGTATAGCTCTCATCACATGTATAATGGAGTATAACTCTCATCACATGTATAATGGAGTATAGCTCTCATCACCTGTATAATGGAGTACAGCTCTCATCACCTTTATAATGGAGTATAGCTCTCATCATCTGTATAATGGAGTATTGCTCTCATCTAATTTATAATGGAGTATAGCTGTCATCATCTGTATAATGGAGTATTGCTCTCATCACCTTTATAATGGAGTATAGCTGTCATCATCTGTATAATGGATTATAGCTCTCATCACGTGAATAATGGAGTATAGCTCTCATCACCTGAATAATGGAGTATAGCTCTCATCACCTGTATAATGGAGTATAGCTCTCATCACCTTTATAATGGAGTATAGCTCTCATCACCTTTTTAATGGAGTATAACTCTCATCACCTTTATAATGGAGTATAGCTCTCATCACCTTTATAATGGAGTATAGCTCTCATCACCTTTATAATGAAGTATAGCTCTCATCACCTGAATAATGGAGTATAGCTCTCATCACCTGAATAATGGAGTATAGCTCCCATCACCTGAATAATGGAGTATAGCTCTCATCATCTGAATAATGGAGTATAGCTCTCATCATCTGAATAATGGAGTATAGTTCTCATCACCTGAATAATGGAGTATAGCTCTCATCACCTGTATAATGGAGTATAGCTCTCATCACCTGAATAATGGAGTATAGCTCTCATCACCTGTATAATGGAGTATAGCTCCCAGGCCCTTAAAAGACTATAGATGGGCCCTTGTCAAAAGTGGTGCACTATATAGGGAATAGGGTGCCATTTTGGGACACAGACTAGATCTTCCAATCTCCAGGTTGTCAGGACAGCGTCCTAGTTGGTACAATGTATTATAGTGTAAACTCTAGGTGTGCGTCCTAAATGCCACCCTATTCCCTTTATAGTGCAATACTTTGGACCAGGGCCCTATAGGGAATAGAGTGCCACAGTAGAAATCGCCCATTTTCTAGTGATGTGATGCATTGCAATGTATTATGGTGTTTGACCAGGTGTTTGTTCTCTACTTTGACATACGGACTATTTCTCTCTGGTCCATTAAGCTTTATCTCTGACACTTATAAACGTTTACCTTCCTCAGTCCACAGAAACCTCCTGTCACGCTGGGCTGGCAAAACAACTCTCTCCTCTCTTCTACACCACATAGACTTTACCAGATGTACACCAAACCCTGGCTTATTGAGAATTTTTTTTTTTTACAAAAACAGGGATATCTCTTCTACAATTTATTTGACTGATTTTGGGTTAGAATGATTCACCAATATTAAATATGAAGCGTCTTTTTTTATTTTTATGAATAAATCCTTCTGATCATATAGGAGCCGATTCAGACGTGTATGTTGTCACGTCCTGACCATAGAAAGATGTTATTTTCTATGGTAGAGTAGGTCAGTGCGTGACAGTTTTTATTTTTTCTCTCTTTGTTTTCTATGTTTAGGTTCTAGTTTTGTATTTCTATGTTGGGGTTTTGTTTGGGATGATCTCCGATTAGAGGCAGCTGGTCCTCGTTGTCTCTAATTGGAGATCATACTTAAGTAGGTGTTTTTCCACCTGCATTTTGGTCCTCTTCTCCTTTCGACAACCGTGACACAGACTTAGGAAATGTACGTCTTTCCTAAACACTTCTCAGTAGTTGCTGTGTTTTCGACAGACAGACAGACAGACAGACAGACAGACAGACAGACAGACAGACAGACAGACAGACAGACAGACAGACAGACAGACAGACAGACAGACAGACAGACAGACAGACAGACAGACAGACAGACAGACAGACAGACGGACAGACAGACAGACTACTGTGTTCACCAGACAGACAGACAGACAGACAGACGGACAGACAGACAGACAGCACTAGGAGGCATCCCTAACCCTGTTTACAATACCAGTCATCACTGCAAAATGGTTGTGGAAACTATTTTGTTCAGACAAACTTTCCATTATATCGCCAAAATATGAGCTGTATCCAGGGGTGAAAGTAGATTTAAGAACACGCATATTTATTTTATAGCCTAGGTGTAATTATAGTTATTATATGAATATTAAAATATAAATCCTTGATTTAATATACTGTGTGATCTCTATGGGCCTAGTAGACTAGGAAAGGAAAGATTGGATCATTTTTTAACATGCATTACCTTTTAATGTGGCATAAAAACAACCTGTCATGATGTTTCCATTTGATTAAAGGGTGCTCCTGGGGTATGTATTTCCTCCGCGCTGAACAGGAAATACATTCTGATCAGACTCCCACCGTGTGTGTGTGTGTGTGTGTGCGCGTGTGTGTGTGTGTGTGTGTGTGTGTGTCATACCTCAGTGTGAGTGTCATGTTATTGTGAGAAAGACACTGTGATCTGGACACCACTAAATGACTTGTCAAGCATTGAGACCCCAATTACACCCTATTCCCTATGTAGTTCACTACTTTTGACCAGAGCCAGTAGGGTCTTATGTAGGGAATAGGGTGCAATTTGGGACAATGTCTCCCTGACCTTCTCTCTCTGTCATGAGCGGGTTCCCTAATCCTGTCAGTCATCATGAAGGACTCATAGTTAGGCCATAAAACAGGGTCTTCTCTGGGTCAATACAAAAAAACACATCCACCAAACTGGAATCGATAGAGTGTAGAATATCTATATTTTTTTTTTATGCAGGGACCCATATGGAGGGAGGCTGTCAGGCACAGTGGAATTTGAGAGAGAGAGAGAGAGAGAGAGAGAGAGAAATCCCAGAGGTCAGGAGAGAAATGGGCTGAGAGATGGGAAGGACACACAGCCACCCCTCTCTGCCTCTGTCTCAGAAACCTCCATTTGATTAGGTCTTAATCCTCTGAGACACATCTTCTGGGAAGCCGGCATATCAAATGAGCACATACACAGACGCACGCACGCACGCACGCACAGACACAGACACAGACACACACACAGACACACACACAGACACACACACACACATACACACAGACACACACACACACACACACTGAAGCAGCCCATGCGTATTTCGCTGGCTGGCTGACGCACACACAGTCATAACAACGTTGAAGTAAACAAACTTTAATCTCTGGTGACACACAGCACATTCCTCCTGCCGTGGCGTGGTGTTTACCCCGGTAAATAATGCCTCACTGTTGTAATTAAATAAAAGGGACGATCCCAACAGAGTGGCGATATGGTCATGGTCCCCCCTCAACTCTGCTCTCCTTAGCCGAGAGTCCCAAACCGCACTCTATTCCCTATGCAGTGACCTGCTTTTGACCAGAGCTCTTTTTAACAGGAGTGCACTATGAAGGCGTTAGGATGCCGTTTGGGAATGTACCCTTCCTTCCGCTCAACGTTCACAGACACACACACACACACACACACACACACACGGTGTATACATCCCATGAGGCTTTGCTCCAATAGCCGGTGGGTGATTGGATGTGTGTGTTCCTCAATGCGAGATGGGACTCAACGCTGGGAGCGTTAAACAACCACAACAACACCGTCACAGAACTACTCAGTGATTCCTCTCCCTCTAGAGGGGTGTGTGTGTGTGTGTGTGTGTGTGTGTGTGTGTGTGTGTGTGTGTGTGTGTGTGTGTGTGTGTGTGTGTGTGTGTGTGTGTGTGTGTGTGTGTGTGTGTGCGTGTGTTAGGGGTAGGGCGGGATGGTAGCTCTTACTAAAATACATTAAAAAAAACATCTCGACATCCTGACAACTGTAATCTGCATCAACAGAAACCCGATGCTGAGCTTGGTTTACTTTACTGCATAAACAACACCCAGAACATCCAGTCTGTTTACTGCATAAACAACACCCAGAACATCCAGTCTGTTTACTGCATAAACAACACCCAGAACATCCAGTCTGTTTACTGCATAAACAACACCCAGAACATCCAGTCTGTTTACTGCATAAACAACACCCAGAACATCCAGTCTGTTTACTTCATAAACAACACCCAGAACATCCAGTCTGTTTACTGCATAAACAACACCCAGAACATCCAGTCTGTTTACTGCATAAACAACACCCAGAACATCCAGTCTGTTTACTGCATAAACAACACCCAGAACATCCAGTCTGTTTACTGCATAAACAACACCCAGAACATCCAGTCTGTTTACTGCATAAACAACACCCAGAACAACTCCAGTCTGTTTACTTCATAAACAACACCCAGAACAACTCCAGTCTGTTTACTTCATAAACAACACCCAGAACATCCAGTCTGTTTACTGCATAAACAACACCCAGAACAACTCCAGTCTGTTTACTGCATAAACAACACCCAGAACATCCAGTCTGTTTACTGCATAAACAACACCCAGAACATCCAGTCTGTTTACTGCATAAACAACACCCAGAACATCCAGTCTGTTTACTTCATAAACAACACCCAGAACATCCAGTCTGTTTACTGCATAAACAACACCCAGAACATCCAGTCTGTTTACTGCATAAACAACACCCAGAACATCCAGTCTGTTTACTGCATAAACAACACCCAGAACAACTCCAGTCTGTTTACTGCATAAACAACACCCAGAACATCCAGTCTGTTTACTGCATAAACAACACCCAGAACATCCAGTCTGTTTACTGCATAAACAACACCCAGAACAACTCCAGTCTGTTTACTGCATAAACAACACCCAGAACATCCAGTCTGTTTACTTCATAAACAACACCCAGAACATCCAGTCTGTTTACTTCATAAACAACACCCAGAACAACTCCAGTCTGTTTACTGCATAAACAACACCCAGAACATCCAGTCTGTTTACTTCATAAACAACACCCAGAACATCCAGTCTGTTTACTGCATAAACAACACCCAGAACATCCAGTCTATTTACTTCATAAACAACACCCAGAACAACTCCAGTCTGTTTACTGCATAAACAACACCCAGAACATCCAGTCTGTTTACTTCATAAACAACACCCAGAACATCCAGTCTGTTTACTTCATAAACAACACCCAGAACATCCAGTCTGTTTACTGCATAAACAACACCCAGAACATCCAGTCTGTTTACTTCATAAACAACACCTTGAACATCCAGTCTGTTTACTGCATAAACAACACCCAGAACATCCAGTCTGTTTACTGCATAAACAACACCCAGAACATCCAGTCTGTTTACTGCATAAACAACACCCAGAACAACTCCAGTCTGTTTACTTCATAAACAACACCCAGAACATCCAGTCTGTTTACTTCATAAACAACACCCAGAACATCCAGTCTGTTTACTTCATAAACAACACCCAGAACATCCAGTCTGTTTACTTCATAAACAACACCCAGAACATCCAGTCTGTTTACTTCATAAACAACACCCAGAACATCCAGTCTGTTTACTGCATAAACAACACCCAGAACATCCAGTCTATTTACTGCATAAACAACACCCAGAACATCCAGTCTGTTTACTTCATAAACAACACCCAGAACATCCAGTCTGTTTACTGCATAAACAACACCCAGAACATCCAGTCTGTTTACTGCATAAACAACACCCAGAACATCCAGTCTGTTTACTGCATAAACAACACCCAGAACATCCAGTCTGTTTACTTCATAAACAACACCCAGAACATCCAGTCTGTTTACTGCATAAACAACACCCAGAACATCCAGTCTGTTTACTGCATAAACAACACCCAGAACATCCAGTCTGTTTACTGCATAAACAACACCCAGAACATCCAGTCTGTTTACTGCATAAACAACACCCAGAACATCCAGTCTGTTTACTTCATAAACAACACCCAGAACATCCAGTCTGTTTACTGCATAAACAACACCCAGAACAACTCCAGTCTGTTTACTTCATAAACAACACCCAGAACATCCAGTCTGTTTACTGCATAAACAACACCCAGAACATCCAGTCTGTTTACTGCATAAACAACACCCAGAACATCCAGTCTGTTTACTTCATAAACAACACCCAGAACATCCAGTCTATTTACTGCATAAACAACACCCAGAACATCCAGTCTGTTTACTGCATAAACAACACCCAGAACATCCAGTCTGTTTACTTCATAAACAACACCCAGAACATCCAGTCTGTTTACTTCATAAACAACACCCAGAACATCCAGTCTATTTACTTCACTGCAAAAACATCTATAAAACCATCCTGTTTGTGTATTCAGTAGTATCTATATATAGCTGCACCACCTCCTTTGACTGAGTCTTCAATGGCACCCTAATCCCTATATAATACACAACTTAGGATGCGTTATACAGTGCATTCGGAAAGTATTCAGACGCCATTACCTTTTCCACATTTTGTTGTGTTGCAGCCTTATTCTAAAATGGATGAAATAGTTTTTTCCCCTCGTCAATCTACACACAATACCAAATAATGACAAAGCAAAAAAGGTTTTTAGAAATTTTTGCATATGTATTAAAACTAAACAATTTAAATATCACATTTACATAAGTATTCAGACCCTTTACTCAGTACTTTGTTGTAGCACCTTTGGCAGTGATTACAGCCTTGAGTCTTCTTGGGTATGACGCTACAAGCTTGGCACACCTGTATTTGGGGAGTTTCTCCCATTCTTCTCTGCAGATCCTCTCAAGTTCTGTCAGGTTGGATGGGGAGCGTTGCTGCACAGCTATTTTCAGGTCTCTCCAGAGATGTTAGATTGAGTTTAAGTCCGGGCTCTGGCTGGGCCACTCAAGGACATTCGAAGCCACTTCTGTATTGTCTTGGCTGTGTGCTTAGGGTCATTGTCCTGTTGGAAGGTGAAACTTCGCCCCAGTCTGAGGTCCTTAGGACTCTGGAGCAGATTTTCAACAGGGATCTCTCTGTACTTTGCTCCGTTCATCTTTCCTTTGATCCTGACTAGTCTCTCAGTCCCTGCCGCTGAAAAACATCCTCACAGCATAATGCTGCCACCACCATGCTTCACCGTAGGGATGGTGCCAGGTTTCCTTCAGATGTGACGCTTGGCATTCAGGCCAAAGAGTTCAATATTGTTTTCATCAGACCAGAGAATCAGTTTTTTTCTTTAGGTGCCTTTTGGCAAACTCTAAGCAGACTGTCGTGTGCCTTTTACTGAGGAGTGGCTTCCGTCTGGCCACTCTACTGGAAGGTTCTCCAATCTCCAAAGAGGAACTCTGGAGCTCATTCAGTGTGACCATCGGGTTCTTGGTCACTTCCCTGACCAAGGCCCTTCTCCTTCGATTGATCAGTTTGGTCGGGCCGCCAGCTCTAGGAAGAGTCTTGGTGGTTCCACAGTTCTTCCATTTAAGAATGAAAGAGGTCACTGTGTTCTTGGGAACCTTCAATGCTGCAGAAATATTTTGGTACCCCTTCCCAGACCTGTGCCTTGACACAGTCCTGTCTCGGAGCTCTACGGACAATTCCTTTGACCTCATGATTTGGTTTTGGCTCTGACATGCTCTATCAACTGTGGGATCTTATATAGACAGGTGTGTATCTTTCCAAGTCATGTCCAATTAATTGAATTTACCACAGGTGGACCCCAATCCAGTTGTAGAAACATCTCAAGGATGATCGATGGAAACTGGATGCACCTAAGCTCATTTTGGAGTATCATAGAAAAGGGTCTGAATACTTATATAAATAAGGTATTTCTGTATTTTTTTTTTTTACGCATTTGCTAGAATTGAGAAAAACCTGTTTTTGCTTGATCATTATGGGGTATTGTGTGCAGATTGATGAGGAAAATGTTTTATTTAATCCATTTTACAATTAAGCTGTAACGTAAAGACTTTGGGAAAAAGTCAAGGGATCTGAATACTTTCCGAATGTACTCTATATCGGATAGGCTGACATGTGGCACATAGCCTCTGACTCTTGACTGAAGGCACTCAGCCTTCTCGTCTCCCCGTCCTTGGGATTCAAAGATAAATAATGACATTAATTAGGGAGCCGATCGATAAACGGGTGAATTAGAAACTTGGCTGACACCATTAAGTTCCCTCTCTCTCTCTCTCTCTCTCTCTCTCTCTCTCTCTGTGTCTCTCCCTCTCTCTCTCTCTCTCTCTCTCTCTCCTCTCCTCTCTCTCTCTGTGTCTCTCTCTCTCTCTCTCTCTCTCTGTGTCTCTCCCTCTCTCTCTCTCTCTCTCTCTCTCTCTCTCTCTCCCTCTCTCTCTCTCTCTCTCCCTCTCTCTCTCTCTCTCTCTCTCTCTCTCTCTCTCTCTCTCTCTCTCCCTCTCTCTCTCTCTCTCTTCCCCCTTCCGTCTGACCGCCACAGTGTTTCCATCCAACACAGTTCCTGCTCCTTGACACACATGGGAGCGGAGGGATCGCTTACGCAAACGCAAACACACACCCACATGCACACAGACTCAAGGCCGTAAACTGAGAGTGCTTACCTGTGGTTGAGGAATTGAGCAATGAGCGATGATGTCATCAGTTGAGAGGAGAAAAAGAGAACAGAGAGAAAACAACATATTAGTTCACAGATATTACTGGCTGTTTCTGGCTGTTTCTGGCTGTTTCTGGCTGTTTCTTGCTGTTTCTGGAGATATTACTGGCTGTTTCTGGAGATATTACTGGCTGTTTCTGGAGATATTACTGGCTGTTTCTGGAGATATTACTGGCTGTTTCTGGAGATATTACTGGCTGTTTCTGGAGATATTACTGGCTGTTTCTGAAGATATTACTGGCTGTTTCTGGAGATATTACTGGCTGTTTCTGGAGATATTACTGGCTGTTTCTGAAGATATTACTGGCTGTTTCTGAAGATATTACTGGCTGTTTCTGGAGATATTACTGGCTGTTTCTGGAGATATTACTGGCTGTTTCTGGAGATATTACTGGCTGTTTCTGGAGATATTACTGGCTGTTTCT
>NC_138309.1:86857500-86902500 GCF_965601325.2 Salmo salar | reverse complement strand
TGTTATGTCTCACTCCGTTCTGAAATAAATCATCTGATCGCCAATTTCATCAATCACCAGTTACTTTCTCCTCCGGCAACACTCAACAACTGCGTCCTGGGTTCTACCAGCATGGCTAAGAATAACTATCGCAGGGAGCAGCGGGTCAACGAATAGCATTATTCACAGGAAACCCTTTCCTGTCCCAGTTAATGACTTTACAGCTATGGCGAAGGGAACTGATTGAAGTTCAAATTCCTCAGAACCCCAACCTCTCAATTTACATAATGAATATTTCATGACACAATTAACAACCGATAACGCAGAAAATCAATCAAGTTTAATTACTAAAAGTGACAGTCATTTGGCTCATTATGATTGTGCGATATTCATATTGACTCGTATTAGCTAGACGGCTCGTTCTCTTTGCAAAGCTAATTTAAAGTCAAGCTTTAAAGGGCGTATTGTATGAAGAAGTTTGTCTTCACTCGAACATTCAGTTTCCAAACATAAATTCCTGGTTTATTAAGCACAATATCTTGTGTATCTATCCCCAGGCAGCTGTTATGTCTTTATCCTTTATCCACTTGAGGTTTCTTCAATAAAACTTCAGGTGAACTATACTTCCTTAGAGTCTAAGACATTGAGGGGAGAGGTGAGTACTAAGCTGAAATATGGGATTGTTTTAAGACGGTCGTAATATTGATCATTTAGCTACTTGATTTTTAATTTATAGGTATATAAAAAAAAAATATATATATATATTGATTTTGGCTTTTACTTCTAAAGCCAATAGAAACACATTGAAGAACACCTTCAATAAATGACAAAAAGGACAGTCAAAAAATAAATCATAAGAAACTAGGTTTTGAAGTGTTTGTCGTAAATCTAGGAGATATACAAAATAAAACAAATCTGGAAATAGATATATTTATATAAGGTAGGCACAAAACTGCGCTCTTCCTTCCAGTTATTTTTTAGCCAGCTAGCCAGTTATTTATTAGCCAGCTAGACAGTTATTTTTTAGCCAGCTAGCAATTATTTATTAGCCAGCTAGCCAATTATTTATTAGCCAGCTAGCCAATTATTTATTAGCCAGCTAGCCAGTTATTTATTAGCCAGCTAGCCAGTTATTTATTAGCCAGCTAGCCAGTTATTTATTAGCCAGCTAACCAGTTATTTATTAGCCAGCTAGCCAGTTATTTATTAGCCAGCTAGCCAATTATTTATTAGCCAGCTAGCCAGTTATTTATTAGCCAGCTAGCCAGTTATTTATTAGCCAGCTAACCAGTTATTTATTAGCCAGCTAACTAGTGATTAGGAATAGCAGCTAACACGGTTTATTTTAGCCACAACTTGCTAAAAACAAAAGACAAACCAGCTGTTTGCAGACAGTGACGCTTGTGGATTGATATTGAGAAGAAAATTGCAAAAAGCATCATCGTTGTCATCAGCATCTTGTTACATAAAGCTTCATTGACCATGCAGACAGAACGTAACTGGGTTTGTGGTCAAGCAACAACAACCATGCTCCTTGAGTGATGGGGGGGGGGGGGTAGGGCTTGGTCTGTGTGGAAAGGCATGGAGAGAGAGAGAGAGAGAGAGAGAGAGAGAGAGAGAGAGAGAGAGAGAGAGAGAGAGAGAGAGAGAGAGAGAGAGAGAGAGAGAGAGAGAGAGAGAGAGAGAGAGAGAGACGACTCCATTAGCGGAGTAAAAAAAATGGAGGTGACACACGGCGTATCTCTGAGTTGTGTGTCTCATTTAATTAAGGATCCTAACCTTTTCTTTTAGTTTTCGCCTATAACGACCCAAATCTAACTGCCTGAAGCAAGGATATGCATATTCTTGATACCATTTGAAAGGAAACACTTTGACGTTTGTGGAAATGTAGGAGAATATAACACATTAGATCTGGTAAAAGATAATACAAACAAAAAAACGTGTATATATATATATATATATATATTTTTTTTTAATCATCTTTGAAATGCAAGAGAAAGCCCTTACATTCAGATAGGAATCTAGGTGTGATTTAGATGTTGGCCACCAGATGGCAGCAGTGCGTGGACAAAGTTTCAGACTGATCTAGTGAAGAATTACATTACTACACAATATTTTGTATCTGCCAGGAGTTTGCCCAAATGTGCCAAATTGGTCAATTGATACATTTTCAAGTAAATAACTATAGAGAACATACAAAAATTTAAGTTTATCAAACACAACTATGCTACATTTTATCTCTGGAACCCTCAGGATGACAAATCGGAGCAAGATTACTAAATGTACACTACCGTTCAAATGTTTGGTGTCACTTATAAATGTCCTTGTTTTCCATGAAAACATACATGAAATGAGTTGCAAAATGAATAGGAAATATAGTCAAGATGTTGACACGGTTATAAATAATGATTTTTAATTGAAATAATAATTGTGTCCTTCAAGCTTTGCTTTTCCTCATTTTGCAGCAATTACAACCTTGCAGACCATTGCCATTCTAGGTGTCAATTTGTTGAGGTAATCTGAAGAGATTTCACCCCATGCTTCCTGAAGCACCTCCCACAAGTTGGATTGGCTTGATGGGCACTTCTTACGTACCATACGGTCAAGCTGCTGTCACAACAGCTCAATAGGGTTGAGATTCAGTGACTGTGCTGGCCACTCCATTATAGACAGAATACCAGCTGACTGCTTCTTTCCTAAATAGTTATTGCATAGTTTGGAGCTGTGCTTTGGGTCATTGTCCTTTTGTTGGCTCCAATTAAGCGCCGTCCACAGGGTATGGCATGGCGTTGCAAAATGGAGTGATAGCCTTCCTTCAAGATCCCTTTTACCCTGAACACATCTCCCACTTTACCAGCACCAAAGCAGCCCCAGACCATCACATTGCCTCCACCATGATGACAGATGGCGTCAAGCACTCCTCCAGCACCTTTTCATTTTTTCTGCGTCTCACGAATGTTCTTCTTTGTGATCCGAAAACCTCAAACTTAGATTCGTCTGTCCATAACACTTTTTTCCAATCTTCTTCTGTCCAGTGTCTGTGTTCTTTTGCCCATCTTAATTTTTTATTTTTATTGGCCAGTCTGAGACATGGCTTTTTCTTTGCAACTCTGCCTAGAAGGCCAGCATCCCGGAGTCGCCTCTACACTGTTGAAGTTGAAACTGGTATTTTGCGGGTAATATTTAATGAAGCTGCCGGTTGTGTCACGCCCTGATCCGTTTCACCCGTATTTGTGATTGTCTCCACCACCCTCCAGGTGTCACCCATCTTCCCCATTATCAGTATTTACACCTGTGTTCTCTGTTTGTCTGTTGCCAGTTTGTCTTGTTTGTTAAGCCAACCAGCATTTATCCTGTCAGCTCCTGTCTTTTCCCAGCCTCTCTATTTCTCGCACTCCTGTTTTTTTTACCCTTGCCTGTCCTGACCCTGAACTCGCCCCCCTGACCCTGCCTGCCATCCTGTACCTTTGCCCCTGTTGCTGTAATAAACATTGTTACTTCGACACGGTCTGTATCTGGGTCTTACCTTATCCTGATAAGTTGAGGACTTGTGAGGCGTCTGTTTCTCAAATTAGACACTCTAATGTACTTGTCCTCTTGCTCAGTTGTGCACCGGGGCCTCCCACTCCTCTTTCTATTCAGGTTAGAAACAGTTTGTGCAGTTCTGCGGAGGGAGTAGTACACAGCGTTGTACGTGATCTTCAGTTTCTTGGAAATTTCTAGCATGGAATAGCCTTCATTTCTCAGAACAAGAATAGACTGATGAGTTTCAGAAGAAAGTTCTTTGTTTCTGGCCATTTTGAGCCTGTAATCGAACCCACAAATACTGATGCTCCAGATACTCAACTAGTCTAAAGAAGGCCACTTTTATTGCTTCTTTAATCAGAACAACAGTTTTCATCTGTGCTAACATAATTGCAAAATGTTTTTCTAATGATCAATTAGCCTTTTAAATGATCAACTTGGATTAGCTAACACAACGTGCCATTGGAACACAGGAGTGATGGTTGCTGATAATGGGCCTCTGTACTCCTATGTAGATATTCCATTAAAAATCAGCCGTTTACATCTACAAAATTAATTTGCAACATTAACTATGACTACACTGTATTTCTGACCAATTTGATGTTATTTTAATGGACAAAAAATGTTTATTTTCTTTAAAAAACAAGGACAGTTCTAAGTGACCCCAAACTTTTTAACGGTAGTGTAAATACAATATTTACCTTCAGAGGTGAATGTATCAAATCAGTTGCCATGATAAAATGTTTTTTGCTGTTGTGCAGTCTCCTCAAACAATACCATGGTATTTTTTCACTGTAATAGCAACTGTCAATTGGACACTGTAGTTAGATTAACACGAATGTAAGCTTTCTGCCCGTATAAGACATGTCTATGTCCCGGAAAGTGGGCTGTTGTATACAACCTCATTCTAGTCACATTAGTGCACATTAGCAACAACCGTTGCTAATTGGGCACTCATCCCGTAGAGCTTAACAGACTGCATTGACCATGTGTATCTTGTTGAAATACTGTTATAGAATGTACAACAAAAACCCCAAACCGGTCTGTTCATCAATACCGGTATATGGTAAAATGTGGCATTACCGCCCAGCCCAAATGTCTCTCCAGCTATCTCTCCCTGTGGTTCCTACCTGTTAATTAAAGGACGTGACCATAGCAACACACAACAGCTAAATGCCACAGCATAAACCACTGCACATTTCCATTTCTAGAATCTCACAGATGCTCCTCTAAAATGTAAAACTTATATATAAATAACACCAATCAAACTCCAGCGAGAAGACTGCAAACACAGTCTACTTGCGTGTTCCTTCAGACCTGTCTGTCTTTTACTAATCCACAATATGGAAATTACCTTGATATTAAGTATACGGGTAAAGGTCTCACAGTGAAAGAGAGAGCGAGAGAGCGAGAGAAACAGAGAGTGAGAGAGACAGAGAGCGAGAGAGACAGAGAGACAGAGAGAGACAGAGAGACAGAGAGCGAGAGAGCGAGAGAGAAACAGAGAGAGACAGAGAGACAGACAGCGAGAGAGACAGAGAGACAGAGAGACAGAGAGACAGAGACACAGAGACACAGAGGCAGAGAGAAACAGAGAGAGACAGAGAAAGAGAGCGACACAGAGACACAGAGGCAGAGAGAAACAGAGACAGAGAAAGAGAGAGACAGAGAGACACAGAGACACAGACAGAGAGACAGACAGAGAGACAGAGAGACAGAGATACAAAGAGACAGAGAGAGACAGAGAGAGACAGAGACACAGAGAGAGACACAGAGACACAGAGAGAGACAGAGACAGACAGAGAGACAGAGAGAGACAGAGAGAGATAGAGAGACAGAGAGACACACGGAGACACAGAGACACAGAGACAGACAGAGAGACAGACAGACAGAGACAGAGAGAGACAGAGAGACACACAGAGACACAGAGAGAGACAGACAGAGAGAGACAGAGAGACAGACAGAGAGAGACAGAGAGAGACAGAGAGAGACAGAAAGAGACAGAGAGACAGACAGAGAGACAGAGAGAGACAGAGAGAGACAGACAGAGAGACACAGAGAGAGACAGAGAGACAGACAGAGAGACAGAGAGACACACAGAGACACAGAGAGAGACACAGAGAGAGACACAGAGACAGACAGAGAGACAGACAGAGAGACAGACAGAGAGACAGACAGACAGACAGAGAGACAGACAGAGAGAGACAGAGAGAGACAGAGAGACAGAGAGAGACACAGAGAGACAGAGAGACTTTTGACATTTCTTTAATGATGCATCCTCATTTCATTAAAACCTCACCCCCGTTAAAAACAAATATCCTCTGTACTGCATACATGTACCATACTCACCTTGCCCTCTGCACCACGATACAAAACAACACCACACAATAACAATAACCAAATCCTCACCACTTCTACAACCATATACCCAACCCATCTTCCCAGCTATACAGACAGCCCCCCCAACACACCATGTCTCCTGAAACATCTCCCCCAGCTATACAGACAGCCCCCCAACACACCATATCTCCTGAAACATCTCCCCCAGCTATACAGACAGCCCCCCCAACACACCATGTCTCCTGAAACATCTCCCCCAGCTATACAGACAGCCCCCCCCAACACACCATATCTCCTGAAACATCTCCCCCAGCTATACAGACAGCCCCCCCCAACACACCATATCTCCTGAAACATCTCCACACTTTTTATCATTTTATAGAAGTCAAATTTCTCCCTAAGGCACGCAGAGACCATCCCATTAAATATAGTATAAGGTGTTATCCCTCCACCTTTGACCCTGTTCCTCCTTGTTAGCCATATCGCCAACTTTGTCTGAGCAAACAGAAAATGAATCATAGTTTCACTCATGACACAGAAAGGACACCCCTGTCCAATTCCCAGGTTAACTTGTGCCAACCAGCTGTTAGTGGCCAGGGCTCCATGTAGAACCCTCCACTGGAGGTCCCCTGTCCTCTTTGGTACTGGGGGTTTGTAGAGCCCCCTCCATCTAAAGCCCACCATACTCTCCTCCCCACATACCCTCTGCTGATGTGCCTGTTAGGCTCCTAATGTTCCTCACCTTAATGCAGTGGTTGTAGAGGGCTTTACCTCCCACCCCCTCAAACTCCCCCAGGCTCGGAGTGTTAAAGTCCATCAAGTCCTCCAGACCCCCTTGCCAGTCTCCAGTCTCTGCCGTCTCCTGCATTGGCTGAAACATTGGTGGCCCCTCCCCCTTTGGCCGTTCATACACCCCCCCCCCTTACCGGCTCAGACAGTGCCTCCTGGACCTCCTCCAGGAATCTCTCTAGCAGCCTAAGAGATGTTAGTCCTGTTTGTTGTGCCAGAACTTACAGAGTTTTCCACCCCCCTCTCCCAGCAGTTGCCTCTGCAGGTTGGCCAACTGAACTGATCTCAAATGGATGGCTGGGTTGTGTAAGACAGGCTCCTCCCACACCCACAGCCCAGGCTCCACACCCCCTTCTCATGTGGGCCTTAGCAGCTGCCAGGTCCTCAGCACCGCAGAGTAAAAATCAGAGAGACCTGATGTACTCAATAGGAACAGCTACCGGTCCAACCCTAATCCGCCAGCTCTCCTCAGCAGAGCGCATCCTGGTTCCCTCAAGCCAATATGAGTACGGTATAGCAGTCTCTGCGCCACCTTTAGTCAGAATGCAGCCACCCTGCTCTCCAGTTCCACCAGGCCCTGTCCTCTTTCGTGGACGGATCTATACAACACTGCCACCATCAGCCAGTGATGGAAAAATCCACCAGCTTGTGTTGCAGGTCTGCGAGCAGATCGGCGGGGAGGTTGAGGACATTTATGCCACTTGGAAGATGCCGTCAGGTTGTCGCTCTTGCCCCATATCCTGCCCATTCCTGACCATAACAGAAATGTAATCTGCATACACCGACACTGCTATGCCTGTCAATACTCCCATGCCTGTCCATCACACTCACTGTAGTCTCCTCCATAGCAGGTCCAAAAAAGGCTGAATGGCTAGTGTATATTACTAGTGTATATTACTGCCTCGATTGAGGGCATCCTTGTCTAATCCCCCGTCTCACCCAGACTGGCCTACTGAGCCCACCTTGACCATACATGACACCCCAGCATACAACAGCTTCACACAGGTCAAAATCCTTTCCCAAACCCAAACATAGACATCACATTCAACAGATACCCATGGTCCACTCTATTAAAAGCCTTCTCTTGGTCTGAAAAGTTCATATTAGAAACTCTCGACAGGTCCAACATGTCCTTGATTAAGAACTGATATGGCAGGCGAACGAAACAAACATTTATTGTGTAGCTGGGACTCTTGAGACTGCAACCAGATGAAGATCTTCAAAAGTAAGTGATTAATTTTATCGCTGTTTCTGAATTTTGTCATTTCTTTACTTGGTTGTAAAATGTTTGTATACTTTTGTAAGCGGGGCCCTGTCCTCAGATAATCGCATGGTAAGCTTTTCGTCATAAAGCCTTTTAGAAATCTGACAAAGCAGCTGGATTAACAAGAAGTTAGTCTTTAAACCGATGTATAAAACGTGTATTTTTTTATGAATGTTTATTATGACTATTTCTGTATTTTGAATTTCTGCAATTTCACCAGATGTTGGTGGGTCGCTAGCGGAACACCTGCGCCAGAAAGGTTAAATTAAATCAGGCAGTAACTAACTCATTATTAATCCGGGGCACCACGGAAGCATTCCCTTTTGTAGAGAGGCAATCTCCCGAATCCACTCTTATAGACCTGAAGATCTTTTATATCAATAGCAGTCAATCATTAATTATTCTTTACATTCTATCAGTCTCATCTGAACGTCGTACGATTCTTGATTATCTTCCCGAACCCTAGCATAAATTATGAATCAGCAATATACAAATTGGCTTAATTATTTATTTACTAACTAAATAATCACAGAAATACATTACAAACAAACAGTAGATATTGGTTACTAACAATGATAGAAAAGTCCCTAGTGGACTAAGCCGATTTGATGGCTTGGTAGACAAAGGAAAGGGGTGGAGACTGAGAAAGAGCGGGAAAGACAAATGGATTTACTACATAGTCTATAATTATATTCATTGAAATGCTAATCCTTTGCACATGAACGACCGCTCATTCGAGAATAGTTGCAAATTATATATATTTACACCCGAATGTCGTTGTTGTCTTCTCTGTTGGATTCCTCGATCGTCCTGTAGGGTTCATCAGAGTCTCAGTTTAACTTTCATTGAAGTTACAAAGTCTTTTGTGATTGTAGGTGGTTAGAATGGACACTTCAGAGTACCATTCAGAAATAATTCTCATAGAATAGGTGCTTCGCAGGTTATCAGTATTCTCGTCCAAGGTTTACGTAATTTCTAGCTGCAGACTAGTAATTATACATCTAAGATTCGCTCTTATTCTGTAGTGATCGTTAGTCTCAGAGTTTAACCTCTTGGGGCTAGGTGGGACGCTAGCGTGCCACCCGTGGTGCACTCCATCAACAGCAGGTGCATTTCAAGAGCGGCAAATTTGAATCCAAATAAATGTCAAAATTCAAATTTTTCAAAAATACAACTATGTTACACCATTTGAAAGATAAACATCTCCTTAATCTAACCACGTTTTACGATTTCAAAAAGGTTTTACGGCGAAAGCATAAATTTAGAGTATGTTAGGACAGTACATTTACAAGAGTTGTGTGTAATGTTTTGTCAAGTCAAAGACAGGGTCACCAAAACCATAAAACCAGCTAAAATGATACACTAACCTTTTACAATCTCCATCAGATGACACTCCTAGGACATTATGTTAGACAATGCATGCATTTTTAGTTCTATCAAGTTGATATTTATATCCAAAAACAGCGTTTTACTATGGCATTGATGTTGAGGAAATCGTTTCCCTCCAATAACCGGCAGTCAAGTCAGCGTCACAAATTAAATAATTAAAATTAGAAAACATTGGTAAAATATTATATTGTCATTTAAAGAATTATAGATTTACATCTTTTGAACGCAATCAACTTGCCAGATTTAAAAATAACCTTACTGGGAAATCACACTTTGCAATAATCTGAGCACTGTGCCCAGAAAAATACGCGTTGCGATACAGACTAGACGTCATGTTGGGGAGATCTAAAATCGAAAATACTATGTAAATAATCCATTACCTTTGATTCTCTTCATCAGATGTCACTTCCAGGTATCACAGGTCCATAACGAATGTAGTTTTGTTCAAAAAAGCTCATCATTTATGTCCAAAAATCTCCGTCTCGTTAGCACATGATGTAAGCCAGCCGGACTTCTCGTCATGAACGAGGGGAAAAAATATATTTCCGTTCGTTCAAACATGTCAAACGTTGTATAGCATAAATCATTAGGGCCTTTTTTAACCAGAACATGAATAATATTCAAGGTGGACGAATGCATAGTCTTTTATAACGTATTGGAACGAGGGTACCCAACATGAAGTAGCGCGCCAGGTGTCTAATGGGACATCACCGTTCCATGGCTCTTGTTCGGTCAGATCTCCCTCCAGAAGACTCAAAACACTTTGTAAAGGCTGGTGACATCTAGTGGAAGCAATAGGAAGTGCCAAAATATTCCTAAACCCCTGTGTTTTTCAATGGGATAGGTTTAAAGTCAATACAACACATCAGGTATCCACTTCCTGTCAGAAAATGTCTCAGGGTTTTGCCTGCCAAATGAGTTCTGTTATACTCACAGACACCATTCAAACAGTTTTGGAAACTTTAGAGTGTTTTCTATCCATATATAATAAGTATATGCATATTCTAGTTACTGGGTAGGATTAGTAACCAGATTAAATCGGGTACATTTTTTTTATCCAGACGTGCAAATGCTGCCCCCTAGACCCAACAGGTTAACCATTTCCAGCTGTGTAGCCAATGTTCCACGTGGTGTAGTCTTGTCCTTTGGTAGAGTTGTAGTTTAAACCATTTCACACACCGGCATCACCAGGCATGTTTTGGTCTTAGAAATTCAACCATTTACAATCTTAGCTTACACCGGGATTTGCGTGGTCTGGTGTGAATTTCATCAGGAGTGCTTTTTATCCGTTTCAGTAGAAAAGTGAGGTTCATGACGCCGACGTAACATCTCTGCTCACGTAAGGTGTGGCCACTGACTAATTAATATTAATATGAATATCCATACTCTCATTTAGAAGGTTAACATCACATTACATCTTTTCATAAATATTTTCATGTTTAATCACATACGTTTCACAATATTATGATGTCAACCTGACAGCTGGGAAATGTACAGTTTAAGAGATACCGTTACGTGTGTTTCCTGTCCTTCATGAGATCACCAAATGAAACACACTCAACATAACTGTCCCTTAAGTGTCCATGGATCATTCCCACATTCTTAAAAGTAGACAGAATGTTTAATTCTCCCATTTTGGGGATTTAGGAGTTTGGACAAGGACAGTCCTTTATTCTCGCACTCTCTTTCTGCATGACCAGAGGGAGAGAGTCTCTGCCAGGAATTTATGACCTGAGATAACAAAACCTGGGTTTAGGAGAGAGAGAGAGAGAGAGAGAGAGAGAGAGAGAGAGAGAGAGAGAGAGAGAGAGGGGGGAAGGGGGAGCCACGATCTACACTCAGAAAGGGCCACGTAATGACACCATCATCTACACCACCATCTATAACCTGACTAGACCCAGCCTCATCTACACCACCACCATCTATAACCTGACTAGACCCAGCCTCATCTACACCACCATCTATAACCTGACTAGACACAGCCTCATCTACACCACCATCTATAACATGACTAGACCCAGCCTCATCTACACCACCATCTATAACCTGACTAGACCCAGCCTCATCTACACCACCATCTATAACCTGACTAGACCCAGCCTCATCTACACCACCATCTATAACCTGACTAGACCCAGCCTCATCTACACCACCATCTATAACCTGACTAGACCCAGCCTCATCTACACCACCATCTATAACCTGACTAGACCCAGCCTCATCTACACCACCATCTATAACCTGACTAGACCCAGCCTCATCTACACCACCACCATCTATAACCTGACTAGACCCAGCCTCATCTACACCATCTATAACCTGACTAGACCCAGCCTCATCTACACCACCATCTATAACCTGACTAGACCCAGCCTCATCTACACCACCATCTATAACCTGACTAGACCCAGCCTCATCTACACCACCATCTATAACCTGACTAGACCCAGCCTCATCTACACCACCACCACCTATAACCTGACTAGACCCAGCCTCATCTACACCACCATCTATAACCTGACTAGACCCAGCCTCATCTACACCACCACCATCTATAACCTGACTAGACCCAGCCTCATCTACACCACCATCTATAACCTGACTAGACCCAGACTCATCTACACCACCACCATCTATAACCTGACTAGACCCAGCCTCATCTACACCACCATCTATAACCTGACTAGACCCAGCCTCATCTACACCACCACCATCTATAACCTGACTAGACCCAGCCTCATCTACACCACCATCTATAACCTGACTAGACCCAGCCTCATCTACACCACCACCATCTATAACCTGACTAGACCCAGCCTCATCTACACCACCATCTATAACCTGACTAGACCCAGCCTCATCTACACCACCATCTATAACCTGACTAGACCCAGTCTCATCTACACCACCACCATCTATAACCTGACTAGACCCAGCCTCATCTTCACCACCACCATCTATAACCTGACTAGACCCAGCCTCATCTACACCACCATCTATAACCTGACTAGACCCAGCCTCATCTACACCACCATCTATAAGCTGACTAGACCCAGCCTCATCTACACCACCGTCTATAACCTGACTAGACCCAGCCTCATCTACACCACCACCATCTATAACCTGACTAGACCCAGCCTCATCTACACCACCACCATCTATAACCTGACTAGACCCAGCCTCATCTACACCACCACCATCTATAACCTGACTAGACCCAGCCTCATCTACACCACCATCTATAACCTGACCAGACCCAGCCTCATCTACACCACCATCTATAACCTGACTAGACCCAGCCTCATCTACACCACCATCATCTATAACCTGACTAGACCCAGCCTCATCTACACCACCACCATCTATAACCTGACTAGACCCAGTCTCATCTACACCACCACCATCTATAACCTGACTAGACCCAGCCTCATCTACACCACCACCATCTATAACCTGACTAGACCCAGCCTCATCTACACCACCATCTATAACCTGACTAGACCCAGCCTCATCTACACCACCATCTATAACCTGACTAGGCCTCTGCTGCCTGCATCTCATTACCCCCTGCACATTAACCTCAATTTCCCCCACTGGCGCTTGTCTACTGCCTTTATGTGGGCATTCAAAGCTCTTATGCCCCAAATCCCCACACTCAAAACACTGTAGACTATCTTTGCTGGCAAACCCTGGATGGAGCCCCTCCCCATGCCTCACTTTAAAATGCACATTTAACTGTTGGTCATTATTATTCAAAAACATGAACACTTGCCTCCGGGAATGAATAAAACGTGATTCACGGCATCTGCCTGAAAACCTGCCGACGGTACACGAAAACCGCTAGCAGACTTACCAAAACGACTCAGCTATTTCCTGGTTTGATCATCGGTAATAAACGGAGGTAAATGTGTATCTACCACCCTGGTCGAAGGAGTTGAAGACACCATTCAAACTCCAGGAAACTAAAACTCTTGTCCTCTTCCTCCTGAACGTTGCAACAACTACAACAACAACAAAAAACAGTGGGTAAACCCTTCACCGTAGAACATAAAAATAGAATGAAAAGACCTATGGGCCCTGGTCAAAAGTAGTGCACTGCAAAGGGAATGGGGTGCTATTTGAAATGCATGCAGCCTTAATAAGGTAGATGGACGGATCAGTGATCTACATCACAGTCTGATGAGAATGTTTGTTTAATGCTTGTGGGAGAAGGAGAGGTGAGAGGGGGAGGGGTAGGAGGACAGGGAGGAGAGGGAGAAGGAGAGGGGAGAAGGAGAGGGAGAAGGGAAGGGGAGAAAGGAGAGGTGAGAAGGAGAGGGGGGAAGGGTAGGAAGACAGGGAGGAGAGGGAGAAGGCGAGGGAGAAGGGAAGGGGAGAAAGGAGAGGTGAGAAGGAGGGGTGGGAGGAGTAGGAGGAGGGGGAGGAGAGGAGAAGGAGAGGGAGAGGGAGAGAAGGAGAGGGAGAAGGGAAGGGAAGGGAAGGGGAGAAGGAGAGGGGAGAGGTGAGAGGGGGGAAGGGTAGGAAGACAGGGAGGAGAGGGAGAAGGCGAGGGAGAAGGGAAGGGGAGAAAGGAGAGGTGAGAAGGAGGGGTGGGAGGAGTAGGAGGAGGGGGAGGAGAGGAGAAGGAGAGGGAGAGGGAGAAAGAGAGGGGGAGGGGGAGGAGGAGGGGGAGGAGAGGAGAAGGAGAGGGAGAAAGAGAGGGGGAGGGGAGGAGGAAAGGGTGGGGGGAGGGGAGGGGAAGAAGAAATAGGAGAGAGGGAGAGGGAGAGGGAGAAAGCGAGAGACAGGGGGAAATATAAGGAGAGGCAGAAGGAGAGGGAAAGGTGGGTCGTTTAGGAATTAGGTGGGATAGAGTGACAGGGTAGTAACATGGAATCTGAGGGAATGGGATAGGGAATAGGGAATAGGGAATAGGGGATAGGGGATAGGGGATAGAGGATAGGGGATAGGGAATAGGGGATAGGGGATAGGGGATAGGGAATAGGGAATAGGGGATAGGGAATAGGGGATAGAGGATAGGGGATAGGGGATAGGGGATAGAGGATAGGGAAAAGGGGATAGGGAATATGGAATAGGGAATATGGGATAGGGAATAGAGGATAGGGAATAGGGAATAGGGGATAGGGGATAGGGGATAGGGAATAGGGAATAGAGGATAGGGAATAGGGGATAGGGAATAGGGAATAGGGAATAGAGGATAGGGAATAGGGGATAGGGAATAGGGGATAGGGAATAGGGGATAGGGGATAGGGAATAGGGGTTAGGGGATATGGAATAGGGAATAGGGGATAGGGGATAGGGAATAGGGAATAGGGGATAGGGGATAGGGAATAGGGGATAGGGAATAGGGGATAGGGAATAGGGGATAGGGGATAGGGAATAGGGGATAGGGAATAGGGAATAGGGGATAGGGGATAGGGGATAGGGAATAGGGAATAGGGGATAGGGAATAGGGGATAGAGGATAGGGGATAGGGGATAGGGGATAGAGGATAGGGAAAAGGGGATAGGGAATATGGAATAGGGAATATGGGATAGGGAATAGAGGATAGGGAATAGGGAATAGGGGATAGGGGATAGGGGATAGGGAATAGGGAATAGAGGATAGGGAATAGGGGATAGGGAATAGGGAATAGGGAATAGAGGATAGGGAATAGGGGATAGGGAATAGGGGATAGGGAATAGGGGATAGGGGATAGGGAATAGGGGTTAGGGGATATGGAATAGGGAATAGGGGATAGGGGATAGGGAATAGGGAATAGGGGATAGGGGATAGGGAATAGGGGATAGGGAATAGGGGATAGGGAATAGGGGATAGGGGATAGGGAATAGGGGATAGGGAATAGGGAATAGGGGATAGGGAATAGGGAATAGGGAATAGGGGATAGGGGATAAAAATGTGGGATGGAATCATGGGTTAGGGGATAGTGTAGCTGGAATATTATGATGCATTCCTGGGATACAATGTGAAGTAACTGGAAAAGAACGCAGTGGAAGTCTGATGTAGAAATCTGATGGAACTGCACAACGCTAAGGAAGAATCAGACATGATCAGACTTTTTAATGAGAAACAGTTAGAAATAGGAAGACTAGAGGTTCATAAACATTAGTTAGCAGGCCGTAGCACATCCTTGAGACGGAACAAATCCTGGGTCCTGGGTCCATCGGAAAAGCTCTCCCCTATAATTATGTTCCGAAAGGCTTACCAGAGAAATCCTGCCCGAATAACAGCGAGGCGCTAGTAAAGGAACACATTTAAAGTCTATAACGCCACGCAGGTCATTGTCTCGCTGTTCAACAGCAAAGCTTTTCACTTTCAAACGCCCTCCTTGCTTGGCCGTGACAGCGCGGCTGTAACTTATAGAAGCAGGTGACATTTTCAGCGATACAAGCCGTATCTGTCCTCTGCTGTGACACTTATAAAATAGCGGAACAGGCAAGAGGTATTAGAGCCTTTCAAGGTAATTAGTCATTCCTGTTTTGTTTTTTTTGGACATAGATTTACATCTGGAACAAAACAAGGAAGGCACTTAGAGCAGTAAACAACCAAGGGTGTGTTCCAAAGGCAGACAGGTTGTGAGCTGGAGCTGAGCACCGAACTCTCACAGCCCAGGGAGATGAGAGCAGTTCTCTCTCTCTCTCTCTCTCTCCCCCTCTCTCTCGCTCCCCCCTCTCTCTCTCTCTCCCCTCTCTCTCTCTCTCCCCCTCTATCTCCCCCCTCTCTATCTCTCCCCCCTCTCTCTCTCCCCCCTCTCTATCTCTCCCCCCTCTCTATCTCTCTCTATCTCTCTCCCCACCTCTCTATCTCTCTCTCCCCCCTCTCTATCTCTCCCCCCCTCTCTATCTTCTCTCCCCCTCTCTATCTCTCTCCCACCTCTCCTATCCTCTCTCCCCCCCTCTCTCTCTTCTCCCTCTCTATCTCTCTCCTGTTCCTCCGGGGGGTTAAAGGGGGACATGGTCAATTACAAAACCCCACACAGACTTTTCTATACTGTTTTGACTCTCCTCCTCTCTTTCTCCCTCTTTCTCTCTGCCTCACTCTCTCTCTCTCGTCTGTCCATGGCTGAACACCCCCCCCCTCACCTATCCTTCCGTGGGGCCAGGTCGGTGGAGAGTATGGGAACAGGCAGGGAGTTACAGTCTACTGTCTGCCTAATTGCCTCTCCCAGGTGGGTGAACGGTGGGGTGAGCCACTAGGACACCATGGGGAGAGGGAAGCTGGGGTCGGCTTCCTCACAAGGACTCGGGCTAATGATAGCAGCTCTAGCACCCAGGGGTGGCCATGGACAACCTGCCTCTCTACCTGCCTGCCTGCCTCTCTTCCTGCCTCTCTTCCTGCCTGCCTGCCTTTCTGTCTTCCCCTGTTACTGCCTGCCTGCCTCTCTGCCTGCCTCTCTTACTACCTCTCTTCCTGCCTACCTGCCTTTCTGCCTGCCCCTCGTACTGTCTGCCTGCCTCTCTGCCTGCCTCTCTTCCTGCCTGCCTTTTTTCCTGCCTCTCTTCCTGCCTGCCTGCCTCTCTGCCTGCCTGCCTTTCTGCCTGCCCCTCTTACTGCCTGCCTGCCTCTCTGCCTGCCTCTCTTCCTGCCTCTCTTCCTGCCTGCCTGCCTCTCTGCCTGCCTGCCTTTCTGCCTGCCCCTCTTACTGCCTGCCTGCCTGCCTGCCTGCCTGCCTGCCTGCCTGCCTGCCTGCCTGCCTGCCTGCCTGCCTGCCTGCCTCTCTTCCTGCCTGCCTGCCTCTCTGCCTGCCTGCCTTTCTGCCTGCCCCTCTTACTGCCTGCCTACCTCTCTGCCTGCCTCTCTTCCTGCCTCTCTTCCTGCCTGCCTGCCTGCCTCTCTGCCTGCCTGCCTGCCTGCCTGCCTCTCTTCCTGCCTGCCTCTCTTCCTGCCTGCCTGCCTGCCTCTCTGCCTGCCTCTCTGCTTGCCACTCTGCCTCTCTGCCCGTCTGCCACTCTGCCTGCCTGCCTCTCTGCCCGTCTGCCTCTCTGCCTGCCTGCCCCTCTTACTGCCTGCCTGCCACTCTGCCTGCCTCTCTGCCTGCCTGCCTCTCTGCCTGCCTGCCTCTCTGCCTGCCTGCCACTCTGCCTGCCTGCCACTTCTGCCTGCCTGCCTCTCTGCCTGCCTGCCACTCTGCCTGCCTGCCTCTCTGCCTGCCTGCCTCTCTGCCTGCCTGCCACTCTGCCTGCCTGCCTCTCTGCCTGCCTCTCTGCCTGCCTCTCTGCCTGCCTCTCTGCCTGCCTCTCTGCCTGCCTGCCTCTCTGCCTGCCTGCCTCTCTGCCTGCCTGCCACTCTGCCTGCCTGCCTCTCTGCCTGCCTCTCTGCCTGCCTCTCTGCCTGCCTCTCTGCCTGCCTGCCACTCTGCCTGCCTGCCTCTCTGCCTGCCTCTCTGCCTCTCTGCCTGCCTGCCTCTCTCTGCCTGCCTGCCTCTCTGCCTGCCTGCCTCTCTGCCTGCCTCTCTGCCTCTCTCTGCCTGCCTGCCTCTCTGCCTGCCTCTCTGCCTGCCTCTCTGCCTCTCTGCCTGCCTAGCTACCCAACACAGACTGCTGGATGAGGGATGAGGTAGTTAGAGAGAAGGAGGCTCCAAAGGCACCGTGGTACTATAAGCCACGGTCAACTGGGCCATCACCAGCACAACCACACACCAGACGGTATGGGCCATATGGGCACTTCAACTGAACAATGGACAGGAGAGAGAGGGGAGAAAAGGAGAAAAGGAGAGGAGAGAAGAGAAAGAGTGGAAGAGAGTTAAAAGAGAGAGAGAAAGGGAAACCAGAGGAAAAAGAGAAGGGATTGAGAGAGGACAGTTAGCGAGAGGACAGTTAGCGAGAGTACAGTTGGCGAGAGGACAGTTAGCGAGAGGACAGTTGGCGAGAGGACAGTTGGCGAGAGGACAGTTAGCGAGAGGACAGTTGGCGAGAGGACAGTTGGCGAGAGGACAGTTGGCGAGAGGACAGTTGGCGAGAGGACAGTTGGCGAGAGGACAGTTGGCGAGAGGACAGTTGGCGAGAGGACAGTTGGCGAGAGGACAGTTGGCGAGAGGACAGTTGGCGAGAGGACAGTTGGCGAGAGGACAGTTAGCGAGAGGACAGTTGGCGAGAGGACAGTTGGCGAGAGGACAGTTGGCGAGAGGACAGTTAGCGAGAGGACAGTTAGCGAGAGGACAGTTGGCGAGAGGACAGTTAGCGAGAGGACTGTTAGCGAGAGGACAGTTGGCGAGAGGACAGTTGGCGAGAGGACAGTTGGCGAGAGGACAGTTGGCGAGAGGACAGTTGGCGAGAGGACAGTTAGCGAGAGGACAGTTAGCGAGAGGACAGTTGGCGAGAGGACAGTTGGCGAGAGGACAGTTAGCGAGAGGACAGTTAGCGAGAGGACAGTTGGCGAGAGGACAGTTGGCGAGAGGACAGTTAGCGAGAGGACTGTTAGCGAGAGGACAGTTGGCGAGAGGACAGTTAGCGAGAGGACAGTTGGCGAGAGGACAGTTGGCGAGAGGACAGTTGGCGAGAGGACAGTTAGCGAGAGGACAGTTAGCGAGAGGACAGTTGGCGAGAGGACAGTTAGCGAGAGGACAGTTGGCGAGAGGACAGTTGGCGAGAGGACAGTTGGCGAGAGGACAGTTAGCGAGAGGACAGTTAGCGAGAGGACAGTTGGCGAGAGGACAGTTGGCGAGAGGACAGTTGGCGAGAGGACAGTTGGCGAGAGGACAGTTAGCGAGAGGACAGTTAGCGAGAGGACAGTTAGCGAGAGGACAGTTGGCGAGAGGACAGTTGGCGAGAGGACAGTTAGCGAGAGGACAGTTAGCGAGAGGACAGTTGGCGAGAGGACAGTTGGCGAGAGGACGGTTGGCGAGAGGACAGTTGGCGAGAGGACAGTTAGCGAGAGGACAGTTAGCGAGAGGACAGTTAGCGAGAGGACAGTTAAACGGTTATCAGCTCTTGCTTGGGTTCAGGTCAGTTTTAACCAGGAAGTATCTACGGTCCACATTGGTGCAAATAAGATGCAATAAGACAAGTCATAGCCTGAAGACAGAAACCAACAGGATCCTGAACAGCTTCTACCCCCCCCCCCCCCCCCCCCCCCTTCTAAGCCTTAAGACTGTTGAACAAGACTGCTACATATAGAATCAAATGGCTACTCAGACTATCTGCATTTACCCTTTTCTGCATTAACTCTCTTACACTGACTCTATGAACACACACACACACACACACACACACACACACACACACACACACACACACACACACACACACACACACACACACACACACACACACACACACACACACACACTCATCACATACGCTACTGCTACTGTCTATTATCTATCCTGTTGCATAGTCACATTACCCAGAGCTACATGTACCTACCCCTGCACATCAACTCTGTACTGGTCCTCACTGTATATAGCCTAGTTATCATTACATATGTACCTGTCTACCTGAGTTACCTGGTAACCCTGCACATAGACTCTGTACTGGTCCTCACTGTATATAGCCTAGTTATCATTACATATGTACCTATCTACCTGAGTTACCTGGTAACCCTGCACATAGACTCTGTACTGGTCCTCACTGTATATAGCCTAGTTATCATTACATATGTACCTATCTACCTGAGTTACCTGGTAACCCTGCACATAGACTCTGTACTGGTCCTCACTGTATATAGCCTAGTTATCATTACTCATAGACTCTGTACTGGTCCTCACTGTATATAGCCTAGTTATATTTAATTCGTTATTTGTTATTCCCTGAGCATTTATTCCTTATGTCACTATTTCATTATTATAAAAAAAAAGGTTTATCTTTAACTCTACATTGTTGGAAAATGACCCGTCAGTAAACAATTCATTAACACCTGTTGTTAACAAAGTTACGAATAACATTTGATTTGATTTCAATAACGTCACATCATGAAAAACTTGAAACTTGGAGGAATGACAGTCAGAGAAAGAGAGAGAGCATTCACTCATTTCTGTAATGTTCCAGATTAAACTGAAAAGTCCTGGCTGTCTCCTGACTTGACTTGGGGTGGGAAACATGACATTATGATGAATGGAGGGGTGGGGAGGAGGAGACAAGATGGGAGGAGGATGAGAGGACAGAAAGAATAGAGGAAAACAGAAAACAGATGAGTGATAGAGAGAGGAGAGGAGAGGAGAGGAGAGGAGAGTAGAGGAGAGGAGAGGAGAGGAGAGGAGAGGAGAGGAGAGGAGAGGAGAGGAGAGGAGAGGAGAGGAGAGGAGAGGAGAGGAGAGGAGAGGAGAGGAGAGGAGAGGAGAGGAGAGGAGGAGAGAAAAATGAGAGGAGTGGAGAGAGGAGAGGAGAGAGAAGAAGAGAGATGAGAGAAGAGGAGAGGAGAGAGGAGGAGAGTAGAGGAGGGAAGTGGAGAGAGGACAGGAGAGAGGAGAGGATAGGAGAGAGAAAATGAGAGGAGAGGAGTGGAGAGAGGAGAGTAGAGTAGAGTAGAGGAGAGGAGAGGAGAGGAGAGGAGAGGAGAGGAGAGGAGAGGAGAGGAGAGGAGAGAGGAAATGAGAGGAGAGGAGTGGAGAGAGGAGAGTAGAGTAGAGGAGAGGAGAGGAGAGTAGAGGAGAGTAGAGGAGAGGAGAGGAGAGGAGAGGAGAGAGGAAATGAGAGGAGAGGAGAGAGAAAATGAGAGGAGAGGGGGAGAGGAGAGGAGTTCTCTCAGTTGGACGGCAGCCAAGTGCACTATGTCCCAAATAGCACCCTACTCTATATGTAGTGCACACCCATATGGCTCTGTACAAAAGTAGTGCACTATATAGGGAATAGGGTGCTATAAAGTAGTGCACTACGTAGGGAATGGAGTGCCTGGACACAGATGCTTCTCTCTATTCTGCTGTGCTCTGCTCCCCGCCCACCATCCACCCCCTCATCAGAATGTTCTCATTAAATATTCATTCAGCCTCTGAGTCCCAAAGGAGCTCCCTATTCCCTACATAGCGTACTACGTTTTACCAGAACCCTATGGGGCCCTAAGGGCACTGGTCAAAAAATAGTGCACTTTAATAGGGTGCCATTTGGAACACAGATGACAGTTACATAATAGAACGCAAAACAAGTGTGGACAACGAGTTCCACCTGACCTGTCTCTGACCACAGAGCCTACAATCATTTACTTAGAAACCAATGGGTCAGCGATCCTGGACTGTGTACCAAGTAGTACCCTATACCCTATATAGTGCACTAGAACCCTATATCCCAGGTCAAAAGTAGTGCACTACATAGGGAATATGGTGCGTTTTGGGACGTAACTCTGGATCAACTCACAATAAATGATATTCATCATTAAATAAAATGCCGGTGTAAAACGCCAGTAAAATAAAACAGATGTTGGTAATTCATTGACAAATCACTTGAGCGATGAAGAGGTAGTTAGAAGACAGAGAGGGAGATAGAGCGAGATGGAGACAGAGAGAGATGGAAACAGAGAGAGAGGGAGACAGAGAGAGATGGAGACAGAGAGAGGGAGACAGAGCGAGAGACAGAGAGAGGGAGACAGAGAGAGATGGAGACAGAGAGAGATGGAAACAGAGAGAGAGGGAGACAGAGAGAGATGGAGACAGAGAGAGGGAGACAGAGCGAGAGACAGAGAGAGGGAGACAGAGAGAGATGGAGACAGAGAGAGGGAGACAGAGCGAGAGACAGAGAGAGGGAGACAGAGAGAGATGGAAACAGAGAGAGATGGAGACAGAGAGAGAGGGAGACAGAGAGAGATGGAGACAGAGAGAGGGAGACAGAGCGAGAGACAGAGAGAGGGAGACAGAGAGAGATGGAGACAGAGAGAGGGAGACAGAGGGAGGGAGACAGAGAGAGATGGAGATGGAGACAGAGAGAGAGGGAGACAGAGGGAGGGAGACAGAGAGAGAGGGAGACAGAGAGAGAGGGAGACAGAGAGAGATGGAGACAGAGAGAGATGGAGACAGAGAGAGAGGGAGACAGAGAGAGATGGAAACAGAGAGAGATGGAAACAGAGAGAGATGGAGACAGAGAGAGAGGGAGACAGAGAGAGAGGGAGACAGAGAGAGAGGGAGACAGAGAGAGAGGGAGACAGAGAGAGAGGGAGACAGAGAGAGATGGAAACACAGAGAGATGGAGACAGAGAGAGAGGGAGACAGAGAGAGAGGGAGACAGAGAGAGGGAGACAGAGAGAGGGAGACAGAGCGAGAGACAGAGAGAGGGAGATAGAGGGAGACAGAGGGAGATAGAGAGGGAGACAGAGAGAGATGGAAACAGAGAGAGGGAGACATAGAGAGAGAGACAGAGAGAGGGAGACAGAGAGAGAGGGAGACAGAGAGAGATGGAGATGGAGACAGAGAGAGAGAGAGACATAGGGATAGAGCCAAAGAGAGAGAGAGACATAGGGAGGGAGCCAGAGGGTGAGAGACACAGAGGGAGGGAGCCAGAGAGAGGGAGATAGACTGTTTATTTCACCTGTTGACTTCCTGTCTACTTCACTTGCTTTGACAATGTAAACATATGTCTCCTATGCCAAAAAAGCCCCTTTCTATTAAATTGAATTGAAATTGAGGGAGATAGAGAGAGTGCGCCACAGGTAACTTCCACAAAGCTGTGAACGATCTGAGACACAAGGCAACAAGGGCCTTCTATGCCATCAAAAGGCAAAACTAGAATGCTGTTTGACCCTAAACAGAGAATACACAGTGGCAGAATACCTGACCACTGTGACTGACCCAAACTTAAGGAAAACTTTGACCATGTACAGACTCAGTGAGCATAGCCTTGCTATTGAGAAAGGTCGCCGTAGGCAGACCTGGCTCTCAAGAGAAGACAGGCTATGTGCACACTGCCCACAAAATGAGGTGTAAACTGAGCTGCACTTCCTAACCTCCTGCCCAATGTATGACCATATTAGAGACACATATTTCCCTCAGATTACACAGATCCACAAAGAATTCGAAAACAAATCCAATTTCGATAAAGTCCCATATCTACTGGGTGAAATACCACAGTGTGCCATCACAGCAGCAAGATTTGTGACCTGTTGCCACAAGAAAAGGTCAACCAGTGAAGAACAAACACCATTGTAAATACAACCCATATGTATGTTTTTTGTGCTTTGCACATACAATTTCATTTGAAATGTCTTTATTCTTTTGGAATTTTTGTGAGTGTAATGTTTACTGTTTTATTGTTTATTTAACTTCTGTTTAGTATCTACTACACTTGCTTTGGCAATGTTAACATATGTTTCCCATGCCAATAAAGCCCTTAAATTGAAATTGAATTGAGAGAGAAAAAGAGAGAGATAATGACACACAGAGACAGAGAGAGAGACAGAGAAAGACATAGAGAGAAAGACAGAGAGAGACAGAGAGAGAGACAGAGAGAGAGACATGGAGAGAGACAGAGAGAAAGATAGAGCAAGAGAGAGAGAGAAATAGAGAGTGATAGAGTCAAAGAGAGACAGAGAGAAAGATACACTGCTCCAAAAAATAATGTGAACACTTAAACAACACAATGTAACTCCAAGTCAATCACACTTCTGTGAAATCAAACTGTCCACTTAGGAAGCAACAGTGATTGACAATACATTTCACATGCTGTTGTGCAAATGGAATAGACAACAGGTGGAAATTATAGGCAATTAGCAAGACACCCCCAATAAAGGAGTGGTTCTGCAGGTGGTGACCACAGACAACTTCTCAGTTCCTATGCTTCCTGGCTGATGTTTTGGTCACTTTTGAATGCTGGCGGTGCTTTCACTCTAGTGGTAGCATGAGACGGAGTCTACAACCCACACAAGTGGCTCAGGTAGTGCAGCTCATCCAGGATGGCACATCAATGCGAGATGTGGCAAGAAGGTTTGCTGTGTCTGTCAGCGTAGTGTCCAGAGCATTGAGGCGCTACCAGGAGACAGGCCAGTACATCAGGAGACGTGGAGGAGGCCGTAGGAGGGCAACAACCCAGCAGCAGGACCGCTACCTCCGCCTTTGTGCAAGGAGGAGCAGGAGGAGCACTGCCAGAGCCCTGCAACATGACCTCCAGCAGGCCACAAATGTGCATGTGTCTGCTCAAACGGTCAGAAACAGACTCCATGAGGGTGGTATGAGGGCCCGACGTCCACAGGTGGGGGTTGTGCTTACAGCCCAACACCGTGCAGGACGTTTGGCATTTGCCAGAGAACACCAAGATTGGCAAATTTGCCACTGGCGCCCTGTGCTCTTCACAGATGAAAGCAGGTTCACACTGAGCACGTGACAGACGTGACAGAGTCTGGAGACGCCGTGGAGAATGTTCTGCTGCCTGCAACATCCTCCAGCATGAAGGGTTTGGCGGTGGGTCAGTCATGGTGTGGGGCGGCATTTCTTTGGGGGGCCGCACAGCCCTCCATGTGCTCGCCAGAGGTAGCCTGACTGCCATTAGGTACCGAGATGAGATCCTCAGACCCCTTGTGAGACCATATGCTGGTGCGGTTGGCCCTGGGTTCCTCCTAATGCAAGACAATGCTAGACCTCATGTGGCTGGAGTGTGTCAGCAGTTCCTGCAAGAGGAAGGCATTGATGCTATGGACTGGCCCGCCCGTTCCCCAGACCTGAATCCAATTGAGCCCATCTGGGACATTATGTCTCGCTCCATCCACCAACGCCACGTTGCACCACAGACTGTCCAGGAGTTGGCGGATGCTTTAGTCCAGGTCTGGGAGGAGATCCCTCAGGAGACCATCCGCCACCTCATCAGGAGCATGCCCAGGCGTTGTAGGGAGGTCATACAGGCACGTGGAGGCCACACACACTACTGAGCCTCATTTTGACTTGTTTTAAAGACATTACATCAAAGTTGGATCAGCCTGTAGTGTGGTTTTCCACTTTAATTTTGAGTGTGACTCCAAATCCAGACCTCCATGGGTTGATAAATTGCATTTCCAATGATTATTTTTGTGTGATTTTGTTGTCAGCACATTCAACTATGTAAAGAAAAAAGTATTTAATAAGATTATTTCATTCATTCAGATCTAGGATGTGTTATTTTAGTGTTCCCTTTATTTATTTGAGCAGTGTATATATATATATATATATATAGAGAGAGACAGAGAGACAGAGAAAAAGAGAGAGAGCAAGAGAGAGAGAGAAATAGAGAGACAGAGAGGACTTTAAAATGTGGGACAAACTGGACTTTAAAATGTGGAACAAACATCCAATTGAAGCCCTACATGCAGAATTCTGTCGGAAAATTCTACAAGTCCAGAGAAATACACCAACTAACGCATGTAGGGTAGAATTGGGCCGCTTTCCAGTAATAATGAAAATACAGAAAAGATCATTAACATTTTGGCTACATCTAAATTCAAGTCCAAATTCAAGTCTGCAATTTAAAGCACTTCAAACCCAAGAGCTGAGTCCAGAAACGAGCCCTCTCAGTCAGCTGGTGTTGGACCTCACCAACCAAGCTGACACCGCACTGCTTCAAAAGAAAGAATTCCAATAAACAAAATCATGAACCAATCAAAGGACTCATATTTACAACATTGGAAAAACGAAACAAAATCCCAAAGCCGACTAAATTGCTGTCTGACCCTAAACAGAGAATATGACTTGGCTGATTATCTCTACTCTGTTCAGAGATATGAAGCAGAGACAGATCCTTACCAAGTACAGGCTGAGTGACCACCTGGCTGATTATCTCTACTCTGTTCAGAGATATGAAGCAGAGACAGATCCTTACCAAGTACAGGCTGAGTGACCACCTGGCTGATTATCTCTACTCTGTTCAGAGATATGAAGCAGAGACAGATCCTTACCAAGTACAGGCTGAGTGACCACCTGGCTGATTATCTCTACTCTGTTCAGAGATATGAAGCAGAGACAGATCCTTACCAAGTACAGGCTGAGTGACCACCTGGCTGATTATCTCTACTCTGTTCAGAGATATGAAGCAGAGACAGATCCTTACCAAGTACAGGCTGAGTGACCACCTGGCTGATTATCTCTACTCTGTTCAGAGATACGAAGCAGAGACAGATCCTTACCAAGTACAGGCTGAGTGACCACCTGGCTGATTATCTCTACTCTGTTCAGAGATATGAAGCAGAGACAGATCCTTACCAAGTACAGGCTGAGTGGACAGATCCTTACCAAGTACAGGCTGAGTGACCACCGATTGGCAATAGAAGCCGGCAGACATAAAAAGACATGGCTACCCAAAGAGGAGCGTGTATGTGGTCACTGCACGACAGGGGAGGTAGAGACAGAGATGCACTTTCTCCTTTACTGTGATAAATATTCCTCACCAAGAGATACATTATTCACAGAAATGACTACATTTATTCACAATTTTTACTTATTAAACCCAGAGGAAAAACTAAAAATACTCATGGGCGAAGGAGCAATGGCTCCTCTTGCAGCCAAATATGTATTTGCCTTCCACAGCCTGAGGGACACTGAATAATAACATCTGCATAGTAAACAGTAACTTACTTATTATTACTGTTATTGTTATTACTATTATTATTGTTGTTTATCATTCCAAATAGTAGTGGTATGGGTGGTAGGGTGATGATAATGATTTCTAATATATTGTTGATATTTTTGTATTTAATTTTGTATTATTATTTACTACCATTTTATATTATTATTTGTTATTGTTTATAATTGTATTACAATGTATATTGTATACATTGTTGCTTTGGCAATATTGACACAATGTTTTTCATGCTTGAATTTGAATTTGAGTCAGAGATAGAGCGAGAGAGACAGAGAGACAGACAGACAGACAGACAGACAGACAGACAGACAGAGAAAGAGACAGAGAGAGAGAGAGACAGAGACAGATAGACAGAGACAGATAGACAGACAGACAGACAGACAGACAGACAGACAGACAGAGACAGAGAGAGACAGAGAGAGAGACAGAGACAGATAGACAGAGACAGACAGACAGACAGACAGACAGACAGACAGACAGACAGACAGACAGACAGACAGACAGACAGACAGACAGACAGACAGACAGACAGACAGACAGACAGACAGACAGACAGACAGACAGACAGACAGACAGACAGACAGAGAAAGAGACAGAGAGAGACAGATAGACAGAGAGACAGAGACAGATAGACAGAGAGACAGACAGAGACAGAGAGATACAGACAGAGAGACAGAGACAGAGAGAGAGAAAGAAAATTAATAGTCAAGAAATATTAAAAAGTCAGAGTTGACGCACTGTGCCAATTTTCTTCTTCTGTGTTTTCCTCCCACCTCCCACCTCCTCCTTCCCTCTCTTTCTTCTCCTCTATGTTCCCTCTCTCGACCCAAGGGGGACAATCCTATCTCTACCTCTACATACTGCGCCACAACAATGACAGTCGGAATCTTTCCAGCTTCTCAGCACTCTAGAATGAAACCGTCCTCGTTCTAATGCCGGCCATTACACTCAGTCACCATGGTAACCAGCCTTATCAGCCCACCTCATTGTTGCCCAAGCCATCATTTGTGGATACGACCTCTTCTTCTGTCTGATTGGGCTTGACCCGCGAAAGTGATGTAATCTCTTCACCTGAACACACCAGAACAATCCTAGAGTTTTCATCCCCGGCCAGCCATGTCAATTCCTTATTCTTCTCTCTTGTAGATCTTCTTCTGTGGTTAATGACATGAAGCTAAAGTAGCTCATTGAAATATCTCTGTCTACGTCCAAAATGGCATCCTATTTACAATATAGTGCACTACCTTTGACCAGAGCCTATAGGGCACCTGCAACCTTTTTAGGGGATAGGGTGTCATTTAGGACTAGGGTTGCAAAATTCCTTGAACTTTCAATAAATTCCCATTTTTTCTCCAAAATCCCAGCTGGAGGATTCCCAGGAATCGGTAGTAAATGAGCAGGAATTTATTGAAAGTTACTGTTTAGCACAGTTGGATGAGGCTGATTCTCTACTCCCGTCACTCACTCACTCACTCACTCACTCACTCACTCACTCACTCACTCACTCACTCACTCACTCACTCACTCACTCACTCACTCACTCACTCACTCACTCACTCACATCACTCACTCACTCACTCACTCACTCACTCACTCACTCACTCACTCACTCACTCACTCACTCACTCACTCACTCACTCACTCACTCACTCACTCGTCTCGCTGTCTCACCCTCTTCCCTCCTTCTCTCTTTTTCTTTCTCCTTCTTCCCTCTCTTTTCCCTCCTTCTCGCTTTCCTGCACTCTCTCTATCCCTCTCTCCCTCTCTCCCTCCCTCCCTCCCTCCCTCCCTCCCTCCCTCCCTCCCTCCCTCCCTCCCTCCCTCCCTCCCTCCCTCCCTCTCTACTCTCATCACCCTGTCGCTGTGGGCCTTAACAGAGTAATTTTCTATAATGTCAGGGTTGTATTATAGCTAGGACATTAATGCTATGTTTACTGCCAGGTAATGCAACCTGCTACTGTCAGTCAACATAGGGAATAAGGTGCAGTAGACAGTAACAGGGTCGGGCCAAAAGTAGCATATGGATAAGGGTGACATTTGGGATGGAACTTCTATCTAAACGATTTAGGAAGGTACACAACCACCTCTAAGTCTTTCAAAGTCTAATCAGGTTATAGATGGTGGTGGTGTAGATGAGGCTGGGTCTGGTCAGGTTATAGATGGTGGTGGTGTAGATGAGGCTGGGTCTGGTCAGGTTATAGATGGTGGTGTAGATGAGGCTGGGTCTAGTCAGGTTATAGATGGTGGTGGTGTAGATGAGGCTGGGTCTAGTCAGGTTATAGATGGTGGTGGTGTAGATGAGGCTGGGTCTAGTCAGGTTATAGATGGTGGTGGTGTAGATGAGGTTGGGTCTAGTCAGGTTATAGATGGTGGTGGTGTAGATGAGGCTGGGTCTAGTCAGGTTATAGATGGTGGTGTAGATGAGGCTGGGTCTAGTCAGGTTATAGATGGTGGTGTAGATGAGGCTGGGTCTAGTCAGGTTATAGATGGTGGTGGTGTAGATGAGGCTGGGTCTAGTCAGGTTATAGATGGTGGTGTAGATGAGGCTGGGTCTAGTCAGGTTATAGATGGTGGTGGTGTAGATGAGGCTGGGTCTAGTCAGGTTATAGATGGTGGTGTAGATGAGGCTGGGTCTAGTCAGGTTATAGATGGTGGTGGTGTAGATGAGGCTGGGTCTAGTCAGGTTATAGATGGTGGTGTAGATGAGGCTGGGTCTAGTCAGGTTATAGATGGTGGTGGTGTAGATGAGGCTGGGTCTAGTCAGGTTATAGATGGTGGTGTAGATGAGGCTGGGTCTAGTCAGGTTATAGATGGTGGTGGTGTAGATGAGGCTGGGTCTAGTCAGGTTATAGATGGTGGTGTAGATGAGGCTGGGTCTAGTCAGGTTATAGATGGTGGTGTAGATGAGGCTGGGTCTAGTCAGGTTATAGATGGTATTGGTGTAGATGAGGCTGGGTCTAGTCAGGTTATAGATGGTGGTGTAGATGAGGCTGGGTCTAGTCAGGTTATAGATGGTGGTGTAGATGAGGCTGGGTCTAGTCAGGTTATAGATGGTGGTGTAGATGAGGCTGGGTCTAGTCAGGTTATAGATGGTGGTGGTGTAGATGAGGCTGGGTCTAGTCAGGTTATAGATGGTGTAGATGAGGCTGGGTCTAGTCGGTATAGATGGTGGTGGTGTAGATGAGGCTGGGTCTAGTCAGGTTATAGATGGTGTAGATGAGGCTGGGTCTAGTCAGGTTATAGATGGTGGTGGTGTAGATGAGGCTGGGTCTAGTCAGGTTATAGATGGTGGTGTAGATGAGGCTGGGTCTAGTCAGGTTATAGATGGTGGTGGTGTAGATGAGGCTGGGTCTAGTCAGGTTATAGATGGTGGTGTAGATGAGGCTGGGTCTAGTCAGGTTATAGATGGTGGTGGTGTAGATGAGGCTGGGTCTAGTCAGGTTATAGATGGTGGTGTAGATGAGGCTGGGTCTAGTCAGGTTATAGATGGTGGTGTAGATGAGGCTGGGTCTAGTCAGGTTATAGATGGTGGTGTAGATGAGGCTGGGTCTAGTCAGGTTATAGATGGTGGTGTAGATGAGGCTGGGTCTAGTCAGGTTATAGATGGTGGTGGTGTAGATGAGGCTGGGTCTAGTCAGGTTATAGATGGTGTAGATGAGGCTGGGTCTAGTCAGGTTATAGATGGTGGGGTGTAGATGAGGCTGGGTCTAGTCAGGTTATAGATGGTGGTGTAGATGAGGCTGGGTCTAGTCAGGTTATAGATGGTGGTGGTGTAGATGAGGCTGGGTCTAGTCAGGTTATAGATGGTGGTGTAGATGAGGCTGGGTCTAGTCAGGTTATAGATGGTGGTGTAGATGAGGCTGGGTCTAGTCAGGTTATAGATGGTTGGTGTAGATGAGGCTGGGTCTAGTCAGGTTATAGATGGTGGTGTAGATGAGGCTGGGTCTAGTCAGGTTATAGATGGTGGTGTAGATGAGGCTGGGTCTAGTCAGGTTATAGATGGTGGTGTAGATGAGGCTGGGTCTAGTCAGGTTATAGATGGTGGTGTAGATGAGGCTGGGTCTAGTCAGGTTATAGATGGTGGTGGTGTAGATGAGGCTGGGTCTAGTCAGGTTATAGATGGTGGTGTAGATGAGGCTGGGTCTAGTCAGGTTATAGATGGTGGTGGTGTAGATGAGGCTGGGTCTAGTCAGGTTATAGATGGTGGTGGTGTAGATGAGGCTGGGTCTAGTCAGGTTATAGATGGTGGTGGTGTAGATGAGGCTGGGTCTAGTCAGGTTATAGATGGTGGTGTAGATGAGGCTGGGTCTAGTCAGGTTATAGATGGTGGTGGTGTAGATGAGGCTGGGTCTAGTCAGGTTATAGATGGTGGTGGTGTAGATGAGGCTGGGTCTAGTCAGGTTATAGATGGTGGTGTAGATGAGGCTGGGTCTAGTCAGGTTATAGATGGTGGTGTAGATGAGGCTGGGTCTAGTCAGGTTATAGATGGTGGTGGTGTAGATGAGGCTGGGTCTAGTCAGGTTATAGATGGTGGTGTAGATGAGGCTGGGTCTAGTCAGGTTATAGATGGTGGTGGTGTAGATGAGGCTGGGTCTAGTCAGGTTATAGATGGTGGTTAGATGAGGCTGGGTCTAGTCAGGTTATAGATGGTGGTGGTGTAGATGAGGCTGGGTCTAGTCAGGTTATAGATGGTGGTGTAGATGAGGCTGGGTCTAGTCAGGTTATAGATGGTGGTGGTGTAGATGAGGCTGGGTCTAGTCAGGTTATAGATGGTGGTGTAGATGAGGCTGGGTCTAGTCAGGTTATAGATGGTGGTGTAGATGAGGCTGGGTCTAGTCAGGTTATAGATGGTGGTGGTGTAGATGAGGCTGGGTCTAGTCAGGTTATAGATGGTGTAGATGAGGCTGGGTCTAGTCAGGTTATAGATGGTGGTGGTGTAGATGAGGCTGGGTCTAGTCAGGTTATAGATGGTGGTGTAGATGAGGCTGGGTCTAGTCAGGTTATAGATGGTGGTGGTGTAGATGAGGCTGGGTCTAGTCAGGTTATAGATGGTGGTGTAGATGAGGCTGGGTCTAGTCAGGTTATAGATGGTGTAGATGAGGCTGGGTCTAGTCAGGTTATAGATGGTTGGTGTAGATGAGGCTGGGTCTAGTCAGGTTATAGATGGTGGTGTAGATGAGGCTGGGTCTAGTCAGGTTATAGATGGTGGTGTAGATGAGGCTGGGTCTAGTCAGGTTATAGATGGTGGTGTAGATGAGGCTGGGTCTAGTCAGATTATAGATGGTGGTGTAGATGAGGCTGGGTCTAGTCAGGTTATAGATGGTGGTGTAGATGAGGCTGGGTCTAGTCAGGTTATAGATGGTGGTGGTGTAGATGAGGCTGGGTCTAGTCAGGTTATAGATGGTGGTGGTGTAGATGAGGCTGGGTCTAGTCAGGTTATAGATGGTGGTGTAGATGAGGCTGGGTCTAGTCAGGTTATAGATGGTGGTGTAGATGAGGCTGGGTCTAGTCAGGTTATAGATGGTGGTGGTGTAGATGAGGCTGGGTCTAGTCAGGTTATAGATGGTGGTGGTGTAGATGAGGCTGGGTCTAGTCAGGTTATAGATGGTGGTGTAGATGAGGCTGGGTCTAGTCAGGCTATAGATGGTGGTGGTGTAGATGAGGCTGGGTCTAGTCAGGTTATAGATGGTGGTGTAGATGAGGCTGGGTCTAGTCAGGTTATAGATGGTGGTGGTGTAGATGAGGCTGGGTCTAGTCAGGTTATAGATGGTGGTGTAGATGAGGCTGGGTCTAGTCAGGTTATAGATGGTGGTGTAGATGAGGCTGGGTCTAGTCCGGCTATAGATGGTGGTGGTGTAGATGAGGCTGGGTCTAGTCAGGTTATAGATGGTGGTGGTGTAGATGAGGATGGGTCTAGTCAGGTTATAGATGGTGGTGTAGATGAGGCTGGGTCTAGTCAGGTTATAGATGGTGGTGGTGTAGATGAGGCTGGGTCTAGTCAGGTTATAGATGGTGGTGTAGATGAGGCTGGGTCTAGTCAGGTTATAGATGGTGGTGGTGTAGATGAGGCTGGGTCTAGTCAGGCTATAGATGGTGGTGGTGTAGATGAGGCTGGGTCTAGTCAGGCTATACATGGTGGTGGTGTAGATGAGGCTGAGTCTAGTCAGGTTATAGATGGTGGTGTATTTTAGGCTGGTCTAGTCAGGTTATAGATGGTGGTGGTGTAGATGAGGCTGGGTCTAGTCAGGTTATAGATGGTGTAGATGAGGCTGGGTCTAGTCAGGTTATAGATGGTGGTGTAGATGAGGCTGGGTCTAGTCAGGTTATAGATGGTGGTATAGATGAGGCTGGGTCTAGTCAGGTTATAGATGGTGGTGGTGTAGATGAGGCTGGGTCTAGTCAGGTTATAGATGGTGGTGTAGATGAGGCTGGGTCTAGTCAGGTTATAGATGGTGGTGGTGTAGATGAGGCTGGGTCTAGTCAGGTTATAGATGGTAGTGTAGATGAGGCTGGGTCTAGTCAGGTTATAGATGGTGGTGGTGTAGATGAGGCTGGGTCTAGTCAGGTTTTGCTAGTGGATGAGGAGAGTGTAGTGGGAAGGGTAAGAGACCAGGGGGGGAGGAGGAGGGAGTCAAGCGGAAGAGGAAAAGGGGGAGAAGAAAAGAGGTGGGAGGGGAGAGGCTGGTGTGGTCAAAGGCACCAAGGAACCTTTGCCTGGTGCTGTGGCGGAGGCCCTGACCAGAGAGGAAGGGCAGGTGGTCAGGATGGGAGATGAGGAGGAGGAAGGTGGGTCTGAGGAAGAGGATGAATTACGTTGATTTACAGAGTCAGCCACAGTAGTACGATAAGTGCAGCGAAATACATTGATTTACAGGATCAGCCATAATGGTACAACACCACTGGAGCAAATTAGGGTTAAGTACCTTGCTCAAAGACACATTGACAGATTTTTCACCTTGTTGGCTTGGGTATTTGTAATAGTGACCCTAACACTTTAACTGCTAGGCTACCTGCCGTCCTGGTATGGACTTATATGGACTCATCCATACGTTCCTTTTATGTGTACGTCTTCGAGTATGAATTATGTGTGGTGAAATACTAAGATAAAGTAAAGAAGCATTCTCTCTCTCTCTCCATCTATCTTTCACTCAATTTTTATTTCTCTCTGTATTTTTCTCTCTCTATCTATCTTCCACTTATTGTCTTTCATCTTCCTCTCATTTCCTCTGTAAGTTTTGTGAGCTAGAAGGAAGTAGGAAGCATCTCTCTCTCTCTCTCTCAATCTCAGCACCCTCCAAGATCCTAGAAGTGTTCAGTAATGGAAGAGTAATTCGATCGTGTTTTGGTTGTTGACTATTCAAAACTGCCAGTAACACACTAGTATGGAACCCTACTTTTCAAGATACACTTAGGGTGTGCATCCCAAATGGCACCCTATTCCCAATATAGTGCACACTACTTTTGACTAGGACCCATAGGTCGAATAGGGTACCATTCGGGACATGCCCACAGACAGAATCTTTAGAACTCTACTTTTGCAACAAGCTATGTAGTCATCGAAAGTTAATGGGGACAGAATACAATTAGAGTATAATTGCTTAGAGTTAATTGAATTAATTAAAGTTAAAAGGGGAGGTATGGGTATGATAAAGAATAGCAGCAGTAGGATCCATTTTAATCTGTGACAACGTGCATCCCAAATGGAACCCCTATTCCCTATATGGTGCACACTATGGGCCACTGGTCAAAAGAAGTGCACTCTATAGGGAATAGAGTGCGATTTGGGACGTGCGACACTGCGTACATGGTGGCATCATTAGTGGGAAGTGGAGAGGCGTACAGCCTGAAAATTCAAACTAATCCCCAATGGAACTACAGATTAGGCCCTGGTAAAGACAGATGGAGGGAGGGATGAGTGGAGGGGTAAGGACAGACTCCAGAGAAGGAAGGTCTTTTTTCTTCTCTCAAAATATCCTCTTCTTTCCTGTTTTCACTCACACTAAGAAACCAAGAAACAGGATGAGAATATGTTGGCATTGAGGAGTTCACTACAGTCACTGGCTTCATTAATAAGTGGATCGACGACGTTGTCCCCACAGTGACCGTACGTACATATCCCAACCAGAAGACATGGATTACAGGCAACATCCGCACCAAGCTAAATGCTAGAGCACGCGCTTTCAAGGAGCGAGACACTAATCTGGGCGCTTATAAGAAATCCGCTACCACCTCAGATGAGCCATTAAACAGGCAAAGCGTCAATATAGGACTAAGACAGAATCCTGCTACGCCGGCTCTGACGCTCGTCAGATGTAGCAGGGTTTGCAAACTTTCATGGATTACAAAGGGAAACCCAGCCGCAAGCTACCCAGTGACGTGAGCCTACCAGATGAGCTAAATGCCTTCTAGGCTCACTTTGAGGCAAACAACACTAAACCAGGTATGATAGCACCAGCTGTTCCGGACGACTGTGTGATCACACTCTACGTAGCCGATCTGAGTAAGACCTTTCAACAGGTTAACATTCACAAGGCCTCAGGGCAAGACGGATTACCAGGACGCGAACTCGGAGCATGCGCTGCCCAGCTGGCAAGTGTCTTCACTGACATTTTGAACCTTTTGAACCTTCAAGTATTTTTAGCTAGATCCTAATTGTATGTTGTTGTTTTTTTTCTCTCTCTCTCTCTCTCTCTCTCTCTCTCTCTCTCTCTCTCTCTCTCTCTCTCTCTCTCACCCTAACCATAAACCTAACCACTAACGCTAAATCTAACCCCTAACTTTGTCCACACAGGGGTTGGTTCTTCTATTTTTGCGGGGACCTAAAATCCCCAAATGTCCCCACAAGGACAGAAGAACCAACACACACGCACAAACACACAATGATTGTGTCCGTGGAAAGCAAAGCTGTGGCTTGTTCAGTAATGATGTTATGGTTTTTGTTGTTGTCGTTGATAGGTGCAGTGAAATGTGTCAGAAGGCAGAGAGGTACAGTGGATTGGGCTACTCTAACTCATTATTCATACACATCTGACTTGGATATTAGGTGTGTGTGTGTTGAGAGAGAGAGAGAGACCGAGAGAGAGACAGAGAGAGAGACAGAGAGAAAGAGACAGAATGTGTGTGGGCTGCTAGTTAGCATGAAAGCGTGTGCCGTGCTTGTCTTTCTGTTTATAAGACTATATGCCCATGGCTGGTAGGACGTGTGAACTTGGTACTTGGATTGTGTGTGTGTGTGTGTCTTTCAATTTAAGGGGCTTTATTGATATGGGAAACATATGTTTACATTGCCAAAGTAAGTGAAGTAGATAATAAACATAAGTTAAATAAACAATAAAAATTATCCGGAAACATTACACTCACAAAAGTTCAAAAACAAGACATTTCAGATGTCATATTATGTCTATATACAGTGTTGTCTGGGTGTGTTTGTGTGTCATTCTCTCTCTCTCTGTGTGTGTTCCTCTCTCTCTCTTTGAGTGTGTCCTGCTCTCTCTTTGAGTGTGTGTCTTTCTCTCTCCCTTTGAGTGTGTGTCTTTCTCTCTCTCTTTGAGTGTGTCCTTCTCTCTCTTTGAGTGTGTGTCTTTCTCTCTCTCTTTGAGTGTGTGTCTTTCTCTCTCTCTTTGAGTGTCTTTCTCTCTCTCTTTGAGTGTGTGTCTTTCTCTCTCCCTTTGAGTGTGTGTCTTTCTCTCTCTCTTTGAGTGTGTCCGGCTCTCTCTTTGAGTGTGTCTTTCTCTCTCTCTTTGAGTCTGTGTCTTTCTCTCTCTCTTTGAGTCTGTGTCTTTCTCTCTCTCTTTGAGTGTGTGTCATTCTCTCTCTTTGAGTGAGTGTGTGTTTCTCTCTCTCTTTATGTTTCCGTGCGTCATCTGTGTATATTGAGGTTGAGTTTCTCGTCACAATGCGGAGGGTTGCAGAGCGTGGTTGGTGTCACTTTACCTTCAGCCCTTTAAAGTGGCATCCGGGCGCAGAGCCAGCCATAATTTAACTGTTATTGTTGTGTTCTGTTCTTGAGAGAGACGGAGAGACGGAGAGAGGGAGAGAGAGAGAGATAGAGACTCAGTGAGCATAGCCTTGCTTTTGAGAAAGGTCACCGTAGGCAGACCTGGCTCTCAGGAGAAGACAGACTATGTGCACACTGCCCACAAAATGAGGTGGAAACTGAGTTGCTCTTCCTAACCTCCTGCCAAATATATAACCATATTAGAGACACATATTTCCCTCAGATTACACAGACCCACAAAGAATTCGAAAAAACAAACCCGATTTTGATAAACTCCCAAGTCTATTGTGTGAAATACCACATTGTGCCATCACAGTAGCAAGATTTGTGACCCTTTTGTACTTTAACTATTTCCACATCGTTACAACACTGTATATAGACATAATAGGATAAATGTGACCCGTTTCAGGAAACTAGGCTTATGTTGAAAGTCACGACTTCACAGGAGAGCCGTTTGAACGTAAAACATATTTTGAGATCAAAATGGGGTTTTTTTGGGGCAGAAATGCCTTCTCGAACATGTGAACTTTCATGTGCTTTAATAACAAACGCTTATGCCATCTGTAAACACAAATAAAGTTGTTAAATTACGAGCCTAGTTGGTTTAGCCAAAGAAAAAGTCAGGAACCTTCCCGCTAGCCCTGATTGGCTGAGATAATGAGTGGGCTGGACATGCCGAGAGATGAGTTTCAGATTGGGTCTGCGGTGTAGCATCTTTAAAATGAGCTGCTAGTTATGCATAGATAATCCTTTCTACTGCAGTGCTTTTCTAAAGATATAGTGTTAGCCATGGAGAACTGCAAATATGTTGCTACTGCTCTCAATAACAATGCTGCCCTGAATTTATAAGGCGCTATCGACAAAGGTCAGTGGGAAAAAGTTGTGATGGCCTACTTTCTGGAGGACGATCGTTACCATGTTGACTCTCTGACTCTGAAAATGATTCAGACGATGAGGAAAAATCCCTGATTTACATAGAAAAAAGACAACATTGTAGAGTGTCTGATGACATATTTGCAAATCCTGACTAGAACCAAAAGATGTGTTCATATTACTCCAGTTCTAGCCTCCCTACACCGGCTTCCTGTTAAGGCAAGGGCTGATTTCAAGGTTTTACTGCTAACCTACAAAGCATGGGCTTGCTCCTACCTATCTTTCCGATTTGGTCCTGCCGTACATACCTACACGTACGCTACGGTCACAAGACGCAGGCCTCCTTACTGTCCCTAGAATTTCTAAGCAAACAGCTGGAGGCAGGGCTTTCTCCTATAGAGCTCCATTTTTATGGAATGGTCTGCCTACCAATGTGAGAGACGCAGACTCAGTCTCAACCTTTAAGTCTTTACTGAAGACTCATCTCTTCAGTAGGTCCTATGATTGAGTGTAGTCTGGCCCAGGAGTGTGAAGGTGAACGGAAAGGCTCCGGAGCAACGAACCGCCCTTGCTGTCTCTGCCTGGCCGGTTCCCCTCTCTCCACTGGGATTCTCTGCCTCTAACCCTATTACAGGGGCTGAGTCACTGGCTTACTGGTGCTCTTCCATGCCGTCCCTAGGAGGGGTGTGTCACTTAAGTGGGTTGAGTCCCCCCTTGGGTTGTGCTGTGGTGGAGATCTTTGTGGGCTATACTCGGCCTTGTCTCAGGATGGTAAGTTGGTGGTTGAAGACATCCCTCTAGTGGTGTGGGGGCTGTGCTTTGGCAAAGTGGGTGGGGTTATATCCTGCCTGTTTGGCCCTGTCCGGGGTCTCATCGGATGGGGCCACAGTGTCTCCTCACCCCTCCTGTCTCAGCCTCCAGTATTTATGCTGCAGTAGTTTATGTGTCGGGGGGCTAGGGTCAGTCTGTTATATCTGGAGTATTTCTCCTGTCTTATCCGGTGTCCTGTGTGAATTTAAGTATGCTCTCTCTAATTCTCTCTTTCTCTCTTTCTTTCTCTCAGAGGACCTGAGCCCTAGGACCATGCCTCAGGACTACCTGGCATGATGACTCCTTGCTGTCCCCAGTCCACCTGGCCGTGCTGCTGCTCCAGTTTCAACTGTTCTACCTGCGGCTATGGAACCCTGACCTGTTCACCGGATGTGCTACCTATCCCAGACCTGCTGTTTTCAACTCTCTAGAGACAGCAGGAGCAATAGAGATACTCTCAATGATCGGCTATGAAAAGCCAACTGACATTTACTCCTGAGGTGCTGACCTGATGCACCCTCTACAACTACTGTGATTTTTATTATCTGACCCTGCTGGTCATCTATAAACATTTGAACATCTTGACCATGTTCTGTTATAATCTCCACCTGGCACAGCCAGAAGAAGACTGGCCACCCCTCAAAGCCTGGTTCCTCTCTAGGTTTCTTCCTAGGTTTTGGCATTTCTAGGGAGTTTTTCCTAGCCACCGTGCTTCTACACCTGCATTGCTTGCTGTTTGGGGTTTTAGGCTGGGTTTCTGTAGAGCACTTTGAGATATCAGCTGATGTAAGAAGGGCTATATAAATACATTTGATGACAGCGATGGGGAAGAAACAGCAATCAACAGTGTTGTTGTCAAGGAAGAAGTTGACTGAGTTTTGAAATCAGTGGAATGTCTGGTAGAAATAGAGTATGATAAGCAGATGAATAGAATTCTGGCAATTTTTTATTACCTTTATTTAACTAGAACAAGTTCTTATTTTCAATGATGGCCTAGGAACAGTGGGTTAATCGCCTTGTTCAAGGGCAGAACGACAGATTTTTACCTTGACAGCTCAGGGATTTGATCTTGCAACCTTTAGGTTACTAGTCCAACACTATAACCACTAGGCTACCTGCTGGTTACTAGCCCAATGCTCTAACCACTAGGCTACCTGCTGGTTACTAGCCCAACGCTCTAACCACTAGGCTACCTGCTGGTTACTAGTCCAACGCTCTAACCACTAGGCTACCTGCTGGTTACTAGTCCAACGCTCTAACCACTAGGCTACCTGCTGGTTACTAGTCCAATGCTCTAACCACTAGGCTACATGCTGGTTACTAGTCCAACGCTCTAACCACTAGGCTACCTGCCGCCCCAAATGGAGTCGGAAAGAGCACACAGAAGGTTGTTGTATAAAACACCTGTCTCCTGGATTACATCTTCAAACTAAGGGCAAACATGGCATTCATGACAGAGATGGAGAAAGATCTGATGATTCTTATGCCTTTGCACAGTGTGAACCAGAGTGAACCAGAGTGACTTGACACAACGCGGTCCAAGCAAGCTGTGCAAACTAAACGGAAACGACACAGGACTTCTTATTTAATGAAAGATATTTAATGAACGATATTGCAGTCTACCGTGAAACTTTCATTCATGTATAAGAGTCTAGCTACTGTTTCAGATATTATACGTCTCTAATTTTGTCAGAGAGTTGTTTTCATTGCAAGTTAAAGCTTGTTGTTAGCTAGCCAGCTGAAGTTCGATGGCTGACTTGCTAGCTAACATTGAACCTATTTGGTTAACTTTAGCTAGCTATGACAATCAGTTTGTATTGCTAGTAGTCTGTGGATTGGGATTATAGTCCATTGTTAAGCTAGCTAGCTAATGTTAACATTACATGGCTAAACAAAATACCCTAAATTAAAGCTTGCTGTTAGCTATCTAACAATAGCTGAGGTTAGATGGATGGCTTGCTAGCTAAAATGAACTTACTTGTATGAACTGTGTGTAAAGTTAGTGATGTTTTCTCAGAATGCCATTTTGCATTAGCTAGCTAACATTGAACCTATTTGGTTAACTTTAGCTAGTTATGACAATCGGTTTGTATTGCTAGTACTCTGTGGATTGGGATAATAGTTAATTGTTTAGCTGGCTAGCTAGCTAGCTACATATCTAAACAAAATAACCCAAGTTAAAGCTTGCTATTAGCTAGCTAACGTTAGATGGCTGGCTAGCTAACATTACGTGTATGAACTGTGTGTAGTGATGTTATCTCAGAATGCCATTTTGCATCTAATTGTATAATAATGCTAAAATATTTGAATCTGAAATGTGTCTTTCAGCATCAGTAGAACACGCCTGACTCTCCTCCACTAGTCATACAAGGAGAATGGTCTGATGCCTCCCATCAGAAAGACCTGTAGAACACACCTGTCTCTCCTCCACCAGTCATACAAGGAGAATGGTCTAATGCCTCCCATCTAAAAGAGAGCTGGTCCAAGCAAGCACAGGGTTACACCTGAAGCATGAGGACTTGCAGCGAGTTGTGAACTTCATCAACAACTACGCAGAGGATAATTCCATAGTATTACCAGGACGCCACCCAGGACACAAACACTTTGGTGGAAAGCTGCTGCCGTCCCATGTGACAAAAGCAGCAGTGTGGCATCTCTACAAGGAATCGATGACAAAACTTGGTATGTAAAGTATAAACACTTATTGATTATTTAATTGACCTCCAACATTATTTTTATTGATCTCACATTATTTCAGTATTTTCCAGAGGTACGTGTAGTCGTAGCTCTGTCTTCCTTCAGGAATTTGCGGGGAAGATTGCTGCCCCACATCTCAAGTACTAAGCCCAGGACAGACCTGTGCTGGCAGTGCCAGAGGAACAACTATAAGGTCTTCAGATCTGCCAGAAGCTGTTAAGTCAGCCAAGCTGAAGAAGCAAGAGGTCCCTACTGAACCAGCAAGCAAAGACATCAGGATTTATTACAGCTTTGATTTTGCTCAACAAGTAAGCAACATGTACTCCTTTATACTGACTAAGAACATAGATATACATTTAAAATAATATATATATATATATATATATATATATATATATATATAGGCAGGTAAATACAGTGTATGATATACCATTTTGTAGCTCTGACTCTCAACGTTTATCTTTTACATTTTGCTACATAAGACCAGTGGTGGAAAAAGTACTAAATTGTCATACTTGAGTAAAAGTAAAGATACCTTAATAGAAAATGACTCAAGTAAAAGTGAAAGTCACCCAGTAAAATACTACTTGAGTAAAAGTATTTGGTTTTAAATGTAATTAAGTAAATGGAATTGGTCAAAAGTAAAAGTAAAAGTACAAACCATTTCAAATTCCTTACATTAAGCAAACCAGACGGCACAATTTTCCCAAAAATTTTTATTGGCGGAAAGCCAGGGGCACACTCCAACACTCCAACATAATAATTTAATATTATACAAAACCAGCCTACTGCTACAGGTCTATAGTAGATTAATATTATACAAGACCAACCTACTGCTACAGGTCTATATCAGATTAATATTATACAAGACCAACCTACTGCTACAGGTCTATATCAGTTTAATATTATACAAAACCAGCCTACTGCTACAGGTCTATATCAGATTAATATTATACAAGACCAACCTACTGCTACAGGTCTATAGTAGATTAATATTATACAAGACCAACCTACTGCTACAGGTCTATAGTAGATTAATATTATACAAGACCAACCTAAGGATCCGCCCCTTTTTTCAATTTTCTCCTAAAATGACATACCCACATCTAACTGCCTGTAGCTCAGGCCCTGAAGCAAGGATATACATTTGAAAGGAAACACTTTGAAGTGTGTGGACATGTGAAAGGAATGTAGGAGAACATAACACAATAGATCTGGTAAAAGATAATAATACAAAGAAAAAAAAACTTTCGTTTATATTTTTTTTGTACCATCATCTTTGAAATGCAAGAGAAAGGCCATAATATATTATTCCAGCCCAGGTGAAATTTACATTTTGACCACTAGATGGCAAAATGTATGTGCAAAGTTTAAGACTGATCCTTAACTAATGCATTTCTGTTCATCATTTTGTATCAAGACTGCCCAAATGTCCCTAATTTGTTTATTAATAACTTTTCATGTTCAAAACTTTGCACTCTCCTCAAACAATAGCATGGTATTATTTCACTGTAATAGCTACTATAAATTGGACAGTGCATTTAGATTTAACAAGAATTTAAGCTTTCTGCCAATATCAGATATGTCTATGTCCTGGGAAATGTTCTTGTTACATACAACCTCATGCTAATCGCATTAGCCTACGTTAGCTCAACCGTCCCGTGGACGGGACACCGATCCCGAAGAAAGACAAACCTACTGCTACAGGTCTGTAGTAGATTAATGTTATACAAGACCAAACATAAAGTTGGACCAGGAAACCACAACCTTTTTCATAGAGCTTGATTAAAAGTTAAGTCATTATGGCCCATTGTCTCCCTGTGAAAAGACCATCATACTATAGGCCTACTTCCTTTCAGTTCCTAGTGGACCACAGACTGTTGCGTGTGGACTCAGGCGTGCAGAGTCTGTCTGCACCAAGTCCAATCTGACCATGGTGTTCGTGAGAGCTTAAACCAACACCTCTGTTTCACAGTACAGCCTAAGGAGATGTTTTGTTGTCACATACACTGGATAGGTGCAGTGAAATGTGTTGTTTTACAGGGTCAGACGGAGTAGTACGGCACCTCCCTCTGAATCTAACATAGGGCATCATAATGTATATATCTAGTTGCTAGCTAGCCTCTGTCTGAATCTAACATAGGGCATCATAATGTATCTATCTAGTAGCTAGCTAGCCTCTGTCTGAATCTGACATAGGGCATCATAATGTATCTATCTAGTAGCTAGCTAGCCTCTGTCTGAATCTGACATAGGGCATCATAATGTATCTATCTAGTAGCTAGCTAGCCTCTGTCTGAATCTGACATAGGGCATCATAATGTATCTATCTAGTAGCTAGCTAGCCTGTGTCTGAATCTAACATAGGGCATCATAATGTATCTATCTAGTAGCTAGCTAGCCTGTGTCTGTATCTGACATAGGGCATCATAATGTATCTATCTAGTAGCTAGCTAGCCTCTGTCTGAATCTAACATAGGGCATCATAATGTATCTATCTAGTATCTAGCTAGCCTCTGTCTGAATCTGACATAGGGCATCATAATGTATCTATCTAGTAGCTAGCTAGCCTGTGTCTGAATCTAACATAGGGCATCATAATGTATCTATCTAGTAGCTAGCTAGCCTCTGTCTGAATCTAACATAGGGCATCATAATGTATCTATCTAGTATCTATCTAGTAACATGTGTATACATGTTATAAAAAACTTAAAAGGGTTCTTCAGCTGTCTCCAAAGGAGAACCCTTTGGAGAACCCTTTTTGGTTCCAGGTAGAAGCCTTTGGGGTTCCATGTAGAACCCTTGGGTTCTACATGGAACCCAAAATCATTCTACCTGGAACCAAAAAGGGTTCTCCTATGGGGACAGGCCGAAGAACACTTTCGGAAACCCTTTTTTTTCCAAGATGTACACCATCCAGCCTCATCAGCAGGGTATTATATTCTCACCACTGAAAAATGCAAACCCCTTTAGCTTGATTCTATTGAACGTATTCACATTCAATATATTTCACAATCAGCCTTCCAGTAACAACAAGGTCTCAATCTAACTAAGGTTTTAATGCACAAACTCTTTATTAACTTACGACTGACTGGTCATCACTATATCTATAGTTATCTATATCTATAGTTATCTATATCTATAGTTATCTATATTATCTATATCTATAGTTATCTACATCTATAGTTATCTATATCTATAGTTATCTATATTATCTATATCTATAGTTATCTACATCTATAGTTATCTATATCTATAGTTATATATAGTTATCTATATCTATAGTTATCTACATCTATAGTTATCTATATCTATAGTTATCTATATCTATAGTTATCTATATTATCTATATCTATAGTTATCTACATCTATAGTTATCAATATCTATAGTTATATATAGTTATCTATATCTATAGTTATCTATATCTATAGTTATATATAGTTATCTATATCTATAGTTATCTATATCTATAGTTATATATAGTTATCTATATCTATAGTTATCTATATCTATAGTTATATATAGTTATCTATATCTATAGTTATCTATATCTATAGTTATCTATATCTATAGTTATCTATATTATCTATATCTATAGTTATCTACATCTATAGTTATCTATATCTATAGTTATATATAGTTATCTATATCTATAGTTATCTATATCTATAGTTATATATAGTTATCTATATCTATAGTTATCTATATCTATAGTTATATATAGTTATCTATATCTATAGTTATCTATATCTATAGTTATATATAGTTATCTATATCTATAGTTATCTATATATATAGTTATATATAGTTATCTATATCTATAGTTATCTATAGTTATCTATAGTTATCTGTATCTATAGTTATCTATATCTAT